>NW_008236965.1:986439-989696 GCF_000691975.1 Corvus brachyrhynchos | reverse complement strand
CAGGAATGCAAACAATGCATTCAGTGTATATTCAAAGTGTATCAGGCTGTATCAGTGCCACCTGAAATATGTAAGTAAGTGAATTTATTGCTTATTTGGCAGCAACTGTGGTTCTACAATCCTCACTTTTATTGTTATTTTTATTGACCCCCCTCAGAATGCTCTCAAATAAGCTTTCAACTTCATGCTTTGTTTTGATGAATGAGGATGACTGAATTTTCAACCAGAGACAGTTCATTATAGAATTACCTTATATTTTTGCTATCAAGGTTGACATAATATTCTTAGCTTAAAAAGGAAGGTTTTTTCTTTATTTATTCTTTTACTGGAAATTCATAGTGTAAATGTTCTTGCAGGATAGAGGAAAAATACCGTAAAAATAGTATGGCAAGACTAAGTTCAAATAATAGCAGTTTTTAGAACCCAAAAGCTTTAGATTTTGCTTTGAGGGTTATCTATTAAGGCTCTAATTAAAAAGACAAAAACAACCCACACAAGTTTCCCCCAGAGAAAAGGGAAAGGGGCACACCAGAAAGAAAGACAAATTTTTGTAATTAAATTTAGATACCCATTTATTTAAGTCCACAATTTGTTTTAAAGTACAAATTGTCTTTCTGCTTATCTTAGAGGGCAGACAGACCCTCTTACTATTTAAAGCTCATTTTTAAAATAGCTTCACTATGAAGGGGCACAATTTTTGCTCAGTCCTTATCAAAGAATAAAATTAAACAAAATACGCTGTCAAGAAATACTCACTTTCCTTTAGATGGTCAGAAATAGTTAAAATATAGCAGAGAACCATCACTGATCTCAGTATCAAAATTGCATATACTTCTAGGGCATTCCATAAAATTTAGTTTATGGAATTCAAAAGTTTTATAACAGAGTTATGGGAGTTCTTACATATGGAATAACTGATTTTGTGTTTTGTTGATGTCAGGAATTGTAGCTCACTTTTACTGTTACATGGTGAGTGTGTGGTGCATAGCTTTTATGGTGAATACACACGTGAAACAAGAACTGTTTTATCAGTTGCCATGAGGAAATGGGGGCTTCATTTTGTCTGGCTGTACACACCTCTTTTTTAGTGAAAACTAAATTTTATTTGAAAACAAAGACATAGAGGAGAAAATATCCTTAAATGGTCTTGTATTTTATGTGCTGTGATACACAAATAAACCCATGCATTACCTTCAGCAATGTGGAATTTATTTATCTCCATCAGATGAGACATTCTAGCTGTCACCAGTCACCGACAGTGATTGTGACACCCTGCTGCACACATTGCTTACATTATACAAAAATTCTGTATTTATGTAGCACATTGTTCCTGAGATTTCATACCCCAGGTGAACAATTAGCTGTATACCTGCCAGTTAAGATAACTGAGCTCTACAATTAGATTGCGTGACAGGTTTTGATGAAATTCAACCTCCTTCCAGAGGGAGATTATGAGCTGGCAGTGCCTGGCTGGCAGGGAGCACATCTGGTGCCCCAGATGGGTGGCACAGGGTGTGCAGGCAGTGTCCCCAGGAAGGGTGCTTGGACAGCCATGGGGAATGGTCAGCAGAGCACTGCCTTCCCATCTTGTGCAGCCCTGTAGTTGCCACATGACCTGTGCAGCAGCTAACAGGCTTGGGAAAGGCTGCTCTAAGATGGATATTAAAGAAAAGCTATTAATAATGAAGACATAGAGAAATCCTTGGTGTCGGTCAGTGGCCTCTGGTTTGATCACAGCTTTTCTGCTGCATACATCATCCCTAAGGAGAGATTCCTGTCTCCTTGGCCAATGTCAAGCCTTGGTTTAACATCAGCTCCCAAGTAAAGAAGAGAGCTTGGCTGGGAGGCTGTTCCCCGACCCCGCTCTCTGGGGCCAGCTGGCTAGGTGGCAAGAAGGGGGACAGCAAGCTTGTGCTGGTTTTGGCTGCAATAGAGTTAAATTTTTCCTAGTGGTGGAGAGCAGTTCATAGCCACACTGCCTGATGCTCATACCCTCTCAAACAGGTTGACCAGGACTACAATATTTGTCATTTGGCTTTGGGTTCCTTCTCAGCCACCTGTGGTGGACTCCTACTTTTAGTTATTACTATTACTGTTGGGTTTTTTCTGTAGGTTTATGGGGTTATTTTTAGTTTTGTTTGTGTGAAGTGCAGCCTCCCCTGCATTACAGTTTTTTCAGACACAAAACTGGTAGTAGATATTGTGTGTCCTAGGCTATGTGCAGGGATAAGCTTAGGGATAGAATGGTATCAGAGGACTGTTCAACACAGGCCAAACCAAGCCTGTCACCTTGGTGTTGGAGGTGGTTCTTGGAGTGAACTGCCCTCCCTCACCTGTTGATGCCAGAAGCCAGCAGTGAACTCACACTGTGATGATCTGTGTGAGGGAGTTTACTCAAGGACTGCACTGCTTGGCAGTGCAGACGTGTTGCCTGACTTGGATTCCCAGGAGCAGAATGGGGTGATAGCATTTCTCACCTCCCTGGCACACTAAGGGAACAGACACATTAGAGACTGTGAGATGTGAAGATATGGTAAGATGTGGTGTTTTGTGGTGTGATGAGAGTGCAAAAGACAGACTCCTGTCTGAGAAGATGGATGAGTTCCCTTCAGTAAAGCATTAATATGTGCTGCATCCTTCCTCTGAAATGAGAGTGAGTAGTTACAGGCTCTGCAGTTGTTTCTGGGGATTTTGTTATGCAGATGGTATTTTCTGATTATCACATTTTAAGACTCATGCACACATGAAAGGGAATAGTGAAATAGAGAGGGGTAATCTAACTCAATAAGAAAAGCATATTTATAAACAGATTTTTTTTTCTGACATAAAATAGCTCACTCTGAGCCTTACAGATTGAAGCTCAGTCTGCCTATATCTGAGTTTTTAAGATACCTATGCATCTTTTTTTTTTATTGCTCTTTGAAAAGCCCCAGAAACAGGACTGTCATCACTGAAATGCTGTTGAGACAGGTCCATGCAGAGCTGAGTACCATTTCCCCTGCCTGTTTCTCTCCATCAGTCTGGTCAGTGTGTGTGCCTGCTGCTCTCTGAATCAGGACTGGGAAGGCAAATGGGTCTCCAGTGCAGGTCCCATTTGGGGCATCATCCTGTAACACAGATACTCTTCAGAAGTAAGCTACAAGGCTTTTTGGTCTGGTACACTCATTTCCACAAATTTCCCTGCCACAAAAAGGCTGGTGAAACAAAGGTTTGGTGAAACAATTCCATTTGACACAGCTGTACTTTCCATTTGTAGG
>NW_008236965.1:959015-986381 GCF_000691975.1 Corvus brachyrhynchos | reverse complement strand
GGTTTCAATTAAAGGTGTTAGTGCTTTTAGAGGCCAAGCTGGACTTCTTCCAGAGCAGATTTTTTATTTTCCACTCCATACATAGCTCCATAAAATGTCTTTGTACAGACAAAATGTGCATCTGCCTATACCCTTAAAAAACTTTTGTGATTAAATTGTGGAAGAAATTCTTTTACCTTGCTCTGTCTGAATTGGAAATAGTGTCTGCTGTGGTAGGAAGCAAACATTGTGGTTTGGGTTTGGATAGGAACAAGGATTTTAATGTTGGTGGAGGAATTACTTTGATTCCTTTCTATTACAAGATTGCCCATAACTGCCTGGTTTCCATTTCCCTCTGTGTTGTGCATGCTCAGAACCCATGCCATAGAGCTTACAAGAGAGAGAAATTGGATTGGGGCAGCTGGAGAGCATGAGGTAATAACAAAACCACATTGGCAACACTCTTGACAGTAGCCATCAGCTACTGCTTCCTTCTCAATTTTTTGTAGGCATCACAGTGGAGAACAGATTTGAAGGAACAGAGAATGGAGTTCATTGTATTTTTAGTCTGCTTGAATGATTGAGGACGGCTATAGAAAGCCACCTCAGGCTTAATTTCGTAGTAGCCAATTGTCACAAATTGTCTGTCTGTAGAAAGAGCACAAAGCTTCTGTGATGCCAGGCCACCTACAGATGTCACTTAAGAAGAAAACAGCCCAGTTTTCATTGAACTATCAAAACAATTAACTTGTTCAAAATCACGGTGGTTCTGTAAGTTGATTTTAGCTATAGGAGAATAAATTTTTGCAAAAACCTGAATTCTGTACCATAAATCACTCCCCCATCACTGAAATCTCAGTTTAGAAAATAGAAAACTAAACTATCACTAATGAGGAGTTGAGCATGATTTTATATTACACAGTATTCAGAGTATTTAAAATATTTGGGCTCTTAGTTTGAATTTGGACTTTTGACCTCATATTAATAAGCAAGTTTTAATTTGAAGGATTTTTAATTTTTAATGTAGAGTTTGTGTCATTTTACTTCCTTCATAATCAGGTCACATGGTACGAAATGAAACACCTTATGACAATCTAAATTGAGTATATCATCATTATTACCTTTATCAGTCAGAAATAATTAATTGAATTGTGAGTATTACTTGTAGATCATGATGTCTGCTTCTGAAAAATGCATTGACCTATAAATTGTCCTCCAGTAGCCATCCCCAGACTAGACAGGAGTCGCCAGAAGAAATTTGTAGAAAGATGTCTTCTGAATGATGGGTGTTTGCACAGTAAAGCTGAGTAAGAAGGCAGCTATTCCAAGCCTCTTTTTAAAGTTTTCCTGTTAGATCCTTTTTTAAAACATACAGTTTTCTATTTCTAGCATGAATTAACATAAATCACATATGAGATATATTTAATTTCTTTATTTCTGTCTAGTTATTTCCATGTAAGACAGGACACTGTTGGTACATAATACTAAACACCACATGAATTTATAGATACATGTTCCTGGTGCCACATTAAGTTTAACCCAAATACAGTAAAATTGTTCAGCAGATGAGTGATTCCTGAAACAAGTTGTCTTTGTATTTATTTTTAAAGTTTTATTTTACAATGATTCATAAACTTTAATTTCCAACTGTTTATCATTTGTTACTCAGGATATACTCCAGTTTTTAAGATATGCAACCATTCTTAGGAATAAAGGATAGGGCCGTATTGTTATGCAGCCCCTACTCTCTCAAAACAGTTTTCTTTTAGGCTTGTCCTTCTAATCTGGTTTCTGCTTTCAAGGCCAAAATAGTTACTGGACAGCTCAGATTCAGTGCCCTTAATTGACATGACTTTTCCTCTGACTCATGTCTGTTCCCTGGTGGTATACAGGAAGAAATCCTAACTTCTCTGATATTTATCACAATAAACAAGCTAAAGTATTCTATTAGACTTCTGTTCCCCTTATGTGCTCTAACAGCTGCCTTTGCACTTGTGATCTGAGTTCATCTTTTGGAGAATACTGACCAGAAGCCTCTACATTATGCTAGAGGAGGTCTTGCTAATGTCATTTGCAGTAGCTCTCCCACACACCTGTCTTCAAGTGCAGATGCTAAATTTGCAGCTTTTCAGTAATATGTCATTCTGATTTTTTACTTAAGCTATTGTACTTATTCCATGCAGGTTTTCTGATGGCTGTGCTTTATTGTCAGTCTGTGGCTGTCCCAGCCAGCCTGTGACACTTTACCATTTTAACTAAAGTGTGTATTTAGTGCTGAGAATCTGCCTGGAATCTGAACAGTAGCCAAAAGTATTGCCCTCTCAGCTCTTTAAGTGTCCTTAACAGTTCTTCTGGCAAAGTGGGGACTGGAATTAATTGTTCATAAGCTGGTTTAAAAATTCATCATGGTACCAGAAGGATAGAATATTTCAGTGCTATTTCATAGCATGTATCATGCAGGATGTCATGGTAGCTACTAACATATAGGTATGTAAGATTGAACAGGTCATTCTTGCTCGTGGAATCTGAGTACATTCACTGGATCACCAGAAACAGTGGTATGTGTGAAGCTCAGACCTCATTGAATATACGTTATCTTCCCATAATAAGATGCTGTATTTCTCATTGGTTCCTATAGTTATCAGATACTATTTAAAAATCCCCTCCTCTCAGCTCTAAAACCATGCCAGAAAATCTGGCATTTTAATGCAAGTCAGAAATGCAGCTAAGAATTTTTTTTTTTTTTTAATTTCAGACCTACAGAAACTTCACATGGCATATGTTTAGAGATGCAATACTCAGATACTCCATTATTAAAAAGTCAAGAAAGAACAATCCACTTGGCACTGATGCCTGATGTGGCCACCTAAAAAACAGACTAGACAAGAATAAGGGTATAAAGTTTGGTATTTATTTGAAGGGCCTTCAAAGGTACCCCCTGGGGAGCCAGAAGCTACTGTCAAAATGGACCCCAAGATGGACCCCAAGTCAGGAGTTCTTCACACTTTTATATGTTTGGTTCATTTGCATATCAGGGTTAATTCTCCAATTAAAGCTTCAGTTAATGATGTAATTTCCCCAAGCTTTCCCCCCCTTTAGAGGCTTTTGGGCCTAGGATGGTCTGAGTGTCCTTGGAGAGCAGACCTGGAGAAGCTTTGTTATGTCTACCTGGCATGAGAGAGCAGAAATTAACAGGCTACAAGAAACTTCAGAGTTACACACTAGGCAGTACAGGATTTGAAAAATATGAAAGTTAAAACCTAAGGCATAAGAGGAGTACTAGCTTCCAAAAAAAAAGGGATTCTGGGAAAGTCAAGTGATGGTAAAGTGTAATATCAACATAATTTTAAGTATTAAACCCCTAGGATTTGGCTAAGTTTAGCTAGGAGTAATGTAGAGTAACCTTTGTAGAGCAACTGTGGCAAACTCTGTGTTTAATGTCCTAAATAGTTTGTTTGTGGTTCCTCAGTGTTATGGCCTCATCATATACCAAATTCTTGTGAAAAAACACTTCAACTTACATGCAATTAAGCTTTACTGAGGATGTAAAATTACAGTATAGCCAGTGTGAAATAGGATCATCAATGATGGTGACATCTGTCAGACACAAGAATAAAACTACATTATGAACCCCCAGCCATGATTGTATAATCTCATTTGCATAACCAGTGTTAAAAAATCCAGTTACGTTAGGCACTTAGCATTTCAGAATGGCCTTTAAGCACAGGAGTGAGGCTAGGAGGGGGCACCAGATAATTTTAAATTGTAGGATTAAGATGCCAGAAACCATCTGGAGAAGCAGCCATGCCAGTGGTGAATACAGCAGATCCATGGACCACTTCAGTCCCCCCCTCCCACCCCAAACCATGATATGCTAGGGAGAGCACTGGCATGGGAGCAGTGGGAATGGCTGCAGATCCAGCATTTGAGCTTTGCTCCTGGCTTTGTTTCCTTTAGTACTGGTGCAGCTGGGTAGTCTGGATAACTGCAAAAATGTAATATACAGTCAGTTTAAAAATTACTTCAGAGCACCAGCCCCACACCACTTACATGCCAGAAGTTCCAAGCTAATAACTCCCAACATCCTATAATTAATTAGAATAAAAAAAGCCCCAGAAATTATGATGTGCCACAGAAAGAGAGCAGGAGAAATCAAGGGCATTAAGGGTGTCCTAGTATATATATGGTGCAACGGTGAGAGTACGGGCATAAAATTCTTTATTAAGGTAAATTAAGAAGTTTAAAAGAAGAAATTACTAAAGCTGTAATATAGGGAACAAGTCCCATGTTGCATAAAAATGGTATAATATTTCTTCATTAATGTGTAAGATGGGAAAGGACAGATAGGAAAAAGCAGTCCAGAAACAATGTTACTAGCTACATCAGAAAAAGGAGAGCCAAATGAGACATATCTAGGTGGGGAGCACCTTCACAGGCCCTTCTGTCTCACAACTGGGCATGTAGCAAAAATTGCTCTTCTTACTAATCCCAAGTATATTTAATCAGGTAGGCAGATGTGTATTCATCCTGGCACAAGATGTAGTAATTGCCCAAGGAAGCAGCAGGAGGAGGAAGGATTGCTTTAAGGCAGTTGCAGAAGTGTGGAGGAACTAGCCAGAGGTGAACAGTATTTCCAGAAGAGCAAGGCTGCTGATTTTTTAGGCTTACATCTTCTCCCCAGCCCCTTAGGTAAAACTGTTTGGCACTTGCTTGTAGTAATACACCCACATCAAATGAATCTCCCCAGACACTACCTGAAGAAAAATGACAGGAAAGAAATAGATGTTTGCCAAATTTTATTTTGGTTGGATTTTACTTTGCACTGCAGAAATTAGTATTGTGCATTAGTGAAGTTAATAAATGCGAAGTTATTGTAATCACAACATTTGCACATAATTTTGAGTATTTTCAAGGTAAACAGAATGCACATTTCTGTATCACTAGAGGAAACAAACTGCACATAGAGCACAGGAAATTAGTATGTTTCCCCAAGTAGTAATTTCACAATATTTCTTTTCCAGTTTCCAAAAAAGAGAGGATTTATATTGCTCCATGAAGTAGAGTTTAAACCACTATTGTATACAAAAAAAAGTGAAATGGTATATTTTTGATGTAGTATGGTGTTCTCTGTACATGAGATTCTAAAGAGAATTCATGCACTTTTCTCTCAGAAATTTCTCCAAAATTCATAAAAACAAAGAGCAGAGCACTCTGAAGAACAACTGAAGAAACCCAACAAAAAACCCCAAATCATCTGTTTTTGTGCTGGGTGGGTGGGTTTGCCTTGGCTTGATACCAAAGCTGTTCTGTCACTCCCCTCCTGAGCTGGACAGGGAAGAGAAAATAAAATGAAAGGCACATGGCTTGAGAGATAAGGACAGGGAGAGATCACTCCCCAGTTACTGTTGTGGGCAAAACAGACTCAACTTGGGGAAATTAACTGAATTTATTTCCAGGTGAATCAGAGTAGGATGTCGACGAATAAAACCAAATCTTAGAAAACACCTTCCCCTCACCCCTCTCTTCTTTCTGGGCTTAACTTCATACCTGATTTCTCTGCCTCCTTCCTTCCAGTGGCACAAGGGGACAGGGAATGGGAGCTGCGGTCAGTTCATCACACATTGTCACTGCTGGTCCTTCCTGCTCAAACTCTTACCCTATTCCAGTATGGGCTGCCTCTCACAAGAGGCAGTCCTCAACAAGCTTTTCCAATGTGAGTCCTTCCCATGGGCTGCAGTTCTTCACAAACTGCTCCACTATTGGTTTGTTCCAAGGGGTGCATTTCTTCAGGTAGAGACTGCTCCAGTGTGGGCCTTTCTCTCCATGGGTCCACAGGTCCTGCCAGGAGCCTGCTCCAGCATGGGCTTCCCACAGGGTCTCAGTGTCCCTGGGGCATCCACCTGCTCCAGTGTGGGGGGGTCCCTCTGTGGGCTGCAGGTGGATCTCTGCTCCAGCATGGACCTCCATGGGCTGCAGGGGCACAGCTGCCTTACCACGTTCTTCCCACAGGCTGCAGGGAAATCACTGCTCCAGCACCTGGAGCACCTCCTCCCCCTTCTTTGCTGGCCTTGGTGCCTGCAGGGCTGGTCCTCTCACCTTCTCATTCCTCTCTTTGGCTGTTGTTGCACAGCATATTTTTTCCTTTTCTTAAATATGTTATCCCATAGGGTGCTGCTGCTCTCACTGATTGGATTGGTCTTTGCCAGCAGTGGGTCTGTCTGTCTTGTAGCCAGCTGGCTTTGGCTCTGTCAGACAAGGGTGAAACTTCTGGCAGCTTATCAGGGAAGCCACCCTGTATCCCCCCATTACCAAAACCTTGCCCCTTAAACCCCGTACAGCTGGGTCAGAGTGAATGTTGCTCTGGGTTGAATGGCAATTAAGCTGAATGTCAGAGAAAGTTCTCAATTACATGAGTTGCAGTGGGCTCTGTCTGCCTTAGCACTTTGGTTTGATGCAGTAGCAGAGTCTCGAAGGACATCCTGTGGTTGTTCCCACTTCCACATGTCAGTTCAGTTTCCAGGGCAGCTTTAGTATGATGTGAAACAGGTGGCCCTGTAGAACAGAGCACTGTTGGCAGCTCCATTCCCCTCTGTGGCAGGAGGGTTTGGATCCCCATCAGGCATGTGTGCACTGAAGCCCCAGGCTGAACCTCCAAGCAGCCTGGAGCTGCTTCCAAGGGCAAGATAAAACCTATTCTGAAGTGCAATCTACTACACAGTGTAGAAATTGGGGCTTACATGCCTCATGATTTGATCTAATTATTGTTTCATTCTCTTCACCAGGACCTGATAATAGGAAGTGGTTTGGTTTATTTTTTTGGTTTTTTTGGGGTTATTTTTAGTTGTTGCTGTTAAAAAAAGGGGGAAAAGGCCAATGATATGATACCAGAATAAGTGAAGGCAATTTATGTGGATGCTGGTAAATGCATGAAGGACCAGTAAAATAAAGTGAATTGAGTGAAGAAGCACCTTTACCTTTATGGAAGAAATTAGCTTCCTAGTAAAAATGAAAACGAGTAATAATTACTAAGTGTTTTACCATTCATTTAATCCTGTAAACCCCTCTTCAACAAATTAAATAAAATTTCAGAGAAGTACTGCCATGTGGGCTAATCTTTTTTAACTGCTTAGCCTGAAGTTTTTTTTTCTAGAGCTGCCATTGCTCCTGTTAAAACAGGAACATCAACTGTGGGCATGCATGTTCCAGCCTCCCCATCCTGCCCTTCTGGGTTAAAGTGGGTTTCTGCTTCTTGGGATGGTCTGTAAATCTGACAACCAAATTTTCTTAAGCAGAATTTGGTTTAGGATTTGACCCAGTTTTGCAAATAGTATTAAAACAGCTGAAATGACACTTTGGTTCAAGAAGAAAAGAAAGAAAAAGCCCCAAGAAAATAGGAAGAGGAGATTTACACATTTCATAGCACTATTTTGCCAGGTTTTGTAAAGATGCATTATATAATACAGCCCTTTAATCCATAACAAGATTAAAAGTAATTGTTTTCCCATGTTCTGCTTTCCTCTGAGGCTGGTTCAGTACATATCCCATTGTTTGTGTAGTATTGCATTATTTAGTAGAATCCTCAGATATTGAACAGCTGTTTGTTGGATTTGACCTGCAACATTGGAGTAATGGCACTACAAAGACAACCAATTTTCGCAGCTGTAAATTCTGTCCAACTGAACTATGATAGTTGCAGTTAATATGTTACTAGCAAAATTGCATCTGCTTGTTTTTGTTTCTGGCTGTTCTTAAAGTAGCACCATTTACTAGAACCTACAAAGACCTAAGAAATTTTGGAGATGTGTATGCTGTTAAATAATGAGTTTGCATTTATTGCATTATACATTTCATACCCAAATTTAAATTTGGAGTTCTAAATTGGTCTGTAGAATTTAAGAAGTAGTTGATAGTCAATGCTGTCTTAATAGCAAATGGTGTCTTAATAGTAAAAACACAAAGCAGGTGTTAAATTTTACATTTTCTTCTGTAAACATATATAACATTACATTTTTTTTTAAATGGCACTTTTCCCTGTTATTTTAATTGCAATATTTGCAAATTAGAGTCCAGATGCTGTTACTATAATTTAATGCTTCTTTATGCATTTATTGACATAAATTCTGTTCACTACTTAACTCTAAACTGTTCTTTGTCGTAAGAAGGTTAGTTGACGGTCGTTCCTTTACTGAAGGGAAGAGATGTTAGATTAGGAGCTGGAAGATGGCGACTTGAGGAGACTTCACCAGCTGCATAGACAAACAAGGCTTACTTTATTATTGCCTTAATAAAAGCTATTGAGCCCAGAGTACAGAGTAGCTCCTTGGCACCTCGTTCCCAGTGTGCAGGGAGCATCCGATTCTCCTGTTGTGGTCTGCTCAGTTACCCTTCATTTCTTCGGCCTGTTTTTCATTGCTTTCCAGCCATCCTCTAGTCTCACTAAACAAGTTCCTAAGCAACTACTATAAAACTCTTCCAAAACATAAACAGCATCCAGGGGGTGGATGCTGCTCCTGCCTGCTACCGAGCAGCCTGAATTCCCCTGCAGTGCAGCAGGAAAGGGGTGTACCCAGCCTGGGAAGGGAGCTGGCAGGAGCTTGTGTGGATAGGCCTGGGTTTAAGATGCCATGGCCTCTTGCTGGAAGTGAAATTTATACCCACATGGAATTGCTCCAGGAGATAAAAAATCTGCAAGGTTGATTCTCCATGTATTTCTTTTTGTTTAGTTTCTAAAGAAGATTTTGCATTAGCCAAACTGTATTTGCATTAGCCAAAAATAAATAAATTTACCTGTATCATAAAATCTTGACCTTTTTTGTATTGTCTTGATATATTGCTTAGTGCTGTCAGAGTCTTGACATCCCCAGTATGATGTATTTCCAAAGAGGAATCTTAACCATGACAACCATTTTAATGACTTAAAGAATGCTAATTCATGGTAACTAAAAAGAAATATTTTTTTAAAAGAATATTTTATACAAAAGTAAGGAACAAAATTTAACCCCATGAAAGTCTTGTAGAGTAAGAGTGAAGATGTATTTGAGTATTACACAAAATATTCAAAATACTTCTAATGAATAGGTTTTTTTGGTCTGGTTTGCAAATGAAAAATATGAGTCTGGGCTTAACAATTTAATAGCCATTCAGAGAAATCTGTATTTGATCAACACTCTTGAAGAAGGTTGATTAATATTCATTGTATTTCACAATTTCACAATCTAGAAGGAGGTGATGAATCACATGGCAGACCTGAAACAAAAGATAACACTGTAACAGTCTGAACTTAGCCAGTCTGCATTGGTTAATAATTCCTAGCTAACTCTTTTTGATTTTTAGCTGTAACTGTTGAGTAGAACAAGGGATTTTGTTGTTCTTACATGTGAAAGAATGATTCTACAGGTTGCCAAGTGCTCTGGCATTCATGCAATGAAGCACATGCTCAAGTCCTTAAATGCCTTAACTCGAGCCTTCATGTTGGTTAGAGTTAAGCAGATGAAGAACATTTTTGCTGGATGGACATATAAATAAGTTATAAAAAAATCATCATGTTTCTCTGTAAATTAGTATACTGGATTAAGCTTGTTTTATTTACTTTGCTGCCTTAGGGTGAGCCATTTGACAGAATCAGTTTAGCTTTGATTTTGATTAATCAAGGATGAGGATATGTTTGGTGGTTCCCTGTTACTATCATGAAACAGAGCAAGTGACTTTCAGTATCTGATCCTGGAGAACATTATATTTTTCTGTATTCAGATTTGAAAGAGCTTGTAGAAGACTTTCTGAAGTAGTTCTTTAGGTATAAGGTGGTCTGTTTATGCTCTCAAAAATGATTCAAATATATTATTTTACAAGTTTTATTTTTATTTGTCTAGCTAATGTGAAATGAAATACATCTCCCTTAATGATAGATATGAAAATTAGTGGACACTTAAGTTCTGCAAAACTACAAAGTTTATTTTAAATTTTGTTTCCAGACCTCAAAAAGGTACAATTTTCCTGATTTAATCTGCTATGATTTTTTTTTTCTCTGTGCATTGAAATAGCTGCCATTATCCTGTTATTAAATATCTTTAAGGACACCTGCAATTAGTTGTTCTTGTTGGTTTTATCATCTCTATGCTGCAATGGTTTGCCATACATAGAAGTCTTATAGATGTAACACAGATACCTTTATTTGCTATTGCATTTTCAATATAGATGTATCTCTTTCCAGAGACAGTGAGGCAGTGAGACAAGGTAATGGAAAGCAAAACAGGAGGTGAAGAAGTGAGGACCATGCTGTGTGTGCCTCCTTCACTCCACCTGACAGTGTGAGAGAGGAAGGGCTAAGGGCAAACAGTGCTGTGATCTGAGCTGGAAGGAGACCAGGATCACTCCTCCCACCCATACAGGAGCATCCCCAGGAATCCTTGAAGCTTGCTTGTAGCATGACAGATGATGTTGGAAAAGACAGTTTTAATTAAAACAAAAGACAGTGTCTGTTACATGCATCTATTTATACATTAGGTAAATATGTTCATCTTTTCATTTACATCTTTGAAAACAGTGAGGATCATTACTATTAACATATGAATATCAGCTTGGCTTTCATGTGTTGGCTTAGAGCCAGTTCTGTGAGTTTTTAATGATACTGCCAAGTTTATCAAGTTTTCTCATGTAACTGAGGTTATTCATATGGATAAGTGGTTATAGAGCCAAGGCCTGGTATCTTTGCAAACACCCAAGGCCTTCAAAGGAGGTTTAATGGCAGGACTCACAGACAGTACCTCCAGTCTAGGTGCTTTAAATGTTACTGGTGTAGCTGATAATATTTGATAATTAATGGCACTTAGTAAAGGAGAAATTCCCTTTTTTTCATGCAGAAAGAGTATAATATTCAGGTTTTGTATTCAGTGAGCTTCTGTTTAGCTTTCATCAATGGTAAAAGAAAAATATAAAGACAAGAAACAAAAAGGATAGCTGTTCCTTCCTCCCAGTAATTTAACTGGGTTGCAAGCATTACATTAGTGCAACAGTATGGCAGAGAGTTTGTTTGTTTGTTTGTTTTTATTGTAGGCTGGGTTCACAAAACAGCTTAATTGAAATTCAGTGCAAGTTAGGTTTCTTTTGTGTAGGCCTAAATTGGTAATGCTCAGACTGAAAGGTATCTGAGGATGAGGACAAACTGTTCGTAGAGATCCTGTCATGATGGTGCACCTTAGGCACTAACAATACAAATAGTAATATTTGAAGAAAGAGGATGCTTTAATGTATGTTTTTATACTAATGTTTTATTATTGGTACTTTTGAAAATAGGAAAATATATTTTAAAAAATCAAACACAGTTAATTGAGATGCTCAAGCATTCAAATATGCTCATTTAAAATTTCAAATAAGAAAATGGAATGGGTCTTTAAAAATGCCCCCATAGTATTTTTATTCTACAGCATGTTTACAGTTGAGTTTTTAATGAAAATTTATAGCAAAAAAAAAAGCAAAACAGGTGAAGATATCTATGCTGTAACTGAAAAATTCTAGCAACATGCACTAAAATAATAATGAACCATGATGCTTCATTGGTTCCAAATTTATTGTAAAGCTGCTTACAAGTTTTTGCTGTCCAGGAATATGCATATTTACCCTACCTTATCTACAAGGCAGGTAAAATTTGATCAATATTTAGCGACTGATTTAAAATACATTCAGGGTTTCATGGACAAGAAGGGGCTTCAGCTTTACCTTTCTTAAAAAGGCATGCAATCATGTATCTTTTACAAGGTATTGTACAGACAATTTTAAAGTATGCTATCTCATAATATTTTCTTAATGATTATTGATGTTAAGATAAATCTCTTTATTATTCCTACAGTTGGATATTTATGTTTAAATTTTCAAAGCATCCAGTGGGAAGCTTATGAAACTTTATGAAAGGCAGGTCCTTCATGACTTACCAGGTCTCCTTCTATGATATGGTGACACTTGGTGAATGAGGAAAAGGCTGTGGATATTGCCTGACTGGACTTTAGCATTTCGAAGTGTCTCCCACCGCATTCTCCTGGAGAACCTGGCTGCTCATGGCTTGGTTGTCTGCACTGTTCCATGGGTAAGAAAATAGCTGGATGGCAGGTCCCAGAGATGGGTGGGGAATAGAGTTACCTCCAGCTGGAGCTGGTCACCAGGGCTCAACACTGGGGCCAGTCTTGTTTAACATCTTCATCCATGAACTGGACAATGGGATTGAGAGCACCCTCAAGTCAGTTTGCAGACAACCCCACACTCAGCAGGAGTGTTGATCTGCTCGAGGGCAGGAAGGCTCTAAAGAGGGATCTGCACAGGCTGGATTGATGGGCCAAGGCCAATTGTTTGAGGTCCAGTACTTGGACCTGCACTTGGATCACAACCCCATGAAGTATTCCAGGCTTGGGGAAGAGTGGCTGAAAAGCTGCCCAGTCAAAAATGGCCTGGGGCTGCTGGTCAACAGCTGACTGATTATGGATTGGAAGGCTGCCCAGCGGGCCAAGAAGGCCTGAAACAGTGTGGCCAGTTGGACCAGGGCAGGGACCATCTCTTTGTACTCAGCACTGTTGAGGTTGCACATCAAATCCTGTGTTCAGTTTTGGGCCTCTCACTGCAAGAAAGGCATTAAAGGGCCGGAGTGAGTCCAGAGAAGGGGCAGAGCTGGGGAAGGGTCTGGAGCACAGGTCTGATGAGGAGCAGCTGATGGAGTTGGGGGGGTTTAGCCTGGAGAAAGGGAGGCTCGAGGGACCTTAACACCCTCTACACCCTTAACACCCTCTTTCTAACCTGAAATGAGGTTGTAGTGAGGTAGGGGTTGTCTCTTCTCCCACATATCAAGGGATAGGACAAGAGGAAATGGCCTCAAACTGCACTAGGTGAACTTTAGGTTGGATAATAGGAAATACTTCTTCCCTGAAAGGGCTGTCAAGCATTGAAACAGGTTGCCCAGGGAAGTGGTTGAGACACTTTGAGTGTTTTCAAGAGGTGTCTGGATGTGAAACTCAGGGACATGATTTAGTGATGGACTTGGCAGTGCTGAGTTAACAATCAGGCTCAATAGATCTTAAAAGTCTTTTCCAATCTAAATGATTCAGTGAAATATTACAGGCTAGAGTTTGTTTTACTGTAAAGGAATCATATATACCAAGCCAAAGTATCACGAAATTGGTGTTGCAAAGGTTTGGAACGAGGGAGTAGTATCTCTTTTTAGTGACCTATGCCCTATAGTGGTACTTCAATTGGAACATATGACATGTAGTTTATCAGAATTAGATCTCTTCTCCTGCTCTTTTACCATGATGTACATTTTTGAATAGGCTCTGGGGTCAAAGAAGATTGCCCACATCTTCTTAGAAAGTGCCAAAAAATGAAGCTGGCACTCCTAGGTACTGATGGATATATTTATAGAAATAGTATAAGTAATAGCAGGGATGTGTTTGTCCCCAAACAAGTAAGATAAGACTTTTCTCCAGGTTTCAGGAATTTTAGAAAGAAAAGTGGATTTTCCAAGTGCTGTCAGTTATACAGATCACATCAAAACCAAAATAGTACAAAACACTGAGATATTTTTCCCCATGCTAAGCATCAGCAGTTACAGCATGACTTTCAAGAGATGCTTAGGTAAGGTGGGAATTAACCTCCCCCAAATGCAAACATTTCTAGATGGATTTTTTAGGAGATAATGCAGATTTTATTATTTGCTTACATCTTGTGCATATAGTGGTTGATTTTTGCTGTTAGTTTCCATCTCTCACCATTTTTTAATCAGCTTGCTGTTTATTTTGGGATTTCTAATTATTTCCCTTATGAAAAATATGTACCTTTGTATGCCAGAACATGACAATTGCAAATATTGGACTATCTTCCACTAGATAAAACTTCTATTTCGGCATATGTTAACATTTTCCTGTCTGCCATACTATAGCTCATTTTGGTTTCAACATATTAAAATGCCCTGCTTGATGTTTTACACAGGGCAAATATGATTGTTAATGCGGGCACAGCAGGTTGTCAGTACAATTTCTATAGTTTGCTTTAAGGTGTAAGGCTTTATAAAAGTTTTAGACCTGACTGTTGTGTGTGTAGAAGAGCCAGTGGACCACACACTCCTGTACAGAATAGCAGCTCTCCAAGGACAGGGTCCCCAGAGCTTGGTAAACACCTTAGAGTATCCTCATGCTGTCATCCTCACAGCCATTAGGGCTTGAACTTATAAATGTAATAGCATTTATTACAACTGTAGGTAAAAACTCCACTTTGAGAGCTGGCAAGGAGAACATTTTTTTCCCCTCTATTGATCAAAGAGCCTTTATCAGAAAGGCTTATTTTCATGTAGTCATCTAAAAGAGTTATGGCTAGGATCCAGAAAAGTTTATGCTTAGCTTTTTTGCATTCTGAATCAACATTGGCATATATGTGAGGGGAAATGTGGATTTAGATAGATGGTAAAACTAAAATTATATAAAAATCAATGTATAGACATAGTGTTTGTAGAGACAACATTTGGGGCAATGTAAAATCCTTATAAACTCCACTTCATCACAGAATTGTAGAATGGTTTGTTTTGTAAGGGAGCTTCTGAGATTGTCTAGGCCAACCTCCTAGGCAGGGACATCTTTAACCTGAATATGTTGCCCAAAGCCCACCCAACCTCACTGCAGGTCATAGAGCATCCACAATTTCTCTGGGGAAACTCTCAATGTCTCACTACTCTCATTGTAAAAAAATTTCATCCTTGCATCCAACCTAAATGTACCCTAGTTTAGTTTAAATTTTTGCCCTTTGTATCTTTTGTTCCAAGAAACATAGAATGGTTGGGGTTGGAAGGGAGTTCTGGAGGTCATCTATTCCAAGCTTTCTCTAAAGCAGATTCTGCTTCCTTATACACTACAGAAAAGTGAATCTTCTTCAACAGGCCTGACCTTTGTGTTTATATGTGTCACCTCTGATGACTTTCTGAGATAATTTTGGCTACTTGTCACTTCTGCTGGCACTAAAGATTTGATACAATTCAGGCAAAGCCACAAGGTTCCATTCTAGGCCCCTCAAATTAATTTCAGGATAAGGTACTGTTACTGCAGAAGATAGTAAGGGAGGGAAAGAAAATAGATTGAAGAGATGAGGAGGAGAGGAGCAGTCTGACTTGCATGTTCAGGAATGTATTTGCATAGCTGGCAGTTCAAAAAGCCTTATTTCTAGTTTGAATCCAAGAGGTTTTGACCTGAAAATAATTGGTAAGAAAATTATAGTCATATCACAATATTTAAATAACTTTTCAGACCAGATATATCTATAAGTTGTGAATAGAAGCAGCTATTACCTATTTACACTAAATTAGAAGAAAAATGTAAACTACATCTCAGCTGATAAGGATGTTCATCTTTTCCCATGGCTACACCTTTCCGTTCAGAGTTCAAAGGTTTGGGTTAAAGGTGATTCATCTGAGTTAGGTCCTTCATTCTTTTACTTTTCCGTTTATTTGTTTACTTATTTTTTAAAACTTTCAGAGCTCAACTTCTGCTTTCTATCAGTAGGAATAGTAGTGATGATATCAATTACTCCCACTTTCAAAGTTACGTAAAACCTTAGTTTCTTCTAGACAATCTTGCTAGCCAAGGTTCCAGTATTTTATCATAACATTTACCTTTTACTGAATAAAATACACATTTTGAGTGGACAAATTGTCATTGCATCCCCAGGTACTTCCCGCAGTGATTTCCACTGACTGGAGTACATGAGCTTGTGGAAACAGAGATGATCGACTGCACTGAGTCAACAACACACTCATTATACTACCAGATGCTTTTATTTTCACATAGCTAGAGGAGCACTATGGACCATTGTTTTCTTTTTCTCCCAGAAGGATTTTTCATTGTACTTATAATTCCAGAAATGAATGCTCTATTGCGTATTTAAAGAAATTCCTGTCAAGACCTTCAGAAATACAGTCTGTGTTACACAGACACGTTCTTTATGAATGTACTGAACTCTCAGCATTCATTTTAAGAGGTAATTCTGGGGAAAACCAACAACAGCAAAAAAACCCAAAAAACAACACCCCTTCCCCTACTTTCTTCTCTCATGACAATAATATATTACCTGATTATCGTTTTTTGTAATCCATCATCCCTCATGTCTCACTGTATGAACACAAATAACACTATCTGAATATCACCCCAGAGAGGTTATTTCTGTGCTTTCTCTGTGTTTACAAACAAAGTGTATTGTTTTCCCTCACGCATATGCTATTTTCTTTCTCTAAGTACTTGTTACAAATTGACTGTAATTTATCAAATGCCTGTAATGGGTGTTGCGTATTTGAGATTCAGTTGGATTTCTAAAGGTCATGTTTATTACATCTTTGGGAAACCCATTGTAAAAGTTTATCAAAGCCTTTCAGACCTGCTAATGAGTGTGGGGATGTCACCAGATTACTAATGCATTTTGCTTCTGCTGGTCTAGTTAGCAAATGAGAAATGTAAAAAACCTTTGGTATTTTGTACTTCAGGTTGAAGCTGAAGTTAGAAGCACAGAATGAACATGTTCTAAGAAATAGGCTGTATTTTGCTGAATGCTAAGAAGCAAACAAACACATGGATTGAAAAGTTATTGTTCAAATAAAGATATAATATTTTCTTCTTTTTTCATTCAATTGAAAATTTTTTGTGGTGCCACACATCAACTTTTAAATATTTACTTAAGATTCTTACTATCCTGGATTAAATTCCATTTTAGTACAAGAAACACCATCCCATTAAACTAAGGAAGACAGGGAGAAATACAGATTTCCACATCTGTTAGAGAATTTTTAGAAGTCATTAGAGCTGTAATAACATATAATTATATAGTTCTGACTGCAGTCAGAATCAAGACTAGTAAATGCTGGTATGCTAATAGCATTTCCAAGAAAATAAAAAAGAAAAAAGAGTCCTAGTCTTTTTTTCCTTCATGCTCATCAAACAGGTCAGACAGTCATGGATGGATGCAACAAGAGATGAACATGTGAAAGGTCCCTTTTTGCAGACTAGCCAAACAACTCATCTGTATCACTGTTCAGTTGGAAGTGAGTGTGAATGTTTCAAGGATTTGCTAGAAATGGAACCAAATTCAAAATATGAGCATGAAAAGTACTTTCAAGAATGTTCAACCAGGAAGAAGGAAGTGTCACTGCCGCCTTTACCTGTAGAAGGATCTCAGATTTATGTACTTATTCCCACCAAAGTGAAGGCATTTTGGTCTTAGACGCTGCTGCATTGCTTGGAGCACTTCAGAGTGAGCTCTGAGGTTGGCTGCCTGTGAGAGAGGAGAAACTACATTTATGTTCTTTTTGCATGGATCTGAGCTTAATATTGCAGATACACACATGAAGTAGTGTGAGTACTAAGAACACTAAGAGCAGAGCAGTGATTGCATAGCACCACACAGAAGGCAAGTATATTTTCATTTCTTTTTCATGCATCATTTAGTGCTCAGGGCTTTCATTTTGCATATCTTTTAAGTAATCAAAGTGTACAGACAGAAGGGAATAAATAAATAAATAAATAAATAAATAAAAGGAGGCAAAGAAAGAACAAAAAGCAAGCAAGAAAGAAAACTTCAGTAAGTCAAGTACCAATTGAAACATTGTCGCTCTCTTGCACTCATATCATGCATCCTCAAGTTTCAGACATAATTTGTGTATCTTGTAATGAGAGGGGGACAGAAAACAACAGCAGACAATTACATCCAATCCTTGGTAATTCCAGCTTTTGCCAGTTAACTGATATGTGATAGGATTTCTAAGACTGAAAAGCTAAGTAGAGGAAGGATCACAGTCAGGTCTGCAGCAGCCTTCCATGGCCCTGGGAGTGCCATGCCCTTTCACTGCCTAGGGGATGACCAAAGCAATAGTGCCTCCATTCCTTACAGTAGTCTTGCTAAAAAAATTCATTTTAAGTCCCCATTGTAATTTTAAGGTACTTTTTAATACAGAAATTACTCCAGTATGACATCATTAGCACTGGCTGTTGTCATCAAACATAAATCTCTTCTGGACTCAGCACATCAGATCCGAGAATAGATAAATATAATGCAGACATTGTCTCTCTGATCACTGGAGTATGTTTAATAGTTCTTTGTTTTATGTTACATCTCAGGAAGGATCATTGAAGGTAAAATTTCCATTTCCCATCTCCATCGAGGTCTTTTACATTTCCTCATCTGTACTTCAGTTGTGTAGACTGACTTCTAATAAATATTTCTGATTCCTTTGTCATTCATTTTGGGATAAATACACTAAAACCTCTGTATATAACCATCATATTAAACTTCTTATTGCAACATTGCATATTTCTAAGATTTTTCAAAACATTAACCTAGTGGTGATAAATTGAAAATAACACAATAGTTTGGAAGAAACAAATGATCTTGAAGCTTATGTTCCTGCCATGGAAACCCAGTGTCAAAATTCACAAGATAGACACTTCACCTCAACTGTAGAGAAAGCAAATTTGATAATAAGAAATCACAGAAGCACAGAATGTTAAGTTTGGAAGAGGCTGGTGGATGTCAACTGCTGCACCTGCAGCAGGGTGAGCCGGAGCCATGTCCAGATGGCTTTTGAGTATCTCCAAGGTTTTAGATGCCACAGCCTCCCTGGGCAACCTGTGCCAGAGCTTAGTCACACTCAGAATGAAAGTGTTTCCTGATGTTCAGAGAGAAAGAACCTCCTGTGTTTCAGTTTGCTCCTGTTGCATGTCCCTTAAGGGGATCATGACTCACCTAGACACCAACATTCAGGAAATGTATATGATGAGTTTCTTCATGCTGTGCTTCAGGCATTCATATAGAACTAACATTTCATGTCCATTCTGCATGGATAAAGGAGCAGGTACTATGAAGCAAGTGGCTGAACTTGATCACTAGAATCCTAAATGTTTTCCTGCATTGCAGGCTATTCTGAGTAATAATTCCTTAGTGGTACCTCTTAAATTTAATCTCCATTGGATTAAACATTTAAGTATTGCTTGATGCAAGAACTGAAATTCTGGGCTTATAGACATGTACCATGGCTAAAAATTTCATCTATCAGGCCCAGTGTGTCATATATGGTATGTTTATAAACAATACGAGAGTATTGTAGAGAATAATGGTCAGAATACACCACAGTTTGGTGATTAAACCAATAATCTGGCAGGACAGTCATGTAAATTCAGTCTGTTCTCCAGTTTAAGCAGGGATGGGATCCATATTTCAAGTCTAAAATCTTACCTTAATTGTCATTCCTAAATCCAAGAGCAGCCTAAGAGTAATATCTTCCTCTTACCTTATCCTGCTGCATGCAAGGCTTAAGATTCAGAAAGTATCTTCTAACATTCATGAGGAACCTGTTCATTTAAACCAGTCATTCAGACGCTGCTAGGCTGGAGGTTGCCAAGTGGGAGACTCTATAAATCTTGACTGACTATTTTTGTTGACTGGGCTTTTTATTTTATTTGGTTCTGCCTTTTGATATGCTACCATCTAAAGGTGATTACCTCCTCTCCAAGTATACACTGCAAAAATAATTTCCAGCTCCTAACACCTTCCAGTCTTAACACCTTCCAGCTCTTACCAGCCGGTCTCCAGACACCAGCTCCAACCTCCTGAACAAAGCATTTGCCAGCTGCAATACAGTGTGTACCTTGCTTAGTCACCCTTAGATGCAGAGTATGATAAGACTGGAACAATATTCGTGAGCTGATCACATATATATGTGTATAGAGTCTCTTCCAGGGTCTTATTTCTGTTTTATGTTACCTTTATGGCATTTTGTCAGAGTTGACACAGTTATTGATGACATGTGTGTGTACGTATGTAGAAGGATGTATTGGATCTAGCAATTAATGGAAACACATTCCTTTATCTACAAATCATCTACAATATTGCAATGCCAAATTTTGGAGACACCTAAATTTAAATTTACATTTATGAAATATAAGTCTTTTGAGGTTAAGCGACTTATATTGTTATGACAAGTAATATCTACTAATAGGCTAACTTTTTGAAAAGGTTCAGAAAAGTCTAGTGACCTTCATGGTGACTGATAGGTTGCCAGTCAGAGCCCTTCCCTTTCCCTCCTTACACCACCCCCACCAATATAAAACCTGTTAGAAGCCTGCTAAAGAAAGGCAATAGGTTTGGGATTCAACTCTAGACTTAGATTAGATATTACAATACAAAGCTCTTCTCCAATGAATGTCCCAGTAGAAATGTTGCTAGACCATTACTGATTCTAGAAATTATGTGGAGCATTGTCCTCTCTGGTCTTCCATACTTATTCATGCTTACTACTTTCTTTGGGCATACTGTCTACCCTTTCCTTGACACCATTTAACATTTTGAAGAGAACATTTTCCTAGTGACAAAAATGAAAATTGTCTTACCAGATCTATTAATGAGATGTAACTTCCACAAAAAATGATGGTATCTTTTTTCTGTTTAGACATTGTGTCATACAGCCTGTACTTAAGTGAAGTAGCTATGCAATCATGACAAATACAAGTACAAGGTGAAACAAAAAAGTAGAACTAGTCTTAGTTATTCCTCAGCTATGAAGCCTACTCTGTGGTCTTCTGATTAATGTCTAGACTGCAAACTAGAGAAAAGCTGAGTAACAAAAAAGCTTTTTAATTCATTTTGACTGAAAACAGTTCTTTAAATTATTTAATTTCATCCAAGTTGTCTAAGCACTAGTGGAAACGAAAGATGCTAAGAAAAGCTTCGTAATGTTTCAGTTCAGATTAGACAGTAAGGAAGCATTTCTTCCTTTAAATACGGATATATCAGAGATAGAACACGGGGTGGAAACAAAGATCCTGCATTAAAAATTTATTGTGATAAATCATGTCTTTTCTATGAAAATATTGTGATATAATTAAATGTAAACCAGTTTCAAGCAATTTCATAGCTGTTTGGTTTATGTTAGATAAATGTAATTAATGGAGGACTGAACATTTCAGCACAGCCACCTGAGGGCTGACAGACTGAAATAAAAAACTTCCCCAGTTTTGGTATTCAATCAACCCAGTAACAGCCCTGGATATTTTCTATAACTGAGTGTATAATCCTGAGAAATGAGCAGTAATCTCTAGGTTGGGAGCATTATCTAACACCTTACAAGCATATAATGCATTTTTTACTTTCAATTGCCTTTGATAAGCACTATTTATGTAGTGGAAAAAGCCAGTCTAGTGGTTTTTTCTTCTGATGATCTTGCTGTTGTCTTTACTGCTAAGGAACCATAATTTAATCATTTCTATTGGAACTGTAAGGGTTTTTTTAAGAATGTAAAATGAAGAATATGCCAAGCCACTATTTATAAAATGTCCCTGGCCTAATTTTGAAAACCAGGAAAACAAATACAGAGTCTAAATGGGATTTTTTGTAAGGTAGTCTTTGAAGTTACTGTCGAAGTGCTATGGTTTTGGAAGGCTTTTTTAGCTTCAAATAATTAAGGGTACATATATTTAGCACATAATGTATCTACACCCTGAAGTAGTGGGTTTTTTTTTAAAAAAGAACTCATGAAAGAGAAACTGGTTGAAAACCAAGGTCACATGTCCAATATTTAAATTTGAGTACTATAGAAGTTTCATTAGGATAAAAAAATCTTTTTTCTTTTTCTTTTGACATTATCTTACTGGTTGAATAAATTTAGCAAAGAAAAGATTGTACTTTCCAGTGCTTAAAGGATGAGTAATGTTCTTGGGGCTTAGAGGAATAGGGACAAAAAGATTCAGTAGGTGGCAGTCTTTCCTTTGAATATTTTCAGCACCAAAATCTCTTAAGTTGCTTTTGAAAGCTGATGCCTTTTAAAATGACCTTACAATAAAGAGGTGCCCTCAAGTGGTTATTCTAGATTGGATAGGAGGCTTTAGAAAAACAGTGCTTGCCCTAACCAATTATTATGTCAGAAAATTATATTCTATTGACTTCCATTTCCTCAGTTGTGTCAGTGAGTTATCATTTATTTTCCAAAATCTGGAGAATTGCTGTTCTCCTTGAAACAATGGCATTATCTCTCAACAGTTATTGCAATGAATTTAAGAAAATGCAGGTTCTTGTAACACTATGTGTATTGGTTGTTTGTAGGGTCACTGAACAATGAGTGGATTACAAAAGCTTGGTGTTTTTTGTCTGGATAGGAGTTGTACAACCTAGACTCGCCCTTTCTTAGGAAAAGAAAATCACCTTTTCTTAGGAAAACTGTGTTTGCCTCAAAGTAATCAAAGTGATCTGACATTTTAAGAGCTGATAGACACTCTCAAAACTAACAAATATTCAGGCTTTTTTCACAGACTTGAACACTTGGTGGACAATTGTATTCTTATCTAACTAGACAAGATGTAAAAGACAGTATGAGTATAAACAGAAGATACTTGGGACTGGTCAAATCAAAGACACAAACCTTTAGTGTTGATGCACATGTTCTTGGAAGTGAATGCACATTCACACACATACAGCTTTGAAATACTGCCCGTTAAGTTTTGTTACCTTCTGTCTGTTGATCTTAATTATTTTGCTTTTCATATATTTACTGGTGCTACAAGAAGCAAGAAACATACAGCTTTCCTGCAGCTATGCACACTGGGATAAGGCGTGGCCCAGTGGAGTGCTCTAGGAGGAGCCCAGAAACAGGTCCCAAGGTACATGAAATGTCAGTACAAAGCATAATCAAGTTTCCAGCATGGCTCTTGTGTATCTCCCAGTCTAGCTCTTCTGATATTTGGTAGCATTCAAAGACTAAATGTGACTGTTGGGCGTGTTCATCCATGACAAATCTTTTGCAGATTTGCTCTCTCATTCTCTGCTGGTGTTCTTGTAGCTTAACTGAATTACAGCTCCAGTACTAATAGTGCTAAAGTGAGAATGAGGTTTATTATACAGTCACTACTCTTTTACTCCTCTAGGCATTGACATAATTTCTCTATTGAGGAGCACATTTTCTTTAAAATTCATATTTGCAAGATGTCTCCTCATTACTTTGATTTGCAGTCTTACAGTTTTATTTCAAGGACAAATGCACACTTTTGTTCAGGCTAATTTTCCAGAGACAATGTGTTTAAAGTGAGATTTATTCCTTCTCTTATACAATTAGTCCTGCATTGACTAAGTTTCCATTTTAAGACCTATTTTCTTTCCTTCATATGAACGTTTAAGAGAAGATTGAATTGAATAAATGTAGGATCTGGACTAGTCTGTTTTTACTCCTAGTAGTTGTTTTTCTTGCAGGAAATATCCACTATATGGTCTGTGAGGTACTGAAGTAAAATAGTTGCTTTAATGCTGTAAGAATTCAGTTCAGTGTACTTGTAATGCCTTTCTCTCTTCTCTGTACAAAGTGATGAGATAACATGTTGGCACTGTCTGGGAAATAGAAAAAGTCAAGAATACAGCTGGCCAGTTTCTAAGGTCTACTTCATACAATGCTGCAGACCTTTCTCTGATGGATGATTACATTTTGGATAGAGGTTGGGGTGCTGGCCTCGACCTAAAGAACCTGATATGAATTAGGGCCTGGTTTCAGTGCTACCCATGTGGTGCAATCACAACTGAAATTAATTCCCCTGCTTCAGAAAGGGGAAATTGTTGTCAAGTTATCTTTATTTTTAATCATTATTATTTTAGGGTGAGGAAGAAAGCTTAAATTGGGCAAGATGATGTGTTGATTATCACTCATCTACTATGAGTTTTGAAATATAACAAAGATGGGCAAAAATATAGGTAGCACCTTTATGTTGTTTTGGAAAAAAATACTGACTTCTGTGCTATGTATGGTACTGTCTAGTCACTGAATATTCACACAGATGATCTACTCATGTAAGAATAACTGTTGAATTCAAAAATGGTCCAGTAAAAAATAAGAACCCATATAAAGTTTTGCACCACAGGACACTTTGCTTTCTGTTCTCATAATATTCCTTTTGCTGGCATTCTTAACCTTCTAATCCATAAGCAGAAAAAACATGAGATATTAGAAAAGGCTAAGCAGGTTACAAGTAATAGTAGTCTAGAATTCTAAGAGAGATAATATAATATTTCCCAAGTTAAAATACATTCATATAAAATGTTTAGATTCCAATGTTCAGTGCATTAAAAATATGGTGGTATTTCCTTAACCCCACAGTTTTTAAATATTTGATAAAAATATTTCTCCTCTCCAGGAGTTTCATAAATAGGACTTAAACAAAATCAGGCATCAGAACATTGTCTGTGTTTGCTCTTAAAAGAGGGTTTCAATAAATTGCCTTCAAAACATTGGTCTTTGAGTTTGTCAGGAGGAATAGCTGATTTAGTATAAATCCTTCTGTTTGTCACAATAAAAAGAAAGCTGTACTTACCTCTTTCTGTAGATCTTTCAAAGGTTTAAAATTGTAGATTCCTTGGGAATGAAGTTGTGTGTGAAGCATTTCGCCCTTCTTAAAACTGCCCCCAGTGATACAGAGAAGCTGATTATAGTTGTCTGCTTTCCTTGCATTCACTGTGCATTCATTTAGCACTCGATATTTTTCAATCTACCTGCACAGCACCACAAATGCCAAGGATGTTGAATAGTTATGTTAAATTTGACATAAACTTGACATTAACTTCTGCTATTATTCCTAAAGCCTAAAATGAGCACTTGTTTGAATCTGTTTGATCGGAACAGGTATTCAAGGGTGCATATATTTGAACTTAGAGAAAATAGAGAAATTATTATGAGGTAAAGACATGCGTGTGTCAAACATCTGACATATCATGCCACCAGCTGGAAGAAAAAATCTTGGTCTGTGTCTGAGGTATTTTGCTTCACATCAGTCAAAAAGATACCAAAGAAAGCAACCTTTCATATGGAGCCATCAACGTTCTGTGTCATCACTAAGATTTCCAGGCTCACTGAGGAGCTGATCAGCAGTGCAGCCGAGTCACTGAGAAGCCCTCTTGAATAGTTGGCACCAGACCAGAAGAGGCTCAGAGTTTGGGGAGTTCTGAGTTGTTGGGGTTTTTGAATGAGAAAAACAAAACAACAAAAAGTGCGAATCTGAAAATCAGGATCCAGACTACTGCTTAAACTGCACTATCCAGACTTTGTTCATGTTTCAAGTTATCCAGAGGTAACAAATCTACATGAGAGCTAGCTAAGGTTTCTGTTTCTGCAGCTACTTATTTCAGGAACTAAATATTGTTTAAAATTTAAGAATACAACTTAACTTTAAATTCAGAACTTTCAACATACCTACATGAAAGAGTGAATTATTTTGGCTTTTATGAATTGAGATATTGCACAAGAAGTGCCAAACTATTCCAGATGTGATACTTGATAGGAAAGGGTACTTAGTATTCTTTTCAATTAATCCATGTAATATCTGAGTATCCTTAGTCAGTTGATTTTGAAGTTAAATGTAGAAATTAGCACACAGAGGTTTCACTTCAGAAAACACAAATTCAGCTTTTAATTTAGGTCACTTTATCTCTGCTTCCTTCCTGTGTACTCACTTTCAGAAGACTGGAACATAATGTGACTCAGCTTGACTCTCCTGGCAGTATCTCCTCAACAGAGGTTCAGTGTTAAGACATTTGCAGGTCAGAGCTGATGAGCACTGGTGGGGCATTGCAAGCATTAGTGTGTCTATCTGCTTGAAGTCAGAGTTATTAGTGCTTTGCTTTTTATTAGGATAAAGTTCCTTCCTTTTCCTATTTATCTGTTGTTCCAATAATTAACTCATAGTAACACTTCTATTTGCTTAATGGCCCTTTTTTTGACCCAGTTCTAAGTATTTCTGCAAACATTCTGCCTGTGTTCCAGATTAGCATGTAAAAGACTTTCTGCAGCTTTCTGCTTTAACACTTTACCAGTCAAATGATTATTTCTGCTTTTAACTGGGTTTTTAGCCTAGAAGTGGGTCAGTTTCATCTGCCAGCCTAAATTGGTTATATGCAAACATGCATGCACAAATGCAGGTACATATCCACACCTGTGACTTACCTGTGGAGCAAAGCATTTTGGATAATAAAACTGATTCAGGTAACTCTGAGAGCATGCTCTTCAGTGGCAGGGATATAAGCAAATATCCAGCATGTCACTTTTCACAGGCCTTCTCTTCTTTCTGACATGTGCCTAAAGGAGTGATCAAGAGACAAGTGTCTCTTTGAGGAGAATAGTAGTAAAATGACATCAGTGAGATGAGAGGAAAGGGACATCAGATAATACTTCAAACAGAAGCTGAAAAGCTATACAGACTCCAGCAGCACGAAGCAATGTTAGTATATAGTCGCCCTACACTTAAGAAAAGAAAGCTTCAATAGAACAGTGACAGCATGAAGTAACAAAACAGAGTTTGCCCAGTAGAGATTTTATGATTTCTTTTCAGCTTGTCTCAGGGACAGAAGAGAGCATGCTCCAGGTTTTCAAAACTGAGCCTTTGCATCATAAAGAACATACTTTTTTTTTTATTAGTTAATTTTCTCATTCTGGAAGCTAATGCCAACTAGATTTGTCTTTTTTTTCTCTCTCTTTTTTTTGTCCCTATTATTTTTTTATTAATTTCATTTTTAAAAATCCGATTGTAAAGTTGCAACTCATCTTGCCTAAATGCACCAAAACTTCATCAATAAAAGCATGTTCATGCCAGCAGGTGTAAAATAACCTAATTCAAATTTTTCCAAGTAAAGCTTTGAACATTGGTTATCTTTCTTAATCTTAAGATAATCAAATTATAGTACTTTGCTTTTTCCTTGGGATTTATCTATTAGCTGATTTTTTTTAATATTTCTTGTGTTTTTACATATTATCACAAGATCTACCCAGTTACATATTGCATATTACATGACTTATCTGCATGTTCCTTTACATCTGGGCAGCAGGCACACAATGTAAAGAATAACATGTGGCCTAAAACACCCTGCTGTAACAATTAATCTAATTCCTGTAAAGTACCTGTGGAATTCTAAGAGCTGAGAGTCAGCACAGTGAACCTACACACTGAAAGCTGGTGCCCTGGGCTTTTATAGCACTGTCTCTCTGCATTGGCAGTTTACTTTTCTAGATCTCACTAGGTTCACACTGTTACTCATAATTATCACTAGCATGTCACTGTTACTCTAAAAGCTATCCTTCCTATATTTATAAAGCAAATTATGTTTTCTACAGGTCGTATCCTTGATTTAGTTATTCACCTTATAATTCTACATAATTGGTATCTCTGTGTTTGTAGAATGCTATGTAAACTGTTTACATTAAGCCTCTGGTTTTGAAACCAAAATGTGCTAGAGTTGTCTCAAAATGTATTTATTAGAGTGTACTAATTAAAACAGTTGAAATGCAAAGTTCTGAAGTCACAGAATCATGGAGTGGTTTGGGTTGGAGGGGACCTTTAAAGATCATATGGTTCCAAT
>NW_008236965.1:929472-958696 GCF_000691975.1 Corvus brachyrhynchos | reverse complement strand
CTTTCCCTAGACCTGGTTGCTCTAAGCCCCATCCAGCCTGGCCTGGGCTCCAAGGGCACACTGCTGGCTCCTGTTGAACTTCTTGTCAAGATCAGAAGAAATGCATTACCAAAGAATCCCTGTGCAATATTTTAAGTTCATTTACTAAAACAATAAATTGAAGGTATATTTTGACAATCTCCCCCCTGTAAATTGTGGATATATCCATGTAACCACAGTGCTGCTAAAGGGTGCTTCAAAAACTGCAGTATAAAATCAGCATCATGCAAAGCAATTCGTTTCAATGAGAAGAAAATTCTAAAACATATGTGCAGCCTTACTTCATCTGCTTAAGGTGTTCTGTGTCCTTTCTTCTATGTTCAATCAATTTTATTCCAGCAGAGAAACTAAGAGGTGAGAAAAGCACTGGGAGAAGCTTCTTCACAATCACTTCTATAGTAACAGTAGCCTGAAATCAGACTGGCATTCAGCTATGTGGGGAAAAAAAATTATATCCCTAATCCTTGAGCTATGAACATTAGTTAAAGAGGAGCTAGGGAGGAAAAGGTATTTTTTACATCCTTTCTTTCCTTTATACTTAGAAGACTCATTTTTGGAAACAGGCCCCCAAAGACTATGTTTGCAAGACCATTAACTTTAGTTTTTAAGGATATTATAACTTCTTAAATAGGCAAGGTAAATCTCATTTCTTTTGAGCTCAAACTACTGCTTGCAGGGGTCTTTGTGAAAACTTAGTCTCAATTTCTACATGAACAGTTTGCAGCTGCTAGTTTTCTGAAAGACTTAATTTGGAGAAGGTACTTCCCTGTTGCTTTCTGTTTGCCAGTGCTAAAGCCTTGTTGGTTTCAGAATGTTTAAAATGCTGGCATAGAAACAGCTGAACTTTTAAGTGTTTCACTGAAACTTATCCCACACCCCTTATTGCCTGGAGTATGTTTTTCAAGTTCAAATTAATTATACTTTAATGTTAAAATAGCTCCTACTCCTACTCTACTTTCTGCCAAGCTGACTTAAAAGATAATTTGCATATGAAGATTTTATATACAATATAGTAAGATTTTCATCCTGGTAAGAGGTTGTATTTATTGATGATTGTGCTCAACATGTTTGGTATATTCTGTTTGGGGTTTTTTTTATATATGTGGTAGGTATATATTGGTGTTTGGTTTTTCAGTGCTTTGTTCTTGTGCAGCTGCAACAGAAGCCCATGATTTTCACACTGAATTTTAGCTTTTTAAGCAAAAGTAAAGATGAAGGGTCTACTTACTTCAGCATTGTAATTAAGTCTTTCTGGTAGGCATGGATACCTCTGAATTCATTGTAAATACATGAGTTTATGTTTGCTTATTTGTTTGTTTGTTTTTCCTGGTCAGTTAATATATGTAATAAAGAGGAACAGTTTCAAAATAATTAGTTTAGCCAGTCTGAAAGGACAAGCAAATAAAAATTTCATCAGAAAATTGTTTGAGGAAAATCCACATTTCTATGTGACTGGCTTTAAGTCTTCACAGACATTGACTCAGACAATCAAACATTGAATGACAGAAACTAAGGTGTGACTGTATTGCAGTCTGCAGCTTTATGATCGTATGCATGTAGCCAAGCAGTCATGTGTCTTATGGAATGACCATAAATGATTAACAGAGTTGAAAACCTGGGCCATGTGTCTCCTCAGGTTTGCTTCCTCTTCTCTACTTTAAGCAAAAAAATCCACTACCCAATTTCTCAACATTTTATTCTACTGTGTCTCAGATCATAAGTCTGTCACTGGATCTCTTACTTCTGAGGGCTGACCATTTGCCATATATCTGAAATGCGCTGCATACATAGATCGACATTATGCTTGGAAAACATTAATTTTTTTTTTCCTTGTGTTTAGTGAGTTCAGTTGGTCAATACATAATTTAAAGAGTTGGTGGCTTTTTTCTTAATCTTTATCTGATAGATGAAGTCCATCATTACTAAATTTACTCGGCCACAATATTTTACAATGCACACTATTTTGGTACTTTCAGATATATTCACAATCTATTGATTTAGTGTTTGGCACATTCTGATGACTAATCCTTGTGATGAAGTCCATGTCACAGTACCTACCTCTGTCAACTGGATGCCTGACTAGATCAGATACTATGGCACCAATATAATCCATCCAGAGCCATCCAGGAGCCTTCTTTTCTCTTACACGTAATTCCATATCAGTAAGCTCTCTGAAGTTTTCCTCATCCCACTGAATATCTGTGTCAGCTATAGGACTTCAAGGCAGCAAATACTAATGTTGGCCCTGTCATACCATGAAGGACTGATCCCACCAGCCACATAGCCACATCACTACTTTATGTTAAAGGAAAAACAAGGTGTGAGGGTTGGTTGGTTTGTTTGCTTGTTTTCTGTTTTCAGTTTTCATACCAATTCTACTATCAAATAGAGAAAAAAATCTCTGATTCACTTTGCTTACTGTTGGCCTTTTATGAGAACCTCATTGATTTTTAAAAATTTAGTCCAGCATGACCTGAAATTCCAAATTCCCCACTCAAATCTGACCGTTACTTTTATTACACAAAATGCTATTATTTTATGATAACACTACTATATTGGCTCATGGTTTCTTGTCATCATCATTCATAGCTCTGGTCACCCTGAGATGACAGTGTATGCCTGTGCAACATCTGTAGTCTGCAGGGACTACCTTGGTGAGGTGACACTACCAGGCACTACTCTGGCTGGCAAAGAGTTTCCTGACTGCTTTCCTCCTTGAAAATTAGGTGTTTAATTTGCATCATGAAGGAGGTGGGGTTTATCCACTGTGCACTGCAATCCTGTTCCTGCATAAGTGCTTCTGTGCTGGCTCCTCAAAGTTGCCTTCCTCTTTCCTATTTTTCTTTCTCCTTATCCAGACTGCAGTAAGCCCAGCCCTTATCCCAGGTTGCTTACTGGAGGTCTGACATACAAGCAGATTAAAAGACAGAACTGTGTTTGACTTCTGTAGGAAGCGGAACAGAGTATTAGTGCTACACTTAACCAAGCCCCAATTCCTGATTGTAACTGCAGCCAAGTCAATGAAAGATGGGTTATAGTTTAAAGCAGTTTTGAATCGTTGCCATAATTTACTGAGGAGCTATAGAAGAAATGGATGTGGACTCCCCTGCCAGTATAATTCTGGAAAACAGAGCCTTGAAACTTTAAAACGTTGGCCAGTTTCCCTTCCTCTAGGTAACTCTCCCTATACTCTCTTCAGTGTCATATTATTTTTAGCCCTTCCATTGACTGCAAATCTCTAACCATAATATGACATCTGGCCTCTTCATGTTATGCTATATAAGAATGTCTCAAAGCCTGCCAATAGAGAGAAGATTCATGTGTCTGTTTTTATGGCAAGTTTTAGAGAGATTTTTGTCAACATTCCTTGCAGCACATTGTTGTTTTTGTCTTATATTCTTCTAACTGTTTTCCTTTTGAAACCCTAAGCAACTGCCATTCACCCTGACTCTCCCTCATGCTTGACTAGTCACTTTTTTTTCTTCTTGGTGATTGTCATCCTTCCAGTCCCCAGGGAGAGCCCTGAAACAGATCCTGCATTTGCTCAGCACCTTATTCCCCATCTGGTGTTGTGAATTCCTGTTGATTTTCTGGACTGCTAGTTGGGACAGAAAAGTGTATCTTCACACCTTGAGGAGGAATGCTTTGACTGCTTGACAAGTAGCCATCCCAGTAAAGGTTTGGAAACATGGGCAAGGCAAATACAGTTGGTTATACACCACGTGATTTCACTGTACTAAATTCTAATTATTGTTAACAAATATTGCAATGGAAACTTCTAAAATGCCTTTGGAAGAACATCCTTATAGTATCCTGGTCAGCTGACTCTCAGTTACTGTGCTGACCAAGCCAGAGAGATTTGCAAATCTTGCTTCCAAGGTCTTACAGTGTCAAATGAAACTGGTCGTACTGATGGTTGTGATCTCCATATTCCTCAAGGCACTGTTGTGTCAGCTGCTTTGACAGGGCTGACCCTGGCATTAACCCCAGTGAAATACTGCCACATGCCAGAAGTTTGCTTATCCTCGTACAATTATCGCTGCAGAGACTTACATCTGTAATGTCTCCTAAAGAAATAAGAGTAGCATTAGTAGCCATACTGCAAACATATGGTGCCTCAGAGCAGCTGGGAAAACACCGTGCTCCAGCTTTCTTGATGGAAAGCACTTTTCCTCTGCCAACTGCATTTTGTAAAACAGTTCAAAGCCTTTTACCAGCTTTCAGGGAGCTGCTTGCCACAGGGAAATGCTTGTGAAAGGAGTGGGCAGGCAGGCACCCAAACAGCAGAAGTCATAAGCTATCTTGCTACCTCTCCCCATCTTCCAGTTTCTACACAGAGTGCTGGGATTGTCTGCTGAGAAGAAAAATTACTAAAGGTATTTGGATACAAGTAAGCCCCCTACGTCTACAGGATGGCCAGTTCAAATCATCAGACAAACTGAGCATTGGCCTTTTAAACATGCATTCTCTAGGAATTGCTAAGTATTGCTAAGTCAGTGTCTTCCTGCTGTACACTTCTTTTGCTATGCCCCACTGAAACTCTGTGTCTTTTAGGCCCACCTTTCTTCTCTGTGGTCAAATACCTCCTGATCCAGTATCTTGACCAGTCTGTTTTCATACTGCTAACTTCAAATCTGACACTTAAGCTAATGCAACCCCATGGTAGGTCCTAAAGATCAGTTGGTTGACATCTAAGAGCCACCTTTCACCTCCTCCTCCAAGGGCATTTCTCTACTAGGTTCTGTCAAATACTGCATCTGATCTTCAGGTAATGGCACTGTCTGTCCAACTTCTTGTCCAAGTTATTGTAGTTCTCCTTCAGACTTAGAACCACAAAACCGTAGATCGGCCCGTGTTAGAAGGGACCTCAAAAGTTTGTCTGCTCCAACCTCTGGGAAAGAAAACCTACAAAGAAAGGAAGACTTAAAAAAGGAAGAAGAATATTATAAATATCGAGTCCATCAGTAGATAGGGAAATATCCCTACAGCAGATAGGGAAAATAACAATCGTAGTAAAAATATTTTCTTAGGTCTACTCAGTATAAAAACCTCTCTCATGGGAGAGCCACAAGACATTTTATTTTCCCAGCTCAGAATATCAGAATCATATGACAACTGCTCCCTCAAAAAGTAGAATAACCAGAGGAAATATAGGTTTACCCACAGGAATGATATATTCTTTGTGTGTCCTTAGTTACTATGTTCCCATTCAGGGTGGGGATCCATATTACATATTCTGAATTCTTGCTGAACAGTTTTCCCTCAAATTAAATGAATATATCTCATGACAATAAAGCATCATTCTAAAGCTTTGCAGTGAGACCAGCATCTTTAATAAAAAATGTATTAAAATTTCTCTTCTCTCTCAAAATGTTAAAGAAAAAGAGGGAAAAAAAAGGAGAAGGTACTGCTGATAGAGATACAGGCTCTAAGAGATTCAAGGAAGGAAAGCCTTCCTTATTAAAGCAACAAAGATGTGTGACATAACCTAATGAGTAATTTCCAAATAATTACATGAACCATTGGGTGTATCTTCTACATCTCTCCTTTCAAGATTTTAATAAATTTTTAATATGTATTCTACACATCCCATGGCTGCAGTTTAATTATCACAAAGTGAACTTATGGTATTTGGTATATAGAATCTTTATTATATATATATATCTTATAGACTTCTGGAAAACAGACATCCTCCCTGGATAGAAACATTTACCAAAAAAAATTTTTAATGGGCTATTCATTCAAGAATAAGTAAGGTAATTGAAAGCAAACCTGCCACAGTGTTTCAGAGCAGTAAGTATTAACAGACTGACAGTGAGGCTCCTGTTAGTACCTGTGGACCTGTGGAGAGAGAAGCCCATGCTGGAGCAGGTTCACTGGCAGGGCTTGTGACATTGTAAGGGACCCACGCTGGAGTAGCCTCTTCCTGAAGGAATTGTCCTGTGTTGGAGCATTTTTTGAAGAGCTGAAGCCTGTGAGATGGACCTGCCTTGGGGCAGTGCATGAAGAACTGTCTCCCATTAATGGAACCCCATGTTGGAGAAGGGAAGAGCTTGAGGAGGAAGGAGCAGCAGAGGCAATGCATAATGGACTGGCCACAGCCCCCATTCCCTGTGCCCCTGCACTGCTGCTTGGGGAAAGGAGGTTAAGAGACTGGGGGTGAAGTTGAGCCCTAGAAGAAAGGAGGTGTTTTTAGTTTTGGTCTTGATTCTCATTATCCTACTCTCTTATTAATCAGAAATTCATTCAATTAATTTCTCCCAGCTGAGTCTGTTTTGCCCATGGATAAGTAATATCCCAGTCCTTGTACCAACCCACAAGTTTATTATCGAATTTTCTCCCTTAGTTTTGTTGGGTGTGGTGTGATATTGTGGCTTGGTGGACCCTTGTTAGTTAGCCAAGGTCCACTTGCCACACCAGCAAAAGATAACTTCACAGGAAGTAGGCAAATGTAGGGGGTTTGGACCCCTTTTGTTGTAGATTTCAAGTAATTCACCTTTCACAGTCAGTCACAGTAAAGTAAAAATAACTTAGTATCAAACTTACCTTTTGCATGTCCAAAAAAGATAGATAATTACTTCAATTCCCAAGACTGTCCTGCAAGATATGGAAGGGAAAATATTATTTGAAACTGCAGTTCAAAGTAGTCAGTGTTCAACATACATTTACGCAATTATGTTAAGAAAAGCATTTTCATTTATAAGAGTTTAGAGCTGTTCAAATTCTACAGCTTATCTTACTGCAATAAGTCAGTGGGATTCCCAACAGAAATAACATTCAGGGTTAATACTGCGTAATGAGGAAAAGGTTACTTGATCCAAACCAGGCATCTCCAGGCAGTTTTCAAAGAAATTCCTAGTCACACTGTTAATTACATTCAGCCTTGCTGAAATGTCTCCTGGTTTCAATCACTTAGTGTGTTTTCTCTTTATAACTTGATGAAGATAATTTATTTCCTGTGTTGCTTAAAACACATATTGTCTAAGTGCCACTGATTCAGTTAAATTGCATTTAGTCACAAAAAATGAGCCTGAAAAATGACCCTCAGAATTCTGGCAAATTTCTTACATTGTACATTGTAAAGCCACTAGCAAATTTGAATTCAGGTTTTCAATTTTTGAATTTTCTCTGAAATTTAAGAATGACGAGATTTTACCTAGTTGTTATACTTGTGAACTAAATGGTCCTCATGTGGATCTTAATTCAGGGCTTAAAATTAAGCACATGTAGCCAGTATAGCAGATCTGGATGCAGAGTAGAAAGGAGAAGAAAAAGCAAGTGCCTTAGGCAGATTATTGTAAAAATATTACTGTGTAGGAATCATGTCATAGAGTCATGACTATGCAGTGATCTTATATTAAAGTAACTTATTTTTGCAATAAAACTTGAGTCTTTGAGGAAAAGGAGAATGGACAGCAGATTAATAGTTTTCTCTGGATGTTTTGTCCACTGTGGAAAGAATTCTTGCCAATTTGCAGGCTTATGGTTTGGTTTATAGATTAGTTGCTTTGGGATTCTTCTCATGTAAACATAACAACTACTCATTGGAATAAAAATAGAAAGTTATTTGCTGTGGTATTTAGAAATTTTGGTGATGAATGACATAAACTAAAAAGAGGTAATACCTGACTCAAGAAAAGTATAGGGAAATAATTACAGCAATCAGGTTCATGGAAGAAAAATGGTGATCAAGAAATGTCTAATGATTGACAAAGACAGATGAGGCACATTCAGAATGCTAAAAACGTTGCAGCAACTGCTTTGGGAGTTACCCATGTATACAGCATTTCACTAGAATGAAACTGTTTGGAGGGTTACAAAGACCCTCATGTGCAATGCAATGGAAGAAATAAGTATTCAGGGACCACAGTATTCCTCCCCTTTCCCAAAGGTAGGACATAATTAAGATGAAGGGGTACAAAATTAACGGAGAGGCTCATGTTTAACAAAGCTTGAGAGTGTGTGTGTGTCTCTGTGTGTGTGTGTGTCTGTGTGTGTGTGTATGTAAAGGGTCTGGAGCACAAGTGCTGTGAGGAATGACTGAGGGAGCTGGGGTTGTTCGACCTGGACAAAAGGAGGTACACTTCAGGTTCTTATCACTCTCTTCAACTACACAAAAGGAAGATGTAGAGAGGTGCGGAGAGGTCTCATCTCCCAAGTAGCAAGCAATAGGACAAGAGGAAATGGCCTGAAGTAGAATCAGGGGAGGCTTGGAGTGGATATTAGGAAAAACCTCTTCACAGAAAGTGTTATCAAGCATTGAAAACAGGCTTCCCAGGACAGCGTTTGCATCACCATCCCAGGAGGTATTTAAAAGATGCATAGATGAGGCACCTAGGGATGTGTTAGTGGTGGATTTGGCAATGCTGTGTTAGCGCTTGGACTCCATGATCTTAGACATCTTTTCTAACCTAAATGATTCCATGTGCATGTGAAAAGGTACCAAAGGCACAGGAAACTATAGGCAGAATGAGTGTGGACTCTAAAAAGCACTGATACAATGCTACCTAAAAGGCTTGTGTGCCAGGCCAGTAGGTATCATATCAAGGATGAACTGTTACATACCTAGGATAACTTAATGGGGATATATTTCATTCATAGTTCTGAATAAAAACTTTATTGCATTGCAAGCAAAAGAAATACAGGGCTACTGGTGAAATGTCAGAAGAATGAATATTATGGTTATCATTTACGCTTTAGAAGAAAGGCAAGGAAAGCTTAATCTTTCAGCAAGGAAACTTTGTACCTGAGAATGGTTAAACAAGCATGGTCAGCAACTGAAATACAGGTTAGGCTTGGTTGTATTCAAATCTTAACTCATATTTGGATTCGGAGGGTTCGTTTCTGGGTTTCAGGCTTGTCCCCAGTGGGATCACAACTAAGAAAGAAATAAAGTCTTAGTGTTATTCATTCAAAGGATTAGTATGTTCCAGGATTTGAGTGTAATTTAAGCTTCTTAAGCATGCATATGTCTTCAGTAGATTATAAAAACCAAGCTAAATTTCCATTGTCATTGTAAGCTATTAATTATAGATTGCAATTCTTCTTATACAATACTGGGTATGAGTAAAGTCATCTCTGGAGCAGTTTTGTCATAGGCTATGGATAGAGGGAAGTGGGAGAGAAAGAGATAGGTATGTTACAGGGCAGGGAGGTGGTAAAAGTAATGTATGAATTTTATATGATCAAGAGTAATTAATATAACAAATAAGTCTGCATGGGGAGAGTAAGGGAGTGAACTTCTGAACAGCACACATTTCAACAGCAAGATGGACTGTAGCATTTCTAACCATAGGAGTTAGATTCAAATGAAAGCAACAGTGATTAGTTTGGTTTATAGGTTTTTTCTGTTTGGTTCACTGGGGTTTTGTTATTTTTATGTAAACAAAACATTAAAGAAATGTTTGAGGGAATAAATGAAGATTTATAGGCACATATAGCTGTAGAAAGGAAAAAAAAATAAGCCCCAAGTTCAAAGATCTCCTGTCAGTAGAAAGTTTAGACAAGAAATTGTTGCAAAGTCCATTAATAGTTACATGTAGCTCAAAAGTTGTTCGATGATAAAGCCAAATATGTCTGTTGCTACAGCTGACTGGCTGTGAATAATTCCCTCATACTTTAGTTTCAGCTGATGGCACCCTGGCGATTCCATGTTTATGAAATCAGATACATAATCTTTATTAAAAGATTTTGACATTCATATGTAATCATAAAACATCACTGACTAATGTGCTGTTTATTGTAGAAACACAATAATAATTGGTTTGGACTTGCAGGATGCTATTTGGAGAACACTACTTCTCAGCAAAAAAATTTTTCGAATCCTTAAGTTTTTGGGAAGTTCTGATAATTCAATATTAACAGTTGCTCCAGTCAAGAGACAGAAGAGCTCAGTACCTGTCAGGATTAGGCCTGGTTTGCATTTCAGAATTCAAGGTTGGACAAGGTTACTTTTTGTTTTTCTTTTCTTTTCCCTATAACAATAGGGAATAACAATGTAGCACTTCTAAAAGTGTCTCTAAGAAATACAAATTGATCTGTTGTGCCTCTGTGAAGACTTTCTCTACATGTGTCACATACTGATAACATTACACAAATAATTATCATTATCTCTGAGCAAGTGTTTTCAAACATTTGATATCTTTTAATAAGGAAACCACGGTGCATTCTGCATAGAAGAGCTGGCAAGATTTAGGTGATATGGTTACCCAGGAAGAGAACTAGGGGAACAGGAGATGTATTGGGGATTAAAAAAATAAAGATTTAAAAAAAAAAGTAGAAATTGAATACATAAAAGAATACTGCTCCTGCACAGCATTATTGGTTAATAAACATCATCACGTCTCATGAGGGTACTGAAGGGATTTAGCAGTGAACTGTAGTTACCCATTGGATGTGACTGTAGAACAGTTCACAGAACTGTAAACCACAGTTCACAGAGTGGAACACATCACTGAATTAACAAAATACCCAATTCACTGCACATATGCATAGCACCTTTTTAAACTTCTTCACAAAAGGACTGCAACAGTTTATTTTAATTACTTAATTTTCACTTTTGGCATAATTTAACACTCTGGCTGCACGAATGATTAATGAACCTGCAATTAATTAACATAATGGTACAAAATAATAATGTATAAAATAGTGTGAAAGCACCACGGTGCTTTTTACCATATTCCACAGGTGTCACACTTTCCTGGGAAACATTTTACATCACTGAGGGTTAAATATGAATTAATTTGTCTTCCTCTGCCTTTTCCTAAGCCAACTAAAAAGTTAGGTGTTCTGTTATGGAACTGTGATTTAGAATGATATAAAGGAATGCAGCAGTCTCCTGATCTCTCTTTTTCTTCAAAACTATTAGCTGAAATAGCTGCAATTTAATTAGAAGAATATTTTAGCTTATTTTACATATTTATAATCAGGACACAGTGAAAATTTTATTGTCATTAACAAAAACAATTTTTTTTTTTTGGCCATATGAGTCATCCTGCCACTTCCATAATTAAACAACTGATGCTTTTTTTCAGTCTCTGGGGAGAAAAATACGGTATTGTTTCTATTTCTTCAATTCTTTTCATGGTCAAAACTTGAAGGTGAATCTGAAAAGGTTTTCTTCCAGCACGGTTACTGCCTAAACAGCAGTGGGGGGAATGATATCCCAGCAATACACACATTCCATTTACTTTAGCTTTAAAATTTTGGTAGAGCAAAGAGTTTGTTGAAGGATCTCTTTATCCTGTTGTGTCTAACAGCAAGTTTGAAAACAAGCCTGTCCCATGCCACCTTTGTCACGACAAGCAAAATCCATTCCTTCAGTCTTGGTGTCAGCCTGAAAACCTGCTGTGAGTTTCTCGTTTCACCAAACACTGGTGAAATCGATAAGGATCATGCTGTCTTTCCACTGCCTCTGAAAATTTGCTGTGGACTTGCTCCTGACTGCAAGCAGTAGTCTGTTTCCCTCAAAAGTCTGCCAGTTCAGATAGGCAGCAGCAGGGGGAGGGAAGCAGCAGTGCACACATGGCTTTACTTTAGATTCTGAAGCAGTTTAGTACTGTCCAAATCTCCAGTACAGGCCAACTGCTCATTGTACCTTCCAAGCAGATTTCTCCAAAGGAAGGATGGATACCTGTGCAAAGTTGCTCTCAGGGAAGCAAATGCTCCTCTCTGGTGCTGGAGCAGAGTAGAAGGAGCAAACCAACAGCCAGTCCTTGCCTGTGCTGCTTTTTACATCTTTCTGTGTAGAATGAAACATGCAGGGGAGGTACAGTGAGCTGTAAGCAAGCAGCTTGCTACACCAGTTGCTGTACCAGCTGATCTAGATTAAATGCCCAGCTCAGTTCACTGTGGGTCGCTATTTTTGATACATCACTTCTGAATTTAACCTTCCTACTGCACCTTACAAGACCTGCAATGTCTGTGGCACTGTACAGGTCTGGCTAAGCCTTTCTAAGAGTGGGCACATCGAGAAGCTGCCAGCACTGCCCATTCACCAGGCTCTGCTGTGAGCTGACCAGGTTTTCCTGCAGAATGGCTCCGAGAATGTGTGGAAACTGGTTTCTTATATTCCTACTGGGGTGTGTGTCTTAAATTATGAGAAGGTACTTCAAAAATTAGAGATTCAGTGGGAATTGTGTGCTCTGCTCTATTATGTTAGATAACATGTTTAGAGACTTTCTGGGTTCCTGCTCTTCTTTCTAAACATCAGAAACAAAGACAGCTTTTCAGACAGGTGGAAGTCACTGGGAGAGAAGGTAAAGGTTTAGGAAGTGCAATGACTCAGGCCTTTCAGAGGCAGAGGAAGGAAAGAATGCATTTCATCATCTTTATGAATATTTGTTGGATGAAAAAATCTGACAGATAATAACAAGCCCTCTCCTTGCTTGTCTTCAGCATGTCTCTGGCATGTGTTTAAGCTCCCCCTCTCACAACCATTTTGTATTCAATCACAGGATTGACTAGTAATTAACAAAGGCTGCACTACTCCTGTTACTGTCTACTGATCCTTGTCATCCTCCTGCAGCATGTGCTGAGCTGCCACAGTTTAAGATAAAGCTCTATTCTAAATCACTGAAATGAGAGTGATGCTGTACAGCAGGAAAATGCACAAGAAGAAATTATATTGAGCAAGCCTTATCTGTAAGAATTGAGATTGCAGATCTATCCAGTTGTGTGCTAACATCAGTCTAAGTTAGTAAAGAATGCATAAAGCCTGACTTGAAGCCTTACTGTTGGCTTTATCCCCTTTTGTTGTCAATGAGAAGCATGGCAGACTGTAATAACCTTCAGGCTTAGTTTAAAAACCCACATTGAAATAGCAGTAAAAATAAGGAGACAATATGCTCTCCTTCAGGGAATAAAGCTGTCTAGAAAACCATCAGTGAATTATGAAATGATGACTGAGAAAACTCATGATTTCTGACTGACCTGTACAAAAGGCATTACTTTTAATTCTCTGCTTTACTCCTTCCTTCTTCTCCTCTCCCATCCAGCTCTCACACCCTCAACCAAGTATATGGAACAGGAAAAAAAAGGATAAAACAGTCTAAATGTAATTTCAGAGTTTGCTGATTTAACTTCACTTGCATCTCTGTCTCTTGAAATGTTGTGAGGCTCTGAAAGGAGAAAAAAGTATGGAGAGAGCAGACATCATACTCAAAGTGACAGGATTTGTAAGGTCTAAATGGAGGTCAGGTGATGTTTATGAAAATGTGGTAATAGCTCTTAAGCTGTAAGGAAAGAAAACTCTTTTTTTTCAATTAACTTATCCTTAAAGCATTACCAATCTGTATGTGGATGGGTTCTTATACAGAAAACAGATTTTATATACATAAGAAATGTGGTTTTTATATATGTGATTTCAAGTACCTCTGTTTCCATTAACCACTGCAGGTTGATGCTTTCAGATTCTTTGATTCTCTGTTTTGAACTGTGACATGAAATACGCTAAAGAAAATGCTTAGAGCTTATGCACCTCCACCTCTACAAAAATTGGTTTTACTTCCAGAAACTTAGTGAAATCATAATGCTTTGTATTGCTTTGATCTCTCTGATGCTGCTCATTCTCATATTAAAGGAGAGGAAACTCTCTATAGATTTACTGCATACTAAAAGACGAAGTTTGGAAATGGCAGACAATCTAAAATATTAAGGAATTACTGATATTATTTGCATGTTGCTGTTGAATATGGCTGTTTAGTTAGTGCAACTTTTACATCCAATTTTTCCCAGAGAGTCTGGATACAAGTAGTTATAAAATAGTTCAGACTATCTCGATAATGAACATCACCTTTAGTAAGGTTATGCAACAGTAAGTTAAAAAAAGTTAAAAATTACATATATTTTTAAATTTTATAGTATCTCTAATACTGTATCCCACAGTCGTAGGGAGGAGAGGAGATCCAGCAGGCAGGAATTGTGCAGCAAGATTGATTTATTTAATTATTTTACAAACTCTTTTATAGACCTTTTTCTTCATAGTCTAATTGGACAAAGGATCAGCCACCCCTTGGGGGTGATTGGCTAGAAATCCTAAACATCCATTGTCAAAATGTTTTTCTACTGTACTATAAAAAAGGTTTTGCAAGGTCTCAGGTGTTCGTAGTTTATAGAACTTCTGCTAATCTCTTCGTGAGAGAGAAAAGTATCCCACGGGCTTAGAAAGAAGCAAGAAAATTCTTGCTAGCAGCAATATTGTATCCACATATCTCCATGCTCTGGAAGATGAATCTTAAGTTCAGTAAGTGTGGTTTTTCTTATATATAGCATGTCATATGTGAAAGTGCGTATTAGGTTTAATCAGTCTGCATATGCTACAAAGCTGCTCATGTTTATAGAGCGTTTTTATGCTGACCCCATATGGCTTATGCCTGCAGGAACTGAACAGGAATTCCTTGTGGTTGTTCCCCCTAAGAGGTCCTGCACTGCTTGACGATTTAGGCAAAGATATTTATGGTCACACAGAAATCCTGTAATTGTGTAGTGCCAGAGGAAGGGTAGAAATATGAACAGGATGGTGGATGGAGGAAGAAATAAGACCAGCAGCAAATGCTTTTGGGAAGATGATCAAACGTACAGAAGACTAAGAAGTACACATGACACTCAGAAGAACACAGATTAAGCAGGAACTGTGGATGTCAGAAAAGGTTAGAGGAGAAGGAAACTGTTCTATAAATAATAAAGCACTGATGCTTGCAAGTAATGGAAACTTGGAGTAGTGAATAGTTCCATTAAAGAGCTGTCATATGTACTGGTAAAACTCACGTTGCCACTCCAGTAAATCTCTATTAGAGAAGTCAGCAACTCTGTACTGCTACCTACCACTGCCTTTTTGACATAAAGTCCACTGACCTGATTATTCAAGGTTAGGATGTTTCTGTGTTAACAAAGTCAGCATTTCTTCTTCATTTCACCTAAAAGAGAGAAAAAAGAAAGCAAATTTTATGTCCTTGAGTCTTTTTAGACAACATTAGGATTTCCTGTTACCATGAATAACTAAAATCTCACACTGCCTTAGAATACAGCCAAGTGTGCAATCTTCATTTCTATCTAGTACCTATATTCATCATGAAAAACTTATTCTGTTACATGTTGCCAAATAATTTTTGGATAAAAGGTAGCAATGGTTTTGTAAGTTCCATTTACATGGTTTTGGAGAGCCTAGCTGCTGATGTAAGAAGGCCACATGTTGTGTAGTGTCTCTAACCTGCCTTCCTGCTCGAGAGCTTTGCAGGGAGTATTGCAGGATACTCTGGTGGGAGCTAGAAAGGAACTGTAGGGAGGCCAGATAGCTGCAAGAGCTGCTGCTGAAGATGTATCCTTAGGACACAGAAAACATAATTAGGCTTTACTGGATTTCTCAGACATCCATATCTCAGCTCTGACAAAGTTAGAGAGTACTTAGTTTAAAGTACAGTCCACCCATCACACACACTCACCTGCAAGGTTAAGGGATATCACAATACTATGGGCATTTCTGTTTCTCAGCTGCTCCAAGCTGTTACAGGAGGTGCCATGGAGGCATGTTGTCCAAGGAGAGTGGAGGAGGTCCTGGAAAATGATGGATCACACAGGTGTGAAGCATAGAACGTGAATTTAAAACTCTTGTAGTTGTTTGGAGATAGAATTTCTCCAGCATTTGTCAGAATTCATGTAGGAGATATTTCTTTATTTGCTTTTTGTACTTGTCAGGGAGAACTGGAGTAAGAACTTTTGCTCTTTGTGATGTTCCTGGTCACAGGAAGAACAGCTGTCATGAATGAAAAATATTTTTCTTCCTTTGCCTTTGTACAATTGCTTCATGAAAAATATTTACCTGTGAGGAAAGAATGCAAATTGTTCATCATGCATCTTAAAAAGAAGCAAAGGAAAACTTTATTTCTCAACAGACAAGGGAAAATAAGAATTTTGGGAAAACACTGGAAAATATGAGAGTTCTACCACAACACATACTATGTTTTAGTTCTTATTCTTCTGTCTGACTGTATTGATTTTTATTTTTCACCTTTCTGTATATTCACCTTCTATTGCTGTTTCAAGGTGAGGGATTTACTTTCTGTTGAATGCAGTATAGGTTTTCCCAGTGAAGGCATTAATTTATTCCATGCTAGAGGACATTGTATCTTTAGTTTAATTTTCATTGAAATCTTTTGCTGTGTTATCACCACTAATCTGAAAGCTGAGTAAAATCAATGTACACAGAAAATGAAATTATTTATTCAGTGCTTGTTCAATCTTATCAGTCTTGTAAAGATTCTAACATACAAAGCAGATATATATCTATTTCCCTCTCCTGTTTCCTTTCAAAAACTTTAGTCCAGTCTCCTTGATACTATTATTTCATGCCTACTGAATGCAGAAAGAACATGTTTTGTGCTGGTTTATATCCTCTTCATTCTCACTGAAATAGGTGGAATTCCGGACATATTAAATTTGTATCGATAACTTTTGTAGCAGTGAAGTGTTAGAGAATATTTTTAACATGCTTGAAAATAATTCTCTGTGATACAGTTTCTGATAACATAACAATTTCATATCATTTCATGATAATTTCGTTTTGGCTTTAGCACACCCTCAGTGTTGCAAAATAAAAACCTATAGCCTACTTCTGTATGCAAGAGACATGTTCCCAGTTCTATTCTAGAAATGTGTACACTTCAAAGAGTACACATACTGGGGCTGACTTACTGATGCTTATCCACTTGTATAATCTTTACTTGCACAAACAATTGTTGAAGTTAGAACTCCCAGATACAATGCAATTATTCAAATGCTTTAAGGTTGCATGGATCTTGACAATTGTATTCTGTCCCCCAGCTAAATGTTTGCCTTAGCTTCATCTGATAAAACCTTCTAGCTGAGTGCTCCTTGCTGTGAATATATATTTTGAAAGCTCACAAATGTATGGCTTAACAAGCAGAGAGCCAATTATAAGCTGCCACACAATTTTTATGAAAACGTAAATCTAGCTAGATTTTAATATTATAACTCTCTTTTTAATGCTGTAGAGCTTTGCTGTTTACCTCACTTTACTGTTCTCAAGGAAGAAATATCTGATAATAGATTCCTTGCTGATGGTAGGAGAAAGAAGAAAGAAAATTTGAACATTTTCAATACAGTCTTAACAATGACTTTCATTGTTGGGGCAAGAACTGAGGTCATATTTGGCAGTTAGCCCCAGACTGTTCTGCAACAGCGCTCTGTCCCAGAGTAGACCTTACCAAGGAATTCTGCTCTCAAAACTGGAGGCAACTATTTGCAAAACAGCAGTGCCACAGCTGAATTTTCTAGTCTCTCAAGGACAATAGTAGGCTGGCTGCATTCTAATGTTATATTGTATCATGACTGCTAGGTACCCACTGTACATATACAAACAGGCTGTACACACATAATTTGTCTTTCGTATGATACTAATAATGATAAAACTTTCAAAGTGAATGGTGCACTATCTAGTGCATTATCTGGCTTGGCTTTACTATGATAGCTGTCATAAATTGATTTTACGTGTCAATAGTGGCTATTAGCTAATTGCATCATCTGGCTTTTGGATGATCTTCACATGCGGCCTTACATTTAGACAAAGCTGCCAGCTGAAGACTGAAGTTTCCTTTTTTCATTCCCTTCCTTTGAATTGCTTAACTACATAACCATATCCTTATCTTCCACTGAATTTAATTAAATTATTCTTTGAGAATTATTAAGAAGTCTTTGGAAAACAGTTATGCTTGTGAATGAGTGAGTGCATGTGTATGTGAAGCAGAAAGGGAGTGATGCTGGGAGTGGGGGTGTCTTCGTTGTTATTTGAACAAACTGAGTTAATGAGTGGTTTTCTGCAAATACCCAACTCTACAAAGCATTTCCCCTCAGAGTATTATTGTAATAAGCATTGTCCTTCGGGAGCTCCAATTCTCCATGCTGAATTTCTCTCCACGGTACACTGGGATTTTTGGCAGGAGCTACAAGGAGCATATGGGATCTCAGTATTAGACAGAGATGTACTGCTGATGGAGAAAACCATTGTGCCCTTACCTTGCAAAGTGTTAATCATGCATGGGAATTATGTTGGAGTATCTAAATATCATTCCTGATTTGGTCAATTCCAAAAGAACAATATAGAAGTGCATCAGTAAAAATGTTATGGAAGCAGATTTAATTTAAATGTTTTACTATTTATATTCTGTAAAGACAGCTTATAAAATGTCTGTTGTATTTGCACGGCTGCTTGAATCAAATGTGTATTTTTTCACTGTAAAATGAGCATGTACCTCTGCTTACACTCTGCCACAGAAATTTCTGCAGCTCCATGCAAGTGAGCAAAATAGGGCAAGTTTATACCAGTAACACTCTGACCCAAATACCTGCTAAGCTTGTACATGTCACCTCATTAGATGCAAACTTGCTACTGTGGATTTTTAATATCAGCTGGCTTCAGCATATTTTCTGTTTAGCCCATGTGTCTATTTAGCAGGCTGTATGTGTCAAGACTATCCTAAGGTGATAAGATCTTGCTCCCCGCTCCATTCCCCATACAATGAAAAGAAAGAGCAACATAGTGTTACACTTCTCTTACAGTGGTGCACATTAGAAACAACCTTCCTGAGGTGAAATTGCCAGTTTACAAATAAGGGCAATGGTGAAAAAATTGCACTCCTCTGCTCCATGTCACATGTGACTCTACCAACCTTCTTTTCTCTTTTGCAGTTCTCCTACCCACAAAACAAACTTAGTTTTCTTGGTGTGATAAAGCCCATCTGAATTATTATAGTTGCAATGTACTTTCCTCTGTAATTCAGAAATGTTTTATTGCTTTAAACACTTTTTTTGAATCTCCATTTTGGTTTTTTTGAAATAAATGGAAAGCTTCTAGCTGTTTATTTACTTCATGAAGAGTTTATTATAATAGTTAGAAAATTGACTATAACATGGAAAGAAATACTGTATGAGGATAGTTTACATTGTTTACACACATCAGGTCTCATTCACTTGGATTCATTTATTATTTGTTCAATATGAGTCCTTTATGTGTACTAAAAATAATTTGATACAACTTTTTCTGACTCATCTGCACTAGACAGCTCGTAAAATGTAATTTGCAGAGCACTGTGGCCAGCAGAATTGCTTAAGCAGTGCAGTCTTAGCATATTTTTTTTTTAATGAAAGTCAGCCACAAACTTCACCTAAACAGTGTTCCTATATTTGTAGTGGTTGTGAGGTGGAGCTCTTTTTGCCATTAAAACTTCAATAAATGTCACAGGCCTGCAAGAATAAATTGAGAAAGATTATTTACCTTTACCCCATCATTCTTTCTCTATTTTCCTTTTTTTTAAGGAGATAGGTGTGGCTAATAAATAGTCCTTCTCAGTGCTTTAAGAAGGAATGGATAGAAAAGAAAGTAATGTAATTTTAAAAAGAATGTAATTTTCCATGCTTCTACTAAGAAAAATTAGCATCACATTATAAATCTTAGAATATCAGCCTATTTGATGAGAAGTAAATGAAAGAAAATGTTTTATTTTGAGGACTGGACTTCTGTATGGGCAGGATGTTAACTTGTGAATGTCTAACATTGTACAGAGGCACGTGGCACTGGGCAAAGGGCTGAAATAGCTTAAATGCTTGATTCTGTTCCTGATACAGCTTTTCTCAACTATATACCAGACAATTAAATACAGTTTATAAGCCTCCTGCCTCTGTGACAAGTATGTCCCTTCTGAAGGGATTTTACTCTTGTGGTCCATTTCCATGTCATCACTATTTCATGGAGAGGCATGATTATTTTGTGCTAACCCATGGGACACATACTACCAGGGATATCAGGCTGGGAATGAAAAGGTTTGGGGAGTACAGGAACAACTGTATTTCACAGAAACAAGTTCTGAGTAAGATAGCCAGAAATCGAGAACTGCTAGCCCAGGAACTGGGAAGCAGCTTTTCATTTACAAAAATCTACTGGAAATGTGTGCAGTTTTTTCCTCTAGGTTAGGAACCAACAAAGCTAATGGGGAATCTCGTATTCTATTGAGCTTCAAAAATACTCAACTCCCATCTAAAAGTCTCAGTCTTTTAAAAGTAGGCAGGGAGGTCTTAACTATTTTAACATTATTTTCATTTTCTTGTCTCCTTGGGACAATACAGGGAGAGGAGAAGCAAATCTTTCTTTTAGAATTCCCATGTAAATGAAAGAAAAGGGAATACACTAAAGAAATTTGCTGTATAGCATTCTGTAGAGGAATATATTTGTATTGGTGACTATCCTAGGGGAATACATTATCCAGAGGTCACCAAAGAGGTGTTGGTGGAACATCTCAACTGCTCTACCAAGCCATATATATATAACCTCATATGTATATAACCTCAGTATACCAAGGGCATGTTTTTTTACAATTTTTAATCTGTTGCAGGATTGTAAAGACATAATGATCTTCTTTGGAAAAGAAAAAAAATAAAGAATTAACAAAATCAGATTGCCTAGAAACTATTTATTCTTTGAAATGAATAGCTATTGTTAGTGCTGCCATAGAGATTATACTTTAAAAAGACTAGCATTTCCTCTCTGCATTTATTTTATTTTATTTTGTTTTATAATCCTGTGAAAAGAAGCATTTTGAAAAAGTCTATGGAATGTCATGATTCCAACTGATCTCCTTTGTTCCTGTTATTAGATTAGATTTCTCCAGTCTCATTCTTCTGCAATAGCCCTTGAAGGAGTATGCAGCTGCTAGTATAAAAGTCAGACATTTTCTGTGTTAGGAGATTATTCTCTGCTTTTATGAGAAGATGTGTATCTTTTAAACATTAGAAATCTGCTGCCAAGTACAGTTTGTAGTGTGAAGATAAATAATGTCATTAAACTAAAAAAAACCTTTTAAGGATTGGTGGCTATTCAGTGGTCTTAGCAATTTAAACTAACACTTCCTTAGAAAAATCACCAGTTACTCAAAGTTCTAAGCCCAACAATCATTTCAAGACAATGTGGTAGCATTCTTTTATGAAGTGGGTCACTGGTGATTTCCTGAAAGCTTAGCCCAGTAATTTTCACATTCTTTTTACTGCTATGTAGGAGAAGAAATACAAAATGTGATTTGGGTTGTTAAAATGGCATAACATTATTTCAATTTAGCAGGGACTATCTAGGAATAAGGCATGCTTTGGAGGTCATTCTTAATTCCCTTAAGGACAGTTGCTGTGAGCTGACAGATTTAGACTTTGCCAGCCCATTGTTCTGCCCTTTGTAATGGTGAAGGAACAGATCAAGCAAATTCTGACTACAGAGTTTTTCTGTTCATTCCAGTTTCTACTGTTGACTGTGTCTTTTAGTCCTGAGTATCATCAAATTAAAGAGATGAGCACTTAGCTCATGTACTTTTCTTATTTTACATATATATAGTAAATATCTTCTGTCAAGAAATACCCAGAATATACATACTTTGTAATTTTTATTTGGAAAGATGTTCAATAAATCTTAAAGCACAGGAAAACAGGGAAACACTCAATGTTAAAATGAATAAGTGATGAGTGTATATGAACAATTTTACCAGAAATTAAAACTAAATCTTTCTGTCATCCTAAACATGAAACAATTCAGCATTTATTCATTTTCATTTTAATAAGCAGGAATAGGGAATAAAAGGTTAAGATGTTAGGAAGTTAGTAAGTTAAGTTAATAAAAAGAAACTTTCTTTTTTATTGTTAATATTCTAAATGCAAGCATCTTTCCTAAATTCAGGGCAAAATTTGGCAATCAAACATGAATCTAAAAATTCTCTTCCATTTGTAGCAGAGAAGGTGTACTCAGAATTATGCCACATATTAAAAGATAAGGTCAGAGTGCATTCTTGCTGATTCTACAGCACAGCCTGCAAGGAATGATGCACACGGTAATGGATATTCCCTGCAAGGCTCAGCATAACCCTCCCCTTGGGCCCAAGTGGATCTGACAGATGACATCCTTTTATAATTTGATATCTCTTCTTTCCACACACACTTACTCACTTCTAGAATCTTAAAACACATTACTGTTTAATTACAGTTTTGGCAAATTTATTCTCTTGTTCTTTCTGCTGTATTACTCAGAATTTATTAGGCTGGTATTAAACACCAAAATTATGTTTACTCTAGCACTTCCTAAAACTACAGATGCAATTGTAAACAAAGCATTCACACTTTCATAACTAATTGATTTGTTTGAAAGGTCAGGGATTGTTCCAAACAGTATTACAGCAGAATTATTCAGGATTTTCCAAGTTTACCTTCCTAGAAGTCATATGCCCAAACACTGAGGCTTGTGATAAGTAATAAAATCTTAAAAGAAAATCTTAAAAGATTTTATTACTCTGATCTTTTCTAGTTCAGATTCCTAAGTGACTTACTGCGCTTTCCTTAAAAATAAGTGATGTTGTTTGACAAATGTATTTTTCTATGAAAATGGAATCTCTAGGTGGGTTCTCAGAGATATCTGTACCTTGTTGATGTTTTGCCTAATGTATAAAAATCTAAAGGCACAGTGTTACATCCCCTGTGAAGGTTAATTATTAAATTTCATGAACTCCTTTCAGTCCCTCACAATGCGTGGTATTTCAGAATTTATTCAAATAAGCTTTGCTTTTATTTTCCAACCTTTGAATAAGCATGAAGCTGGCAAATATTTTTGTTTAGGGTTTTTTTTTAGTGTTTTTTAAAATTTTTAATTCATTTCCTTTTATAATTTACCATTTTTTTTTTTAGCTGTCAGAGAGTATTTCCACTCTCCTTCCAAGTCTGCCCTTCATGTTCTGGATAGAGGCCCTTAGAGAAATGGACAAAGGATTTTTTTTTATATATATTGAATAACAAACATTATGTTGTATTTATTTGGGGTGGTACTCAGCAACTGACCCATGAGCTAGTGGCTTGAAAGTATATCTTTGGATCTATATGGGCTGTAATGAGTAAAGGAAATATTTAGATTTTTGGGAAAACATTAATGTGTACTGTTGATATGTTTAAATCTTTGTTTTCTTATCAGATTTCTGATTTTAGTGAAGGGTAGCAAACCTGGAAAAAAAAAGCATTTGAGAACAAATAGTTGCAAAAGAAAGTATAAGAAAATAAATTATGAAGAAGTCCTTGAATTTTTATGTCTATGGTCTCATACAAAGTGAAAGTTTATTCTGGTGGAATTTATACAGATGATTGTCTTCAGAGACTTTGGTGAGTACTTCAGCTTCTAGGAACAAAACAGGAATTTTCATCTTCTTGGAAACAATTTGCCTTTTTAAAAAGTGCAAGGGAAAACAAGAGAGGTCTATTAATCCTAATTCTAATAAGTGGTGTGGTTCTTCTGAGAAGGATCCTCAGATCTGGTTTGGGAGTGGTAGTGAGAGGATAACTCTTTTCAGTAATCTGGCTCCTTGTCTTGCCAGTTTTAGTAATCAAACTCGGCTGAGAGTGGGATTGCAAACTGAAGCCCTTTTGTTTCAGGCAATATCACACAAGCATCATCTGTTGTTAGGGAGATAGTCATCCAGGGAACAGTCATCAAAAACAGCATGATGTCTTTACCAAATTCAAGGCCATAAAGACTGTTCTATTGAAAGCAGAATGGTCCCTTCCCATTTTATTTTAAGCTACACTAGCAGCTGCTGTAATACATAAAACAGCTAAATGATTTCAGAACAGCATTAATGAATTTAAATGAGACCTACAGTCTGCTCTTCTTCAGTCCGAACTTGCAACTACTTGGGGTGAAGAGGGACTACAATTTGAAGGAAGTCATCCCTGTTATCTAAAAAACCTCCCATTGCTAATTATACATGTTCACAAATAATGGATAATTAACCTTTTTGAGAAAACTGTAAGCCAAATAATTTTACACTAGCAACAGTCAGAGGAAGGACTTTCTTAGCTGTAATACTGATTTTTTTCACAGTGGGGAGACAAAATTATTAGCAAATTGGTGTGGATGATAAACCAGAGATGATAATATGTGGACATGACTGCAAAGCTTCCATTTAATGTACAGTTTAGAGGAAGAGATGCACAAAATATTCCACCTAAGGTAAATCCACCAAAAAAAAAAATAGCATATTTTATTTCAAGAATATATTTTTAATAATTCTGTAGGAAATATGTCAGTAAAGGAATTATTAAATTATTACAGTAGAGTTTTTGTAGCTTATTTTTATTGTAAGTATACTTCTTACAACAGTAACAACTTTAGATACATGTACTAATCTCTATTACCTGTCTAAATACATGTTTATAGGGAGAGACATGGATTGGATGGATGGAACACTTGGTGAATAAGCACTTGACTGGATGGCCACACTCAAGGTTGTGGTTGACAGATGGGTGTCCAAGTGGAAACCAGTGACAAGTGATGCTCCTCAGGGGTCAGTGTTAGGACCAGAGCTGTTTAACACCTTAGTTGGTGACATGGACAGTGGGATTGAGGGCACCCTCAGCAAGTTTGCCAATGATACCAAACTCTTATGTGGTCAACATGCTGAAGGGAAGGGATGCCATCCAGAGGGACCCTTGACAGGCTTGAGAGGTGGGTCTATGCAAACCTAGTGAAGTCCAGCAAGGCCAAGTGCAAAGTTCTGTCTGGTTCAGAGCAGCAGAAATATATCCCAGCACAAATACAGGCTGGGCAGAGAATGGACTGAAAGCTTCCCTGAGGAGAAGGACTTGGGGTTGTTGCTTGATGAGAAGCTCAACATGAGCTGTTACTGTGTGCTTAAAAAGTGCAGAAAGCCAACTGTCCTGGGCTGTATCAAGAAAACGTGTGACCAGCAGGTCAGAGCTATCTCTTTATTTTTGCTTTTTAAAAGTAAAAAACACATGACTTCGACAGCATTCTGATTTGGTCTGGTTCCTACCACTACAAAATTCCTTTAGGCCACTTTTATTGAAAAATACTTCGCATCATCTGCTTACAGAATGGAAATTCTGTAGACTAATCAAACTAAGATCTAGTTTGTTTAGTGAAGTCTTATTGAGCATGCCCTCAAATTCATATTAAAGGTCTTTGCTCTGTTGGTTCAAATGCAGTCTTTTAAATTCAGCAACTGTGCTTCACAAACACTGGAGATTTGGGGAGACCCCTTTTTGTATGTATGGGGTCAGGACCTGTCAGCAAGCTGAAAATGTAATTCTCCTCTGGGGTGACTGTTTTATGAAGATAACTACTTGTTTGTGAACTCTACAGACAGTTCATTGCTGCCTGATATCCCAGGATATTAATCCAGAATTAACAAATGCATTGCCCAGTCCCCTAACTTGGTTTGCTGATGCAGAGCTATACTCAGACATTGCAGTAGGTCAAGTTAGTCAGCAAGATAAAAGGATGGCATCATGAACTTTGTAAGCAAGTTAAACCAGGGGTTCAGCGAGTCCTAGCAGTCTGCTACTGACTTTCATCTCTTCTCTTTCTCCCACATCATCTGATGCTTCCTTGAATATTCCTTGTTTACAACATGCTCACCCAGTTCAGTGAAATAAATGTATGCTCAGTGCTGGCCCAAAGGCAGGTAGAGGCAAAAGTGGAAGTGGAACTGCTCAGTAGATATTTTTCAGCTGTAGAATCAAACCAGGAAAAAATTAAGAGTTAAAATCAAAGGAATATTTATGTTCTTTCAATGTGCTTGAAAGATAAATGTTTAAGTAAACGTAACGATGTACCTACACTATAATCTGCATGTTGGATCTGACTTGTTTTACTTTAACAAATCAATTTTTTAATCTAACTGTGACAATTGAAGTTAAATTTCTTTTGGTGGACACCTGTCAAACTGCTGTAGAATTTCACTGTATTAAGTCTCTGTATTTAAAACTTGAAGAGTCGGAATGGCATCTTGCATTGACTTCTACCATGCCTTCTGTTTCCTGCAGTGCTAATTAGCCACTTCATTTAAAGTGAGATATTACAACCTGACTTTCCTGCCTTTCACCATCTCTTTGGAACTCTCTGCAAAGCTTCTTAATTACCACACCACCACGTTTATCCTTGTTGTCCTGTCTTGGGAGATGCACCACAATGCTGGCAAATAAAATACATTTAGAATTTCTTAACTAGCACAAAATGTATATACAAGATGAAGGGAACCACAGGCAGGGCGTGATGGAGCAAGATGATGTTTTAAGACTCCTGTTTGACTGTGCAGTGTCTGCAGCTGTGCCTCAAGCCTCCATCTGCTCTTCCTCTGATTCTGCCTTATTTGTCCCTGTGCTGTTAAGAGTTCTTCCTCTCAGCCTTTACAAGTGCTATAGATTTTTTGTGAGGAGGTGGTGTCTTTGTCCTTTGCTCAAACAAGTGTTTTTTAACTCTGCTTTGAGAACTTCTGTCCTTTAGATCATACTTCGTAACACAGGGTGGAGAAAATATGTTTTTTTTCTTCAATGTGGTTAATACTTTTAGTTCTCCTAGCTCCTGAGTAGTGCTTCAGCTCTCCAGTGTATGAGAATATGCTGATGTGGCTGTCAGGTTAGTGCTTCACAAGACCCTTGGTACAAGTCTTGTCTCAGCTTATGAAGTATGATGGAGGAAAGAATAAAAGTAGTGTTAGAAATAAGGACCCTGTTGCTTCAGTAAATTAAACAAAAATTTGGAAATAGATTTTCCTTAGTCCGTACACCCATCTACCTTTTATTCTGGATTTTTATTGATAGTATTGATATTTTCATGTTTTTCATTTTCAAGTATTGATAAGTTCATGTTTTCATGTGGTTTGAAAATATTAACCCTATAGAATAGTGTAGTGGATTGTAAAGTTCCATAATATTTTGCTGTTGTTCTAAAGAGCCTTAAATAAGAGGCATAACTTGGGTGCACAGCTACTCTATATGCAGGCCTACGGAGTGCCATGGGTCCAGGTTCATGAAGGAATTGAGCCAGGGGCTCAGGTTCCACTTCCCGGCCCTGAGAGTGGCCCCATGGGAAGTGTCCAATGCCTGGGACTGGGACTGGGACTGGGACTGGGACTGGGACTGCCCTGGTACCCACAGCTGCTCCTGGCTGGGGCATGGGACATGGGGAGCCCTGAAATGGCCCCAGCCCATGAGGACCTGCAGCCATCACAGTGCTCCAGCGGGTCTGCTCAGTCAGAGCACAAGACACTGCTTCACACAATTTGTTTAATTTTTTTAAAGAAGAAAATAAATGCAGTTTAGTAAGAGATTTAAAGATTACTTTGATGCCTTAGACATTTACTGTCATATATGTTCCTCTAGGCTTTGTGTCATAAAACTGAGAAGGAGGCAATGAGGATTTCTGTCATAATGCAAGCTGGGGTGCTCAGTTCATCATTGAAACCACAGCTTCACCCTATGTTAGCTATACACTAAACAAGCTCTCCTGAAAAAAAAAAGGAAAAAAGGATCTTATTAAAAAAAAAAAAAAGGCAAGGGTTTTTTTTTGCAGGAGGCAGCCTTTTTTACTAGTTGCCTGACCTTCTATAAGTGAACAATTGAGAACCCTTGATAATTCATACCTAAATTTCTCTCATGAATCTGTGTGGGCATCAGAGTTAGTGCTAAGGATAAGCTATCAGTTCTCTTGGTAAGTAGGAGTCATAAGCTCCTCATCTACCTCTGCACTCTCTGGACAAAGTAATTATTATTGACAAGCCCTAAAATCAGTAGTATTGAAAAGGATGTATTGTGCCCTGATAATATTGAACATGCATGGAACTAATAATTGCTTAAAAATAACCTTACTACTTGGGGTTTTTGTCAGGGCAGACAGCATCTCCATTTCTCTGGGAATTGTCCTCTGCTTATGCTATTATGGGTTGCAGCAAAGTTTTTTGATATTCTATTCTTTAAGTTTGCAAGAAAGACTAAGTATGAACACAGTATGAAAGTAAGAGAATTACCTTGCCTGTCCTAATATACATTCCCAAAAAAATAATCATCCTTGTAACAGATTAGTTTTTAGATATTGTAGACTGTCTGAAATATCTTTAAATACTTCATTTGCTGATAAGATTTCATGTAAGTTAGAAAGTGTCAGTGACTGATAGCAGATACAAAAATCAGAGTACAGCAGAGAATGCTAAATGCTTAGTGTGACCTCTACTTTCAAAGCTGGAAATTAATTGATTGACATGGGACCAAAGCACATTTTTAAAAATATTTATATTACAAATTGAAGTTCATAGAATCATAGAATGGTTAGGTTTGGAAAGGACCTTAAAGATCATCCAGTCCTCCTCCTCCTACCTCGGGCAAGGACACCTTCCTCTAGACCAGGTTGCCTGTCCAACCAGGCCTTGAACAGTTCCAGAGATGGGCACCGACAGCTTCTCTGGGTGACCTGTTCCAGAGCCTCACCACTCTTATAATGAAGAAGTTCAAGTTAGTTGATGGTGACAAGATAATAGTCAAAACTTTGTCAGTATCTAATGGCTTGTATACAATAGAGCTAAAAGCTTCCTGGTGAACAGCTAATACTTGTTCCATTAGAGCTGTGCTAATATCCTCCACTTGCTAAAAAGTCAGGATTTTCTTATTACAGTTGTTTTCATTAACTGTTCATTTGCACACAAGTACTGACAATGCATGCACATTAAACAGAAAATAGGCTTCTGTCCTGAATGGACAAACCTCATTAAAGAATGTACTCTCCTGACTCCTTTAGCTGGGGCCCCATTGTATGCAATGATTGCAGCTATTAGGCATCACACAGAAAAGTGTGCACAGCTGTAAACAGGATGTATAAGGCAATAAATAATAGGCAATGGCTGGAGGAAGGATGCTATACCTGTATCTTTTGTTTAAAGTGGATCTAATACAGATCTGTGAGACACCTCACTGAATTCTTACATTATCCATATATTCTCTCTGGTGAGACTAAAAATGGAAGTTACTGTCAATCAAGCATGATTGTCTCTGCTAGACACAATACCCGCAACTAAAAATCTTTAATTTAGCAGATCTTTTAATCCCGATTTTTTTCACTCTCCTAAATCACATTTTCTCCTTGCTACTTTTTGCCTGATTCAATGTTCCAGAGCTAAATATCCACTTCTTCAACCAGCAGTTACAACCCTTATAGAGGCCCACATTTTCCTGTGCTTTATCATAAATCAATAACACTGATGTAATAATCTTCCTTGAGTGTCTTTTCATCTCCTCTAAACCATTTCTTTCCCTTCCCTTCCCTTCCCTTCCCTTCCCTTCCCTTCCCTTCCCTTCCCTTCCCTTC
>NW_008236965.1:923161-929352 GCF_000691975.1 Corvus brachyrhynchos | reverse complement strand
TTCTCTCCCTTCCCTTCCCTTCCCTTCCCTTCCCTTCCCTTCCCTTCCCTTCCCTTCCCTTCCCTTCTTTTGTCTTTTCTTAAAAAACCTTGGGAAGGTCATCTTCCTATCACAACATACAAGATGAGTTAATATTGTGGTTATTGCTGAGCTGTGATGCATTAGCTAAGAGGCACAGTTCACAGGCTTTAAATTCGTAGGTGGGCCAGACATTGAAGACTTATTTCCACATTCTTTCATTTCAAGATAAGGATTCTTTGTTTTCTAAACAAAGAATTACCAGGATTCCTTTATTTTAGTGGTTTTTTTTTTTCTTTTGGCACTGTCATGAGCCACAATGCCATAGCACATGAAGCACATGTCTTTTAGATCCACGTCAGAATTTCTTATCCAAGAACTGTGGGCAAATGTCAGCAGTGGCAGTATTTACTCTAGGAATGATTATTGTCTTCAAATAATGTTGAACAGGTGAGACAAAAACAGTATTTCTACCTGTGTTGACTGCACTGGCTGCTGAATGAGTCCTTATAGTATCATCATTTGTTTCTAAATGACACATTCTGGGCACTGGCTACTGCCACTACTGGTGAACTGCCCACTGTCTCAGCTTTATGCTCTTGCCCTCTCTCTTAACAACTCTGATATTGCCTGTTTGTTTGCTTTGAAGAAGTGCTTTCCGGAATGTGTGAACTTCATAGACTTCCAACTCTTATTTTCAGAGGAAGTTTTATACAATCAAAAGCATGGAATGAAACTATTCCACTGCCCAGTGTCAAGGTCAGCTATACTCATTCATTGTGTATAAATGTTAAATGTACTTTTTAAAAGATTCTTAGAGCCTAAAGTAAAGGTTCCACAATTACCCAGCTCTGTGTACATCTCAGGATGACAATTTTATTTGAGGAAATGTAGTCTGACTGGTATTCAGCTTTTAATCTACTGTAATTGATAGATCCTTTCCTACAGAACCAATACCTAGCCAGCTGTTATTTATCCTCCCTGCATTTGGTTGATTAGATCTTCTTAAATTGGCAATTTACATTTTTTCCTCTAGAGTTTCATCTGGTTTTTTCATATTATATCTGTAGTCTGTCAGGATAATTTTCAATAATGTCAATAACCTCAAACAGTTATGCATTTCATCCCACCTTGTTTCATCTGGAAATGTAATAATCAAAATATTTTCCCATCATGTAAACAATTAATAAATAATGCTGAGCTAACAACTGGCTGTGTAGAAGTCCACTTGGTATCTGGACTTCCAAAGTATTGGCCTTTGGTCATTCTGATGAAACAATGGGAGACTTTCTCTTCAGAATTTGATTTTGGAAGCTCTAGCTCACATTCCTTCATGAGAATAATCTTCTCTAACTAAATGTAAAAAGAAAATAAATTTTAAAAAAGAAATCACTGGAACCCCATAAACTGTTCTACTTTTAGTTTACCTAATACCTCTTATAGCTCCTATTAATCTCCTGATGTTATAATCAATGAAGAGTTAATAAGATTTGTGTGTGTGGTATGAAATTCACTGACTGTGAAATAAATTTACCTTGCATCTGCATTCACTTGTAATCCCTCAGTCGATGTGTGAGCACAACAGCCTTGGACAACGGAGAGCCAGGAACAGACAGATGATTGTCACTTCCTGTGGGTCTTCTGCTACTTCGGCAGCAACCCAAAAATGCTGTGTTCCCAGCTCATTTACAGAGGCTGGTCTGGCTGCTGTCGGAGAGGGAGTGATCATGTTGCTGCTCAAGGCGCATGGGGGGAGTATGTACTTGAGTTCAAAATCCTGTGGAAATAATATAAGCATCAGCTGTTGTGGCGTGTATTTTTAGAATGTACCAAAAATCTTTTATTTTAAACATAGTTTCTCAAGGAGGTAAAACCTCAGCAGTGTTATCCTGATATAGATTTTGTATTTATGATTTATTGGCATAATAGTAGTCAGTCAACAGCATAGATTCATGGGCAAATACACTTATGCTAAGTTTTGAATTCTGTGGAAACTAGATGCATTTCTAGTGAGCGTTTAGAGCTTCCTGGGGGCTTTCACAATAGGAGCTGATAAAATTTTATGGAATGCTCCACTTTTATGTTTAGAGTATGATGAGAATCATTCTACCCAGTACAACAGGGCAGAAATTAACTGAATAGTTTTGAACGAGCTACCCATAAACATTTGCTGCATTTATTTTACAAGTTAACATTTTGCTCATCACAAACTGTTCCTTTGAAAGCACACAATGTGCGTACGTGTTATGGAAGTACAACACATGCCCAGGAAATGGAAGCATTATTTTGTAAGTCTTCTTGATTTGAAGGAGCTGAACCCACATGTCCCAAATGCCTCACCCAATTATTTTGGTGACAGCAATCGCTGTAATTTCTGGGGAAAACAAGGTGCTGTGCATGCTAAACCCAGGGGCCTGGAAAAAGTAGCAAAAGGAGACAAGTTCTGGCTTAATAGTTTTAGCACTTCTATAGAAAAGGAGGAGTCCTAGCATTACAGTATTTTCTCCTGTTACTTCTGATATGCATTTCACCCATTTTAAGACAAAAGGTTTTGAATTAAGGGCTTGGAATCCCAAGTCTGATCTACCAGAGTGAGTAAGACTAGAGTGATTCTCAATCTGAGTATTTAAAATTCCAGTTTGGAAGGGCCTGATAGATACTTGTCATGGTGGGAGAAAATATTACTGTTTTCCAGAGGAGTTATTTTTGAGAAGGTTTTTTATTTTTGATCATTATTCTCAAATTAAGATTTTGAAGAATATCACAATAATATCTGCCAGCTATGAAAATTACCATCAACATACTGAATGCAATTTAGTTTGACCTGATACTTGTGCTACTTAGCTTGTGACCTGAATATATGTAAGTCTTTACCTGATTTATATTTTCCACTGTTATAGTCTGAAATTTTGATTTTGGAACAGCTATTGTTAATTCTCAGGCTGTTGTGGTGTTACATTCAGACATTATGTATTTCATGACTACTAATTAGTAATACATAATTGGTAAACTGGAAGCTCTGCCTCTTCTGAAACTGTCAGCTTCTTCTTAGTGTCAAATCATAAACTGCAGCTATTAATAAACAGTACTATTCAGCAGCTTAAAACTGTAAATAACTGTAAGGAACTTAAATGCAGTAGTTAGTTAGGCCAGCCACACTGCTTTGTGACCTTGATCTCAGTACAGGCTGAGATTACAGCTGAAAGCAAGCAATAGTCATAGATCTGCTACTTTCTACTCAAGCAATGAAAGTTTTTCCTGTGTTGGGGTTATTAGGTAGCTGGTTGGTGCTAGAGCAGTGAAGTATCAAGCAGAGTTGGGCTAGAAATTAAAGGCACTGAGATATGATTTTCAAAAAGTAGCTAAACAAAGCTAAAAGATCAACCCTAAAAATGAAGCAGGGCTGAGGAATGCCATCCCAAATGGAATGATGGGTCTGGGCAGTTTCAAAATTATCTCATTCAGTGCAGCTAAATGCTTTACAGTTTTAATGGGAGACATTTTAGTCCCATTTGCAATTCTTTTTTCCTTTTACCCTTCTACTCTTCTTTATAATAATAGATCAGACTTATGAAATTGTGATGGGATTGTCAGTGTTGCAGGAAAGGTGACTTACATTGATGGGGTGCAGAACAGAGCAGAAAGAGCTGCTGTGCTTTATTCACCATTGGTAAAGTTACATATCATCAATACCTGCATCCTTTACAAATCAATTTAATGATGATAATCTTTGTAGAATGTAGCAGGGGGGGGTCCTGGGAGCAGGGGAATCCAGCCCCTTTCCCATGAGAAAGCCTCTAAGCAGTGGGGGAGCTGACCAGTGTATACCTTTTCCCAAGGCTGTTCAAGGCTGCTGGCTGGCAGGTGCCTAGCAAGCCTGTTTTCAGCCTGAGGCCCTGTCAGGGGTACTTCTGCAACAGCCCTGGGACGCCCAAGCTTTCCTGGGGTATCCTGTATTCCACAAGGAATCCCTCTACAGTAGAAATTGCTCTGCTTTTAATTATGGTACACAGGGTGCTGTATCTAAATGGTAAAGCTGCCTTATCCTTTGTATGCATATTTTTCTTCAGATCCTTGTTCATGTCCGAATGGCAAGTTCATCATATGGACTCCTGTCTTTGTCAGGCAGTAACTTGTCTGTGAAATCCCACACAGATACTGAATTGCTGCTGCTCAAATGTTTTTATATGTAATCTTTCTTACAATCTGCTGACATCTTAACAGAATTATATCATAATCAATAAAATAGTGAACTTCTAAAGGTTTTTATTATTATTTCTGTAAATAAAAAACTGTTTACAATCAATACATTTTCAAGAGGAAGCAGCAACTCTTCTCAGGTTATTTACAGTATTAAAATATGAGAAATTTTCTGCCATTGGAAATGAACAGGTTTGAAATAGACATTGGTGAATAGTTGTTCTGAATTTCAGACCCTTTTGAGGAGCAAGGTGTCAGGGTATGGTGAAGGCTGACTGTCCAGCTCCGAGAGTGACTGGCATAGCCCATGGCCTCACCCATGGGGTGCAGTTCCAGAGTCTTTGAACATGGGGTTGGTTATGGGGTCTGTCAACAGCCCCTGGCATGGCAGTGGTGAGCCATGGCCAGGGGCTCTACAGAGGATGACATGAGAGAGGGCTGGAGGTAGCACATGTACAGGGAATCCATGCTGAGACAGGCTACCTTGAGTGAGTGACACCATCCAGGCAGGGCCAGAGGTGGAACCGGAGCCCAGCACTCCTGCAGTGTCACAGAAGAAGGGACTGACATCCCCAGAATGAGCTGAAAGGGGATCCCAGGCCCATCGAGGGAGGTCTCAGGGTAGGCTGGGCAGGGACACTCAGGCCCAGTACTGATCTCAGGATCTGACAACAGGTTGTCAAAATCTGGTTTGAACAAGTGTAAAGGGCTTGTCAGTTAGTCTGTGAGAGAGAGGGGATAAATGAAACACTTGTTTCTTCCTTTTCACAACTCTAAAGTGCAAAGGGAGCTCATATAGTATGAAGTGTAATGTAAATTACAGACCACTTCCCTAACAACTAAAATGGCAGGATAGAGTATGCATTAAATTAGAAACACATCACATGTAAGGGTCTAAGATTATCTTGTGTTAGTAAAATTGTGTTTCAAGTATCAGCTGTGGAAAACCATTGATGTTGGTGTGATGCAAACTGATAACCTGAGTGATGGTAAGGGGGGTTATTATTTTGTATGTAAGCATTCTGTCAGAATATCCACAGTGGAGCTTCATCCTCCATACCCTTCTGTCCTTCTTCATTTTGAGGGAAAATATCTTTCTCATTAGTGACTCGGATGGGAGATACTATTTAGAGAATTTTTGGAAATAAATCATTCTTGTAATGCTTACTGATAGTCAAAATACTTAGAATCTTCTGTCAGCATCTGAGAAACAATTCACTTATTTTATCAAGTAACTATTCAGAACATTTCATGAAGACTGAACTTTTCAAAAGTGCTTTATCCTAACATAAGCTCAAAATTAGAGTTCTTCATTTAAGTTACATCTTGCAAATTTATTTTTCAAACATATTACGTTGTTACATAACTGCTACTCTTCATAAATTAGAAAATGGAAGAAAAGTACTCATATAGGAAACTAGAGAATCCAGCTGTTCTGCCATGGTTTTGCTGCAAATAGCTACTCTTTGAAAACTTGCCATTTGCAGAAAAGGAGATTGAATTCCACAAGCCCTTGAAGTGACTATACTTAGCACAGATTGGAAAAAGGGAAATATAACCTCAATTTTGAAAAAAGGGAAATAAAGATCTGGGAAACTACACTATGGCCAGTCTCACCTTGGTGCCTGGCAAGATCATGGAGCAGATCCACCTGGAAGCTATGCTAAGGCACGTAGAAAATAAGATGATTGCTGACAGCCAACGTGGCTTCACTGAGGCCAAATCGTGCCTGACAAATTTGAGGGTCTTCTCTGGCAGGTTTTCCGTGGTGGCAGATGGGGGAAGAGCAGCTGATCTCCTCTACCTGGACCTATGCAAAGCATCTGACACTGTCCTGCACGACATCCCTGTCTCTAAACTGGAGAGATATTAATTTGATGGGTGGACCAGTCAGTGGATAAAGAATTATCTGCATGGTCTCACTGGAAGAGTTGTGGTCCATCAATTTCCAAGTGGAGACTGGTGATGGGTGG
>NW_008236965.1:896570-923008 GCF_000691975.1 Corvus brachyrhynchos | reverse complement strand
GGTTGGTACAGGGACAAGCATTGTTTAACATCTTCGTCAGTGATGTGGACATGTCAGCAATTTTAAGGTCCCTTCCCACTCAAACCATTCTATGATTTTATGTTTCTATTATTCTACTGCTATTGTAAATATTCCAGGAGCTCATTTAGTAGCCTGAAAACACAAACAGAATTATCCAACAAAAATATATTCGCAGTATTAAAACTTTGCCAGTTTAGGCAGAGGTGGAATTTCATCTCGATACAAGAAGGTGACTACTCACCCTCACAAAGCAAAGATACAGAGTGGTCAAGGAACCAACACAAGAGTAGGTAAGTGGTGTTACATACCTCGCATCCCAAAATCATGACGTAAATTGAGTGACAGTTACCCATGCACACAGATCTGGAAGGAAGGCCTTTTTCTTCTTTTGGAAGGGCAGCATTTCAAAATCACACTGATATTCTTTGAATTTTTCCTCTTTATCTGACTTTACGTATTTAAGACAATAAAAAGGGCGAATTGTTTTATTTATTATCTTCTACATCTCCCTTTAGAAGTTAAGTAACACAGCAATCATCTTCCAACTATCTTCCTTTAAACACTGCTGTTGAGCTAGACTTTTTGAATATTTTCTGTAAATTTGCTGCCAGGTTGCTATAATATTTTTTTTTGTTTTCTGTCCAGAAAAAGAAATTATGGCTTCAAATTTTCCATTGGCCTAATCCGCATCATGAGAACACATTTCTTATGTATCCTACTAGATATGTTGGGAACATCAAGTATGTTAGTCCAGTTTGGTTATATTTTTTGTTGAAAAAAACCTTTCTTGAGTTTCAGATTCTTATTTCTTTGTGAGCATGAGTTGTGAACTATTAAGAGGGAGGCATCTACTTCTAATAACAATACTAGACTGTTTTAAACTTAGGTTTAAGTGTTTCTTTATCTCAAGTAAAGGCTCCTAGAAATGAACAGAGACTCCTGTCCATCCTTTGTTCCCTTACCCTGATAGTAAATAACTCACTGCACTGTGTAAGGATTTTCTTTCCTGCTCTATTTGTATCAGCACTTCTGAGTGACTGAGCCACATTGGTGAATTATCTGGGACTGGCAAGGACACCCTGCTGGCCTTGATCCACAAGATCCTATTAGACCATTGGAAAGAGACTGTCATCTCCCTTTCTTATATCTTTCCTGAACCTGTACTTCCTCTTCTTAGCCCCTGCAGTTCCCCAAAACATATGTCAAATTGTTTTCAGCTATGTAACTATTTCAGTCTGCGGTTCAGAAGGACAAAATGTTCAACAGTTTCTTCAAAAGAGGTTTCTCAATCATATGATGTGTTAAATTTCAGGTATCTGCAATCTGCTACAATTTATTTGTCTCATAATAGTAAAAGGACAATCCAGAAATCTTGTTCATTACCTGGTACAGAAAAAAAAAAAACCCCACTTAATGAAATATTTAGAAACACATTAAGCAGTCTAAACAGTGTGCAAAATATGAATGTTTTCTAGTCCATCACATTCCGTTCAAATACTCTTGTTGATATTAGTTTTTTACACAGGATTAAGAAAATAATATTCAGCCTGTATCAGGATATTTTTTCATTGTAGAATAATTTTTGATTCTTTTATATGTTTAAATGCATGCTTCTTAATGGAAGCTTTTGGGAACAGTAGATTATATTTTCATATTCAGAGATATATGGAATAATCTTAAACTTCTCCAGACAGATTGCCATGTTTACTATGTCTTGTACGATAGATGGAGTCAATAAAAAAGTATCTTTAAAAGAAGGTAATAATAAGTACCAGGTTTAATGGGAAAAGTCATAATGCAGTCCGTTGGAAACCTCTCTAGAGGCTCCAGTGAGTTCCTATTCCAGTGTGGTCTGCAGGACAGGTGGCATATTGGGTTTTGTTTATCAAAACACTGTCATCATTCCTTCAACCCTTACTGCTTGTTTAATCATCTCCTTTGCTTTTTTTTTTGTCATGAACCACAACTTGCTTGAACTTAGGAATGGTGCTTAGCATGAAGAAACAAGGATGACTTGGAAAGTAAATGCAGTAGCTTATTGCCTTCCTGTTGCTTTTGGCTGGTTTCTCATGAGTTCATAACTTGGTTGCTGAATCTTTTTGCTTACTGGGACTCTGGAAAGGACTGATTTTATGGACTTTTGTATTTGAAACAGGTATATTTTCTTCTAGCTAACATTTTAAGAATTGCTTGGGTTGTCTCACCGTTCTAGGTCAGATCATGACAATGAATTGACACATTTATGAAAGCACATTAATTCTAATTTTAGTTTTTCCTTGAACTTTAAGAATTTAAAGAATTTTCTTTAAGTTGTTGAGTTATGTTCTGGACGTACCAAACTGTCCTTTACACCTTGTTAGATCTAATGTCATTCTATTCAGGCATTTGTGAAGAACTTCCACATAAAAAGAGACTATTACTGAACAGGCATATTTTTTGGTTTTTTCTTATGTATTCAGGTGGTGGTTCTTTGTAATTTTGTTATTCATTCATTATTTACTGGCACTTCCGTGTGATTACCACAGAACAGTCATGAAATACCTTGCAGAGTTCAGAGGATGTTGCAATTCTTTTGGTTTTTTTCTTTTTCTTTGAAGGGCATATGATGGAGAAAGATAATGCAGCAGTTTTGAACACATATAAAAAAACATTCTTCAAAGTTAGAACAACAGTATGGGAAGAAAAATTATTTTCAAATAATTAGTTAACAGACATCAGCTAGCATTAATAGGCTAACTGAGAATCAACCCCTTAAAGTTACTGTAAATGACTGAGCCCATGGAAAATTTCTTACTTCAGTTAAGTTTAATTCAAGTTTTGGCAAAGGCCCATAATAAACATAAGTAAAATAAGGAAATCAAAATTTTCTTTTCTGTTTTCCTGTCTTATGAGGAACTGCCTAACTATTGTTAATTTAATGTCTGCTGAGCTGTTTTGGGAAGCATGTGTCTATATGTATGCATTTTCCTCACAGTGAGTATTTATGACAATTGAAGAGGAAAAGCATTCTTGGCATTTCCCCAAAGAATTTTAGTCTTGACATACAGCTGTATTTCTATTTCTGTCTCAACTGGAAAATTAGATACTTGGTGATGCAAATGTTATGCTATGGCACTTTTGTGTCAAGCAATGACACCTTCTACAGAAAATAATTTAAAAAAATTATTAATATGCCCAGTTCAAATTTGTGTGCAATATATTTATGCAGAAATATTTAACATTTTTTTCAGTGCTTTGGTTCATGCAAACAAACAACCCACTGCTGAAAATTTGAAGTCGTGAATACTGCCTAAAGATGAAAAAATATTTCAATCTTTGCTATTTTACAAAGAAAAATCAACCAAAAATCCCTGTTTCTAAAAGACTTTCTTAGTCTACTATTCACCCATGGAGTATAGCAGTCTTATACCCAAAGGGTATGTAAAACATGCTAAAATCGATTCAGCTTAAAAACCAGCAATTAAGTTTATAACTACCATACATTGTCTTGGCTTTCAGTAGAAGTAAATGAAAATCAGAAAAAAAAAACCCCATAAAAATGACTTTTGTAGATGTACATGTAAGCTACTTGCCTATTGCTTAAAGAAACAGCAGACTTGTTCTGCTTGTTAAAATCCGAATTTCTTAATGTTCTTTTAAAAAAACAAATAAATTACAGCTAAACGACTAGTAAAATAATCTCTTCCTTAAAAAATTCATTGCTGAAAGAAGGCTATTTCCAATTCATGAGATATCACACTTGAGTTCGTGTTAAGAATTTGACTTCTCAGGATTATGCCTTTTATTTTGTTTTCTAGTTCAAAAGCTCTCTGAATATGTTACAGTATCTAAGCCTCGGGCATACTCATTGCAGCAGTGAAGGCATTTTCTGTTGACTTTGTTGACTTGTTGTGGGATTCCCCTTGGGATGTTCCGTTTATATTTTCTTCTGACTTGCTTATTTTGTTTTCACAACCAATTTCACAAGGGTGACATTTTCTAGAATAGTCAATTTCCGAGGCATTCACCCGGAACAAGGGACAAGAGCTGTTAAATATCTGTTTTGAATCACTCATATGAATAACATGAGGCAGATTTTCCAACCACCCAGACAACTTCCAGAGCTGTGAGGCACCAGCTCCAATAAACTGATCTTTGTATTTCCTTTGGTTGAGCGTTTGATTTTTAAAATGAAGAAAAGACTAGAAATACTTCTCCTTCATAAAAAGGAGTATAAACAGAAGAGAAGGGTTGGAAGGCTCTGGGGAGAGCCTATGTAAGACCTGATTTGTTGCTTATATTGCTGTAAGGAGGCAGTGGCTGCTGTTGGGAGTCATCCCTTCCTTCTTTCTTCCCTTTAGTAGTAAGTTCTTTCTGGTATTTCCAAAGACAATAGCAGACTTTATTTTCTAGGGATTTACCACAAGCCAGGTAGGCAGCAGCCAGTTTTGCTTATGCCTTTAAGTTAGACCTGAATCTCTGAGAATAAATGTACATGAGAATGGCTTCCATAGTGACATTTGAAATGCAATTTCTGCTATATTATTGTAATAATGGTTCTCCTTGTTGACTTGACAACTTAAATTCCTGATATATGCATGGGGCAAAATAAGATTTTAACTTACTGAACAGTTTCTTATTGATATTATTGTATTTACTGAGGCTCACTTTGATAGAATCAATCTTTATAGCTGCTCCACGGTTTCCTACAAAAATACCTATAAATACAAATGAATACATGCATACATATACATATGCAAATATATGTACATATTTACATTTGTTCACAGTGATCAGCAATATTATCTTTTGATGTATGCCCAAACAGGATGTGTTTGGATATGCTTTCACTGTCAGAACCTATTTACTGGATTTGTAGTTGCATAGTAAGATCCCGTAGTTCTTTGGGCAATATTTATTAGGCTCACACAGAGCAAGGAGCTGACTCTTGCTAGTACCCTGGAGGCTGAAGATATCAGCTTCAGGATTTCCTGCAGCATCAGTTAGTGCAGTGACTGAGAAATGAGATTTTGATTTCAGAAAACTTGACTAAGGTCTGCAGCAAAATGTGGCATAACACATTGTGGCATCTACTCACTGTGCCCCTGGAAAACTAACCTTTATTGCTAGCTTCTAAATTTCTAAAGATCTTTATTATTTATAACTGCCAGTAGTCATGCTATTTTGTTAAATTTTAAACTTAACTAAAAATGTTAGCATTACACATGATTTACCTCCTAGCAATCCCATATTTCATATTTAATTTCTAAGTTTCTTAAATTTTCTGAAGTAACATGAGAATGTAGGCAAATGAAAGTCTTTTACTGTGATGCTAAAATGCTGATGCTTCTTAAAGACAATGAATGAACAAACATTTGTATATTTTTCTGAGTACAAATATTGTTATAAAAACTAAGACATTACAAACTGTTGTCAAAATATATTATCTCATTTCCTCATCTTTATTAAATTCATAATAATGAATGTAGGTTTGTGCTTACTTCGGAAATGTCTTGAAATGTAAAGCTGTAATACGGATTATATACGAGGTCATCATTTTTTAAGCAATTCTTCCCATAATGTCTTTTTTCATACCCCTACTGTTTCTTATTTCTAACCTGTTCTCTTCTAAGATGAAGATATTTTAAGATACTACTTTCAAAAAATGTCTTGGGTACTCAGTAACCTAATTATCAATGAAAGTGCAAAAAGATTCACAGTCTCTTTAAAAATCAAAATTGTACTATGTGCTACCTTCCGAGAATTTGTTCAGTTGCTGTCCAGTGTTGTTATTAAAAGAGGTCAGGATCAAAACCGCGTTGGTTTAATCTGGGTCTTAGTTACAATATTAAAGAACCACTGATCCCAGCCCTTTCTCATCCCCATTAGACAAGAATATTTTTGTGTAAGCTACTCTAATGAATATAGATAGCATAGATAAGCTGCTGTCTAGCTTAAATAGGCAGATTTGTCTTCTTTTTCAACACACTGAAAGATAAGGTGTTAGCCCTACCAACCTATCCTGAAGAAAGTTGAAAATCACCATGACTAGATGACATCCTCTTACTTACATGAGTAATTAACAAAATGTTTAGTCCCTACTTTCACCAGAAGCTATTACCACTTAATCCCCACAGTAAGCACATAGAAATGCAAAGCTTTTATTCGCATGTTGGAGGTGAAGGCTAACACACAGTCTGTGTGGAGGGGTTTTCAGCCACTGAGAGCTGGCAGAAGGGGGTTTTATCCCTCGTGTGCCGACACAAAGAAGCCCGAGGGTCAATGCTGAAACCCCTCTGGAAGGCGGCACTCAGTGCCCAACACACAATGAAAAGGGGTGGAGCCCCTCACCCTGAAGGGGCTGTATCTTCTTGTCACTGTCAGGCAGGCATGCAGGCAAAGGCAAAGAAGAAAGAGAGGGGACGCTGTATGTGTCCCATGCAAGCTTAGTCTGGTAAAACGACAAGGACAAAGAGGCCAATTGGTAGGAGGGTCCAGGGACCTTATACTGGGTACAGAATAGGTGGGGAAAGGGATCTCAGCCAATGGATAGAGAAAAGCAGGTGGGATTGACAGGAAGGGAACCAATGGGAACAACACATAGGAGGGACTTAGGGAAGGATCCAATGGGGCGTCGAGGAACAAAGAACTTTCTAGACCTAATACATATTAAAGAAGGGAAATGATACATAACTTCATACATAAAACAGGAATGGGAAAACACTAACCAATTAGGGGAAAACATGCAAAAGACAGAAAAAGGGACTCACCGGTTCTCACCTTGACTGCGGTAGATGCAAACTTGTGTTGCTGACCACTGTAGGTGGTTGTCTGAGTTGGCCTCAGGAAACAGAGTGGTTGGAGCTCCCTGCACTGCCACATCTGTGCTTTGCTTATCTCCATTTTAGTGCAGTGAATATGGTAGTTTGAACTTGCATGGAGATTTGAGAATCTAAATGCAAGTTACAAGTGTCTCTGCTGGTTACTTTGATGTGCTCTTATTTTTCCCCTTTCTCTGTTCCTAAGATGATCAGAATTTTTTTAAATCAAATGTTTGGGGTTTTTTTGTGAATCTTGTGCTCAATTTGTGGTATTAATAAATAAGAGTAAAACTAATGAAGAAGGGCATTATTTTCTTTTTCCTGTTGGTGCGTGGAAAAGGTTATGTGATAAAAAGAGATAAAGAGATGTTTCAGGAGATCTGTTATAAAGTTTTAGCAGGGACTCAATGAATTTTCAATGTGTAGACAAAATTTTAGCTTAAGTTCCAGGGTTAAATGTAGTGTGTGCATGTGTTTGTTTTATGGTGATTTTAGTTTACATACTTTTTAAAAGAAAGAACAAAACATTTTTAGTGCCTTAAATTGATCACAAAACTGTATTTAGCTTTTCCACAATGTCGTTTCATGACTATTTATTTCAAGATTTTTTCAGCACCAATGTTCAACCAGTGTTTCTTTCTTTTTTGTGGTATTGTAGGAAGCAACCACGGAAAGACAGAAGATGAAAGCTCCTATTCCCAACTTGGTTCTCTTGTATGCTACTCTGACTCAGAGCTTGAAGGTTGTAACCAAAAGGGGATCAGGTAAGTAAATCTTTATCTCTGGTTACAATGTGGCTTGGTAAGAAGTGCTTAATGTTTGCAAGTATGTACTAGGATGTTGTTATGGTGGTTTGGAATATAGTTAAGAGGATTTCAAATTCTGCAGCAGAAAGAGTTGGCAGCTTCTATATATTTTTAGACTTTGTGTCATGTGGACTTGATGAAAAAAAATCAGATACGTAATGTGAAGTGAATACAACCATTCATCTGCTTAAGGAAAGTTCTTCCCAGAACTTTCTAACTTACTTAAAAGACTATGTTGCAATCAGTGTTGTTGGCTTACTGAATTTATCTGTTTTACTATATACTTTGGGAAATTAAGATTGTGGAGTTCGGGTTTAAGCAACATCAAATAGATCAAACACATTAAATTTAATAACCATGAAAAGTGAACAGCAAAATGTGTTTTTAAAAGGGATACCTAATATGTGGTTGAAGAGTTTAATCCAGCAAAGAAAAATAGTCAGTACTCAGATAGTTGGGTAGTTTTGGATTAATTTTTTCTGTGTCTCACCCTGAAATTCTAATTTTACTCTCTTTGGCTTTTCATTGAATAATGAAAAAAATAGGATACTACTTCTGCAACCTCTCTTGCTGTATTGCACTAAAGAAAACAAAATCCTTAATGAAAGTCTTAATTCCATGTTGTTGGGTTAATGAAAGTCTTAATCCCATGTTGATTGAATTAGTTAATTAAGTTTGTTTTCAGTTGTAAGTTTTCTTTTGGCATTGGAGTGTTTTAGGTAGCTTTTGTTGTGCTGTTCCAGAAGTCTGTCTCTGATCTATTTTTGTGTTTTGGTTGGTAGTAGTTGTAAACTGGTGCTTGGGGAGAACACAGCTCTTTATACATTTTTGGCAACATCTTAAATTATACCTCGCATTTTCAATGGATTATATTTCTAACAACAGAATGAAACAGATTATGTCTCCAATATTTTAGTAGCTGGAAATGTTGATGTAGAAGGCAAATGTTGATGTGGAAGGCAAATATGGAGTACTACTACAATGTAAGGTATTTCTCAATGAAAACTTGAGATTAAAGTATATTTGAGGTTATTTAAACTCAAGAAAACTGAAATACACAGACTGTGTGCAGAGCGAAGGATCTGGCAATGGGTTGATGTGTTTATAGGATGCTGTAGCCTAGATAGATCATTTAGATATCCTTTGAATGTGTCTGGCTAAGATTGTTCTTTTTAAGATTTAATACTTCTAAGTTTTAAGTCAAGGCCTCCTAATCCAAATTTAGTAGAAACATTGTCGGACATCTTAAACTAAATTTTACAAAGACATCCATTTTTAAGGAACTAACAAAAGTCCAGCCAACACCTGTTACTTAAAAGTGACAATTATAAGAACTTGGATTGTCTTTGCATTTTATTTCATAAATGTTTGCCTGTATCCTCTTCATCTGATTAACCAATGGAAGGAAAAAATGGTAAATATACAATTTAATTTATGTTTGGGAAAGTAATATAATTGCTGTCCAGCAAAAGAAAAAAACATACAAAATGTTTCAAGATATCTAGAACGTGTTTTCATCCTGGTGCTGTAATAAAAAGGAAAAACTATGATGGAAATCTTTGGATCATACCTTACTGTAACATGGGGTCTTGATGTTTTTGCATGAAATCTGCTTCTCCTGTATAAAGCTTCAGTTAGATGTATCACCATGGGGGCAGTTTGTTACACTGTGTGTGCAAAGGAGAAATGTCTGATTTACTGAAATCTCAGATCCTTCTGCCTTTGGCCATGTTGCTTTGTGATTTTAGATTTGAAGAAGTTCTTCAGTGGTAGGTGGACTGTAGTAATGTGTAGTGCTTCTTGGTTTGCTTTTGTTGTTTGGCTTGATTTTGTTTGGCTTGGGTTGATTTTTTTACCTCCCTTGGGTGCTCAGGGGGGGCTATTTTTGTAATCCTGAAGTGTTTCTACAAGGAAAACCTTATTTACTTTAACAGAAGTTTTAACAAAATAAGATTGAATCACCTGTACTGTGAAAATATAGATGGTTTCCTAAAGTTAGTGCAACTCATAATTAGAAGTAGGAAAAAAAAATCAACTTGGAAAGTAGAACTTAAGTTTTATGTTAATCAGAGGCAGAGCATGGTGAGGGCATGGTTTACATCTCTTCAGTCAGTTCTACTTGTGAGTGCATTTTGTCCTTGAAATGTCACCATGAAAGCAAAGTGACTAGCAAGAAAAAATAAGAAAAAAAAGAAAAAAAAAAGTAATATTTTTATACTTATGAATTGTTAGAAACATGGATTTTCAGTACCCACCTTTTCAAGATGTATTGCTTTTATTTACTTCCTTCTCTGTTGTAAATTACAGGAATATAATAAAGAAGTTGTTGCATTACTATGCTAAATAGTTGTTCTGATTGGGACTTACTCCTTCTAATTCGCTTTTGTTGATCCTATTTCTAATGACCAAACCTAAAACCACAGATCTTGTGTTCTTTATTTATTTATTTATTCAGTTTATATATTTTTATACATATTACATATTTTAAATATATTTATTGAATATATATTATTATATATTTTATGTTTATTTTGTATATTCAGTATTTGATATTAAAAAGAGATCTGTCCTTGAAAATATGTCTTTGCAATACTGCCAGTTGGGTTTTTCCTGCTAAAGTACTTCACCTCTTTTCTAAGTTTATTTATCAGCTGTGCTAAAAGGATAGTGAATAAAAGTATGAGTTTCTCCATCTGGTAGAGATATATTCCCAACCACTTCTCTTATTTTTCAAGAACATGAAAACCTACCTTCAGAAAGTCATTTTTTTAAAAATGCATAGCAATTCTGACTGTCTATTGGCTTTCAGGACTGAAGTTATATCATATAATTAGGTGTGTGTGAAAACAATTAGAATCAATATAGTATTCTTGGTTTTGTTTGTTTGAAAAGAAGGTTAAAAAGACTTTACAACAGAAGAAATCTTAGGTTGTGCTGCATTGGGTTAGATCTCTGATCTTGAGAGCAGTCCTTATCCAAAGCGCTTAAATTAAATTACTTAAAGGTAGTCTTTGAATCTTTCTACTGCTGTGTGCTATGAATCAGTTAAATATAATAATATAGGGAATAAAGGGAACAGCATTATCAAATATTTATTACATTAGCTAGAAAACATATTTTCAATTAGTTTGCTCACAGCTTTTCAACTTACCTGTTTAACACTTTATCTTGTATGATTGTGTTTCTATCTGACAGAAGATGCTTCTTTTTTTTCCCAGTTAATGTTTTAAATAAGTTCTGAACAGTTTCAAGCTACTCTTTAATAGACATTGGATTTCTTTTACATTGAGAGCATGTGATGACTGTGCTCATTACAGGAGAATGGATGGGTGAGCAGTTGTAGCAACAATTCCATTACTATGTACTGATGATGCTCGAAGCTTCTTCTTAATCCATGTATGCAAAAGACTTAAGCACACCCTAACTTCTCCTGTCAATTATAGTTGACCATACAATACCTACAAGTTGTAGTATTTTCTCAAGAAAGAAAGTATTCTTTGCTGCAGGCTTCCCTGTTCCAACCACTAACTTCACAGTGGACGTCGTGTTTATTAATTGGGTGTTTCAGGTATTCAGTGAAGCCTCCCTGAATCGGAGAGACTTCAGAGCGTGCAACAGTAACTGCAAAGAGGAACTTTCATTTGGCACATAGTAGATCTCAGATAAGATCTTCTAAATGAAAAGCTGACTCTTGCACTACTTCTCAGCTCCTTCAAATATCTTAAAGCATCTTCCTTCCTGTCTGATCACTGTGATCTGCTTGATGCAAAGGAAGAATAAATACTTAAAGCCTACATATTTTGATTCGTTCAGCACATAGTTTTACAGGAATTGATTTTTACAGGAATTGACTTAAACTTCAAAATATAGAAATTAATGCCTGTTTCTTAGCTTGAAACCAAACTACATATACATTTTTGATATGCCTAAAAAGTTGTAGATTTACTTTTTGTGGAGTTCAGTTCAGTCCTTGATAGTATTTTGGGAACTTTATGGTAATGCATTTCTAAATGTTTTCCTTTCAGTGATTTTAACCTGAAATTATCCAGTTTCATGGTTTGAACTAAATTGTTGATTTTTTTAAAGTCATGTGGTTTTACATCCATAGAAACTTAGATTTCTAAAAGTCTCTTCTTTACAGGTTGAATGGTATTTGATCACTTACTTGTGGTGAATAGAGTTTTTGGCTTATGAATTATTTAATATTCATCAAAGAGGAAGTAGGTTAGGAAAGAGAGCCTTATGCTGATGCGTATAGACTTTTTTCGCTATAATATATATGTTAAATGAAATACTTGAACACTTCATTGCCATCTGGTGGTTTTTTCCAAGGATGCTGAATAGACAAAAGAAAGGTTTAGGAATTTTTTTTCTTTTTTTTTTTTTTTTTTTAAACGTGGTAAAAGGGAAAATGTGGGAAAAAGTATGAAAAGAGATTTTATTACATAAAACCAATTATGAGCTGATCAGGACATTCAGGCAGTATTATTGTATTCACTTTTTTTCACGCTCAGATTGCCTAATAACAATCTGGTTGCCTTGTATCAAAAGCGGTGAGAGTTGTTATTACTGCCTCTAATTTTCTGCTTTTCTACGGATTATTTTGCATTATGAGTCATTTAACATTCTGTGTTCAGTTCTGCTATTGTTAATAGAAATTTTCTTTTCTAGATCAAATTTATTCTATGATGGAATGATTTAGCTGGAAGGAAAATGATGGGATTTTGGGACATGTATGAGATTCTTCACATCATTATGATGAGACTTGAGTCTAGATACATATTTTGTCGTGTAGCAGAAGATTACTTCTCTTTCTAATGTCTAGTATTTTTGTGCCTTAGCTATTATTACTCAATATGGGTGGTTCTTGTTGTTGCACTTGGATGAAAGATCAATATTATGAAAATAAGGTAGTAAAGACTTCAAGATGGTATCATTGAATTTTACTATGTTTTTGTAGGAGCAAAATATTAATTTTAATGAGGTAAAAATAAATCAAGAGTTTTGTTATAAAAGTAGTGGAATTCTGAGGAACAGACTGGAAATATATACTAAAATCTCAAATAGTTGTTCTTTAAGAACTATATGAAGATATTCTTCTAAATTATGGCCATCCATGAATTTTTATGATTTATTGCTCGTGAAATAATAATTATATTTTCGATCATAATAACATATGTATAAAGAATATCTCTGCATTAAAAGACAGCTGCTGGTTTTTGAATTTTTTTTTTAAGTGGAAGCATATCTGTGCAATATAGGCCTTAACATCAACAGAGCCAAGATTTTGCACCTCATGAGAAATGTCATAATGAGAATGCAACAGTGTCATTATAAAAAAAATAAGGAATATAAGTAAGTCAAGGGAGTATGAGAACACTTTGCATCTAGGAACAATTTTTGAATTAAGTTTACTCATTTGTGCTTAATCATTGAATTGTCACTATTTTACAGAACATATTTATTTATATATATATAAAATCCAGTTTACATGACCAAAAACAGTTTGCGAAATTGCACATAATTAAGTGCTGAGGCTTAGCAGAGATCTGGTACCCTGTATTTGAGTATTTTTATTTTTTATTAATTTTTTTAAGCCTTCCAGGTGAGATTTAGTGTCCTAATTGTGTGGTACTACATAAATAGTCCTGTTCTTCTTAATATCTCCCTTTTGGTAATTCCATTCTGGTTTTAATTCTGCTTGTGTTTTGGTTGCCTAAGTATTTTCCTTTTGGCTTCTTGTCAAAAGGTAATTAGTTAATGGATGTCGTATTGGATCTGGTGTTCACTGAATAGCAATAAGATGGTTCAAAAATAAATTAATGTACCTGTTGTTTTTTTTATACAATTTATAAGCAGAACACTCACATATAAGGTACTCCAGGTCCTGTGAGCTTGGAGCAAAGCAATTACAACAATTAAAGGATATGCTTCTTGTAAACCATAGGAGTTTATGTCAATTGATATTAATGGCTCCTAGCTGTTGTTTTCACTCTGTTACAGGATGTTAGTTTTCCATTATTAATTGATGAGACTTGTGGCTTGTTGTGTGGTTATGCAGAACCTGACATAATATTTAGAGTCTATGTCTGTTTGATGTACAAGATTAATTTCCATGAGCAATGACTTTTTGAACTGGAACGATCAAGACTACTGTTATTACTATTAAAACTTTTTTTCCTATCTCTCTGGTGACAGCAAGAAAAAGGATAGTGAATATCAGTCCTAAGCAAATATGTGTGTACCTTTCTTATTGCACTGGGGAACGGAATTATTTTTGCATCATGACCTGATTAAGAAGTGAACCTTGCTTCTTATGAGGATTGTTTCAAAAAACCTAATTTTGAATTGGCACATAAATATGCAGCCTAGTTTATGCTTGTAGCTGTGGGGCTGAATGGGGAAAACTCTGAGAAATATTTTTCTTTTTGAGGGAGAAGAGAGAAAAAGATGAGGCTGAATCTTTACAGTTAGAAATACAATAGAGATAAACAGAAATCCTTGTTTCATTCTCAGGCAACTTTCTTATACTGTGATCTATTAATTCATTCCATATTGATTTTATTAACACTAATATTCTTCTGTTTTATCCTAAGAATAAAAGATGTTTTAGTTTTCTTTTTGTACCTGTTTTGTTTTGATTTAAAGATGGTTATTCCTCCCCATTTAAATGTGTAGTAGAGATCACTGTTTAATTTTTAATGTTAAAACTTCCTCTTCATGGTTGAAGAATTAATTAACTGAGTGTATCCACTTCCTTGGATTTTTCCTAATTATGCTGTAAGATAGTTGTGTGTTAGTGGAGGAGGGGGTTACTGGCTTTCTTACTTGCACATTTCTTTTAAAGGTAGAAAACCTTCAAAAGCAATACAGTAATGGATTCAACTGAAATAAATGATTTCTTCTTATGCCCTCTGGGAGACAGGCCTAGATGATCTAGAGATGCAAAGATTATGAAAATGCTGTGCCTCCTTCTTCAACACTTGCACTCTTTGTCCTGAACTTTCATTGTCTATTGGAGACAACTGTGAGAGAACTTCTGAAATAATCCACAGAAAGTTTTTACAGCTTGCTATTACTACATGGCACCAGGATGTCAGAAGAGCAATTAGTGTCCTTTAGCACCTCATTTAGACATCAAAAGTATCCATATACCCATCCTGCAGTAATTCTGACAAAGCCATTTACACCAATTTTGGTATGATCCTCAATTTCTTTCTTAGTTTATGAAGGTAAACCTCCATTTGATTATTGTTGGGTGAAAAGGCCTGACTTGCTCTTTGTGAATCAAGAGATAGTGGAAGAAAGTAGGAGTGAAGAATCAACTTATTTAGTAAATTTCTGCATATTAAGGAAATTAGAGGGTTCCTTTAGAATATGGTTTTGAACATGAGGTTTGTTTGGGTTTTTTTTTCTGTTTGCTTGTTTATGTCAACAGTATATGGGAAGCATTAGATTTTTTAAGAAGAATAATATTTTACAATACTGCATATTTATTTAGCTACAGAATATTTTGTGTTGCACTGCTACGATGTAATTTTCAATGTACAGTTTTCATTTAAAAAATGCTGAATAATATTCTTGATGGAAAGAACACCAAGTTTTGCTTGTTAGCTTAAACAGTGCTTGGGCATGGGGATGGCTTGGCTCCAAAGGTCTCTACTCTGCTTTTACAAGCTAAGGATGCTATTCAGTATGTCAGATGAACAGCAAATATGAGGATTGTGTACCAAAGGGTAGTGGGGAGACTATACTGTAAAGAAAGAAAGAAATATAATTCTCTTCCAATGGAGAATTTGGACAGTAAGGAATGATTGCATCTCAAGCATAAATCCTTTGTGACACATTACTTATTTTGGAGACTCTATGAAAGCAATAACTGTTACTTTTCCTGCAAGCATTTATGAACAGGATGGCTGGCATTTTAAAAATAGTTATATGACCTTTTGTTGTTTCTAGGATCCATCCTGATACTTTTCAGAGTCCTGTGAGATTGTGCATAATACCACAGTATGTGAAAGGACTGTCTGTGTTTTAGCAAAGGGTCAATGTTTTATAATGTGCAATATATATTAAGAAATGACTAATGGTAGTAAAGGAGACAAAACAAAATCGGAAGCCAAAAGGACAGTAATAGATATTCTTACATAGTTCGGTCATTGAGTTTTAGTAGCTGCTTAGGATGACTCTTTTCTTCCACAGTCCCTATTTTCCCTGGGGAACTGTTAGTGATTGTTTTACTGATTGGCATCTGTTGGCAAATGGCCTAAAACATTTAAAAGAGCCAGTGACCTCTGATCAGAAATCACTGTTGCAGAAGAATTATTTATTTGAATATTATCCTGTCAATTTTCTGTGGAATAATGACTGTGGAGAATAAGAAGGAAAAAAAACCCTCAAGGACAAGTACTGGCCATCTGATGTATTTGTCCCTTTTATTTAAGTGTACTCAGTTGTGAAATATTATTAAAATATAGATATAATAGGGGTGAAAAAAGGTTCTGCCCATTAGAATATATTTTGTTGTTATACCTAGAGGAAATTAAAATTTATTAAATCTGTCCTATTAAAATACTCTCTGACTTGCTCTTCCTGAAGGATAGAGAAAGTGCTACCAGTGCTGCATACACAGATATATGAGAACCAGCTAAGCCTGAAAAGAAGAGGTTGTCCTTTAGATTGAAGTTCTGAATTCTTCATCCATTCTTGTTCAGACTCGTTTTAGCTGTGACGGTCTTTGCTCCAAAAGCAGGATACACAAGCTCTTGTAAGATTTGTATTTTTATAATTTTTTTCAAAGTATTTTTTTGCAATTATGAGAAATATCAGACTGCTGTCATGGTAAATTGCAACACAGTTAATGTTAGTGGAGAGATGAGTGCTCCTGTAATTTCATCACCTTGCTCTGAATGCATTACTCATGTCAGGAAACTGTTGGTTGTACAGATACAAAGCAGACAATTATGTCGAAGTGATCTGAAAATTCATTTAGTGGATTAGCTCACTTCCACAAATGACTCTTTTTCATTCTTGCTGAAAAGGAGCAGGTTTTACTCTCTTTCAAATCTATTTTAATTCCAGTTAAAATACTTCCAATTGATAATTCCAGTTTTGATTACAGAGTCATTTAGGTTGGAAGTCAGCTCTTAATATCATCTAGTACAACCCCCTTGGTTCAAGCAATGGTAGCTACTGCAGGTTGCTCAGGACTGTGCACAGTTGAATTGTCTTCAGGACTTTTTACTAAACAGTGTCTTTTTAAGAAATTTAGGAAAACGTCCTAAAGGTTATATGTACATGCTGCAGACCCTTTGTTTTTCCAGATAAAAATTTCCCTGAACATACTCATCATGGGTTGCCTCGTCTTCCAGTGGAAACTGTGACACGTTTAGGCTAGTAGCTCTGAATTGCTCTAATGTGGAGTTGCAACATATTAAGAAAACACCTGGAGCTATTCATGTCAGGTTCTAAAATCTGAACTACCCGCAAGCAGCCTTAGTTAAAATTTCTTGGTACCTGCTCAGAATGTTCAGTTCTTTCACAGTAAGATTAGGTATCTCTTGAAAACTACAAATATATTGAAAGTCTACTGAAACATGAGACAATAAATGAGGCATGTATGAAGCTGCATGAAAAAATGAACATATTTAACATTTAGCATTTTACTTTACCATTGCTTTCCTGCCTCACTTTTAACCATAGTTAATATGCTTATTAATACAAGGAACACACTATTTTTCTTATGGGAAAAGTAATTTGCTAATGCTGGGCATCCTACCTTTGAACACTTTTGTATAATTCAGTATATTTCTTTTTTTTATGAGGTTTATCATAGCAAGTAAAACAAAGACAGTGACTTTGGGATATTAAAAATAAAAGAGCAGGCCATAACATACCAAATTTTTTAAAAACTAGCAACATACATGGTTTGGTCAGATCAAAAGAGAGCAGCCAGCAGTAAAGCTATTGTTAATACTATTTTTAAAAAAGTACAAGGTAGACTTGTCTTAAATTCCAGATTTTCTGCTGAATGCCATTGGTGGTATAACCCAGAGTGAATTCTGAAGGCAAAACAGACAGACAGGGAAGAATAATGCAAAATCCCTGTATATGTATGTAGAGATATCTGTGCTGTGAGGGAAGGCTCAGTTCCTTCCTACAGATCGTGGAGCCTATGGTGACACTGTTAAGCTTTCACACAGCTGATAGCTGGGGTGCAGCACAGCAGAGGAGGAGGGGAAACATGGAACAGGAGTGTTAACTTCTGAGCCCTTTCTGATCAAAGAATCTGAGCCAGGTATGAGAAGGAGTCAAACTGTCATTTCTAGAAGTGACTAATGCATAGCTCATGGGTTCACAAGGGGCAGGCCAGCATGGAGGCCAGTGAGTGCATTGCTTTCATTCTGCTGGCTGTGCCAGGCACTTCACACACTCTGCAAAAATATCACTTTTTTTGTGTCGTATGTTTATTTTTGCCATTGGCAGGGTTTAAAATGCAATTTCTATTTTTGTTATTCGAGAGACAAAAGAAATCTTAAACTTTGTATTTTTCTAGGAAATTGAATAAGGGTCAGTAACAAGACATTCTAGTTCAGTAATAAACATTTTTTGAAACAATTATTCAGCAGAAATGCTAGCTGGTATGAATTTACAAATATGCATGCTTTCATTCTTTAGTGTACTCCTTCCTGCGAATTTTTAGCAAAATGAAACTATTAATGGATGAAGCAGGAAGCTTAAAACTAGAGAAAGTCTGTAAAAAATTCCATGGCAAACCATATTTGTCAGAAAATACATTTTTATTGTGAGAAATAGCTCTCATGTCAAGGAGAGAAGGAAAAAATTGCTTCTGCTGATTAGGAATGATAAAATAGGATGGCTTATTTTTTTTAATGATAATATTTTTTTCTCTATACATTTGAAATATATACCATAAAATCCACTTAAAAATAATATGTAATGTTGGAGATTAGGGAAAACACTTCTTACTTCTTTTTCTCAAATTTTCAAAGTAAACAAATTTATGACAAAAATATTAATAAATTAACATTAATTATTGGTTCCCTTGAAATAGCCACCGTTACTGTTATCTGAACTTTTTTTCTTAAAATTCCTAGTTAAATTATCGTAAGTCTGTGCAATGACATAAAGATAATGAGATGTCATAACAAAAAATAGTTTGGACAGGGTGTTATTTATCAACCTAAAAATTTATCACTAAGAGTTTGCTCAACAGTACATCAAAATGCCAGGTCATTGCCCAAACACTTTCACAAAAAAAAAAAAAAAAAATTAAACTAGTGGACAATTTTCAGGATGTAAGTGACTGAATCTCAGTGTGATTACACTTTTACAATGCCTAGAGAAGCTGTTAGCCCTCCTTCACAATAACACTTCATGAAAAAGCAGCTCTCCTATTATCATCTGACTAGTGTCGTGCTATCTGTAATTCAGGGAAACGGAAAATAAATGAAATTTTATGCATATTTAACTAGCTGGACTGCGTTATTCATTCATGGCTGTGTTTCAGTTTGTCACTGTTAAGTAATGCACGTGTAATAAACCTTTGCATTTGAAAGTAGCTGATACTCATCCATGTACAAAGCCAGCATGTTTTGTGTGTGTCTGGTATTGAAGATGGTTAAAATGCTGCTGTCCGTACCAACTCTGCAGTAGATGGTGCATGGAGGATCTATGATGGCTCATACCTACAAATGCTACTGCTTTCACTAGGGAGTATTATTTATTCATTTCCAACTGTGCTTGAACAAGACCATTTGAAAGGATTGCTTTCTTACTATAAAAATATTGCTTGTTTGAAACATCTCAATTTTTTCTTTCTGGTAACTCATGAGATCCAAGGAAAATATTGAAGTCGTGCTAAGTCTCCAGAAATAATCACTTTTTCTGCTTGATTCAGTGGTTGGTTTTAGTTGTTCTCTGTGAGTCAGTCTTTCACTACAAGTTAGATGAGAAAGAAATTCAGATTCCGTAGTACTTTTGAGCCTTTTTCGCATTTCCTTCCTTCTGTATAGATGTACAAGAGGAAAGATGTTAACAGGGTAAGGTAGTTATCCATCACTGGACAGCAAATTGTTAGATGTTCCTGGGCTCAGAAACTCAAGAAAGGGTTTAAAACCTGTTTTTCTGTGACAGGATATAGTCATCAACTTCAAGATATTGTCAGTTGTGATCAATAGAGAGAAAGAGTTTGTCTGCTGCACATAACATCCTACGTAACTGTAGGCAGTGCAACAACCCTCCTCACCAAAAACATTGCTGTTGAGGATTTTATGTCCAAGTTCTGAATTACTTTTCCTGATAGAGACAGCTGCAAATGTTAGTAAACTATAGGAACTCTTGGAAGTGAATTACTGTGACAAGCTGTGCCATCTGGGAGAGGAATCTGGATAGGTTGGATTCATGGGCTGAGGGCAGTTGTATGGAGTTCAGTAAGTGCAAGTGCCAGGTTCTGCGCTTGGGTCACAACAACCCCAGGCAAGCTTGGGGAAGAGTGGCTGGAAAGGTGTCTGGAGGAAAGGGACCTGTGGGTGCTGGTCAACAGCAGCTGAACATGACCCAGGTGTGCCCAGGGGTCCAAGAAGGCCAATGGCACCTGGCCTGGATCAGCAGTAGTGTGGCAGCAGGACCAGGGCAGTGATTGCCACCCTGTGCTTGGCACTGGTGAGGCCACACCTCAAATCCTGTGTCCAGTTTTGGGCCGCTCACTACAAGAAAAGCATTGAGGGGCAGGAGTGAGTCCAGAGAAGGGAACAGAGTGGGGGAAGGGGCTGGAACACAAGTATGATGAGGAGCAGCTGAGGGAGCTGGAGGTGTTTGGTCTGAACAAAAGGAGGCGTGGGGTGGACCTTATCACTCTCTACAACTGCCTGAAAGAAGGTGTAGACGTGGGGGTCAGGCTGCACCGAGGTTCAGGCTGAACATCAGGAGCAACTTCTTCACTGAAAGGATGGTGAAGCATTGGGATGGGCTGCCTGGGGAAGTGGTAGAGTCACCATCAGGGGAGGTGCTCAAGAAATACCTGGGCGTGGCACTTAGTGAAGTGATTCAGTTGGCGTGATGATGTTCAGTCCAAGGTTGGACTCAATGTTCTTAGGGGTCTTTTCCAACTTTTATGATTCTATGTAATTTTAAAAGTATATGATTCTCTAATTATTTACTTCCATCAAAGATGCTTTGTTATACTCTGAGAACTTCCCAGTTATTTTCTTTTTCTACCTGCAACTATTAAAAATAATTGAATTTTTGTTTTATTAGGTTGATTTCATTGATATGTTCACTGAAAATAGCTCTTTATTTTCTCTCCCATTTGCCTGATCTTAATTTCTATGCCAAATTTAATATGAAAACTTTAAATCTTGTCTCTCGCTTAGGGGAAACATCAGGCATCAATTTCCATCACGCTCTAGAGAGAAGAATAATGTTTTACGTATGCTTTGTTCACAGTCCTTCACTGCTTTGAGCAATTCTGAATGGCCAGTCACATATGAGAGTAGTTTCTGTTTACATTTACTTCTGTCAAAGCAAAGAAAAACTCTTGCCTTTTCCTCCTACTTGAAGACTGTTGTTGCTGAGTTTCATTGTGTTTGTGGATTGGTTATGGATTTTTTATTTTTAACTGTAGTTAGTTTTGGTATAAGCAGTGCAGTGCCGTATATTTTTTTTAAATTTTGGGGTGAAATTGTAATACCTGCTGAAAAAGTCTATATTTGACTTGTAGTAAATTGACACAATCTAAATATGAATGATCAAAGTTGCCTGTATGTATGAAATATAAACAAATGTGGAGCCAAATTCCATTACCTGGAATCTACCATTCCAGTAACTGGTGTGGATTTCCTTTGCTACAGTTGTTAGTAGAATAATATTGAAGTGCTTTTTGACCACAACTGAAGATTTTTTTTCATATTTATGTGGTTTTGTTGGCACAAAGGTTTAGTCATGAACTGAAGATGGCTGAGCCAAGTAATAGTTTAGATTTTTTCAGATTTCTTCTATAGGATAATTCAGGTTGGAAGAGATCTTTGGATGTCTCAGGTTTAAAGTAGGGTCAGCTCTGACATCAGGCCAGATTTCTCAGGACTTTATCCATGTGAGTCTATTAAAACTTCCAGGGACAGAGCTTGCACAAATTCTCTGGGAAACTGACTCAGTTACATATGGACTCTTGCCTTCTGCTAGGAGTCTCAAAATACTCTTTTATAGTTCAGAATGACCTAATGCATGAGTTAAAAACTAAGTCTAGTAGACCCAATATCGTAAGAAAATCTGAAAAAGGGAAAATAAAGGCAAAATCAGCCAGTTGATAACAGGCTTGGTTATCTGCAGTAAAATAAAGAATTAATCTAAATGAAAATAAATTAACTTTTTCCTTAAAAAAAGGCTTTATAATGAAATCAAAAGAGATAATTTAATATTCTATTAGTTCAACTTTCTGCATAATTTAATTTTTTTCTTTTCCTTAAGGCAATTTACTGCTTCTGTTAAAGGCTAGTAGGGATGAAGTTCCTGACGTAAGTAGAAACCTGATAGACCCATCCATTTTTTATTTTGTTTACATATAAAGTTATTTAAATTCATTGCAATAACTTAAAAATTTGTTATATTAAATGAAGGGTTTTTAAAATAAATTGCAACTCTGATTTCTCTAATATATTATTGGTTAAAATAAGACCTTTGAAACAAACTGTGTGATTGGGAAGAATTCCATGAAGTGTAGCTAACCCTGTCAATAAAATTTCTACTATCAGAAAACTGTTCAGTTGATAGGTATTGAGCATACTAGAATGCATCATTGAAACAATGAGTGATACTAATTATTGAGCAAGAAGCTTGGGTTTTCATTAGCTAACTTGTGACTATCTGAAAGAGGGCAATAATACTTAATACTTACATTTTGCTCCTCAAGAAAAATAAAAAACCCTCCCCAAAATAATCACAAAATCAAACCAACTTTTTGTGTGGTTTTAATTCATATTACTCCTTTTAATTAGAATACAGGCACAAAAATCCTAGATCACAAAATTTAAGCATTCAAGAAGCTCCAGTATGGTTAGGGATGTTTTCTGTTTCAGATTGGATCAATGGATAATATGTTTTCATGGTAAGCACTAAAAACATTTGCAGATGAATCTCCTTGACCACAGCTGACTTTTCAACACCATTTAATCTATAGTTTAAACTTTTTTTTTTTTAAAAAGTAGAAAGAGCACTTTTTCTGGTCTTCTGAATTGGGTATCACGGGATCTAATACTTTCCTCAGGACTCAGCTGGGTGTCTGTCATGCTCAAGGATGAACCCTTGAAACAGTGGTCAGATTATGTAGGGTTTTCTTTGTTTATTTTCTTTTCCTTCTGATGTTGGTATCCAAATGGATTAGTGTGTCATCTGAGGAGCTAATCACAGGTAATTAAATTGATTCATGTGCAGCTGAACTCAGAGTCTTAAAGAAGGGTTGAACTGCTTCCACTGGAAAAAAACAGAGATAAACCCTGGGCAGAGGTAGGAGAGGAGACAATTTAATAACAAACAAAAAAGCTCAAACTAAATGAAAAAACAAATTCTGAATTAATTTTGTTTTATGTAACATTCCATTTTACTCAGTTCCCAACACAGTTATATAGCTGTGTCTGAAAGGATAATTAAAATAAAATACAAATATAATTCTAAAGCAGTGTGCTTCATGTTTAACAGTGGGACTTCAAACTGGTTTTTACTAGTGTTCAGTTAGTGATTTTCTCTCAGTCTTGGCTGCCTGCAGGTAACATGGGATTATAAAGAGGTGAAGCACTTTGAGATGAAGGGAGAGCTAATTTGTTTAAAACAAAATCTGAATGAGGAACTTTAAATTTACCTTGCAATGAATTGCAAGTCCCATACAAATTATCAGTGGTGTCAGTCTGCTTCATGTATGTGAAATATCTACGTAACGTACCAGCTACAACTGGAGAGAGAGAGAGAGAGAGATGAAGGTGCAGCATCAGTCTGAAGAGATCTCAAAATATAGTAATTTGGAATCTTCCAGTCAGTTATATTTAACTGCCAAATACTCCTTATTTAAAACCAGCTATGTTAGTTTATTTCAAATGTTGGAAGAACTGGGGAACATATTTACCCTGAACAAGTAAAAGGTATAACTTAAATATTGAATTTAATATAGTTAAGTATGGCAAATATATTCCCACATGAAATATTTTATAAGAAAAATGTTAACTTTCCAAATTAGATACTTCCATGAGAACTGTGTATTTGTTAAAAAAGAAAAAAAAAAAAAAAAGGCAGGAAACATAAAAATTCTCAGTCTTTAGTCTACCAAGACAATTTTATAGCTTTTAACTAAATGCAATCTAATGTTCTTTACCTTTTCAAGTCTATTACTTCCTTCTTTCTGGATGCTCTCCCTTGTTTCTACCCAACAATCCAATTTTTTGGCAAGTTTCCCTCTTCACTTTTGAGCTGTTACTGATCTTCTCTCCTTGACAATCTCTGTGAACAGAAAGTACTTCCTCTAGTTGCATTTCAAGATCACTGCTCTTGACAATCAAATTCCTCAAAAATCTTTAGAATATGTTCAGAACAGAAGTAAATCTTTTCTGCTTAAAGAAACTCAGTAGGTTTCTGGTGAATTGTACATCACTTTGATCTTTAGCATCAGAAGAAGAAACAAAATGGCAAATTGCTCAATTATAGTCCTTAGGAATCACAGAATCATAGAATGGGTAAGGTTGGAAGGGACCACATCTGGTCATCTGGTCCAATCTCCATGCTCTAGCAGGGCCGTCCCAGAGCACGTGGTATAGGACTGTACTCAGTTGGCTCTTAAATATCTCCAGTGAGGAGACTCCACAACTTCTCTGGGCAATCTGTTCCAGTATACAGTCACTGCACAGTGAAGAAGTTCTTCCTCATATTCAGGTGGAACTTCCTGTGCATCAGTTTCTGCCTGTTGCCTCTTGTTCTCTTGCTTGGCACCACTGAGAACAGCCAGTGAATAAAATTGCCACGCTGCCCCTCAATACCAAGCAAGCATTGCATGAAGGCACACCTTAATGTGATACTTGGGGTCTGGGATCAGCCTTCGCATCACTGTGGGAACAGCTAAAGAGATTACAAGACCTTTTTGCCCCACCATGTCCCATTGAAAGGTGAACGCAAACTGTCCTTTTCTTCCTAGTGCCTCGTCATGTCCTCTACTGAGGAGAACGAGGAAAAATGCCGTTCTGTGTTTCATTGTGTCTGCAGCCTGCAACATCAATTCAGAGCTAAGTACTTTCTGAAAACCATGCTGGATAACCTGTTATCAGTAGGTTTGTGATAAAGGGAGGAAATTTTATTTGGATAGTAAATAAAAGTTGCAGAATTCTTTATTTCTGTCCCATTCCTTTTCAGTAAGTTCTGCTTTGGTTTTCAGAGTGCCACCTTCTCAGCTTAGTGCTGTTTGTGTCCTCCTTTCTCTTCAGCCTTTCTTTGCCTGCTCTGTTTCTTTCTTAGTGTCTATATGTACCTGTGGCAGCTACTGCCAAAGACCCTCTCCAAATCATTTTTCCCAACTCACATGCTAAAACAACCCTTAAGTTATGAAGGCGGGTTATGAAATGTCATTGTAAGATCCTGCTCTACTTGGGTTTTGGCCCTTTCAGAGCTTTGCCTTAAAGGGCAGGAACATCTTTTCCTTGCTGGAAGCTGGAATTCCAGACCATTGCACTGTATGCCACGGATCACAGAGGGGAATTACCGAGGCTCCCAGGGTGCTGTTTCTACCATGCCTCACATGGGAGCTGTGCAGGTGACAGGGTCCTGAAGCTATGTGGGCTCTCAGAGCAGACAGCAAATGTTTGTTTGCTGGACATTTTCAAACACATTCCCAGCTCAAAAAAGAGGGAAGAAGGAAAGGGAAGCGAGGAGCTGACAGAATCATGGAATGCTTGCAGCTGGAAGGGACCCTGCACAGGTGTTATGATCCCATTAGGCAGAGATGCCTCTGCCCCAGTGAGGGTGCAAATGAGAGCATATGATGACAACATACGGATTTTGTTTAACATGGATTTTATTTAACAAGAAAGGGGAGATAGAGAGAAAGAAATAAGAAAGAGGTGTCTGAGAGAGAGAGCAGAAGATAATCACTTGGTACTAGATAATCTTTAAGGCCCTTCGTTTCATTCTGTGATTCTAGAAGATGTGTGGATGTGTATTTTAATTTGATATTATTATTTACTACCAGTAGTATCTCATCTTCATCTTAGTGTTCTTCTTCTTCACTACTACTACTATTTCTTTTTCTTCACCTTAGTCATTCTTATTTTTCTTATTCTTCATATTGTTTTTCTTATACTTCTTCTTCTTCTTCTAATTTTCCACTAATATTTCTCCCTGTTCATCATCTTCATCTTCTTCTTCTTCATTTACTACTACTACTACTACTACTATGATTTCTTCTTCTCCTTTGTATTCTTCTTATTTTTATTATTCTTATTCAACTTACTATTTTTATTATTCTTTTTCTTCTTATTATTTATTACTACTCTTTCTTCATCATCTTCTTATCCCTAGTCTTGTTATTCACGGTTTTTTGGTTGGTTTTGGTTTTTTTTTCTTACTACTACTGTGTCCTAAGCCCAGCTTTCATTGTAATGGGAGGATGGTTTGTGTGGCAGTCCTGCTGGGCCTGGAGGGAGATGTCCAGGCAGAGGCAGCCCGTGTGGCTCCCTCAGGACACCGGGCAGGCTCTGGGCCAGCCGCCACCTGTGCTACTCCTCCAGCCGTGGCCTCACGCAGGGGCCGCGGCACAACG
>NW_008236965.1:852579-896416 GCF_000691975.1 Corvus brachyrhynchos | reverse complement strand
AGCCGAGGCCGGAGAAGCCGCTGCCTTGGCCGACTCCTGGGGAGCAGCGTCAGGGTCCTGCAGGAGCTGTGGGTACTTGGGGTTGACCCAGATGGTGTGGATCGTGATGCACTCCATGCTGTCCTGAGACTCCACTTTGTTGCTGTCATCTCCATCTTGAAACAAGATGGGGCCTTGTCTGACTTCCCCTTTGGACAACTCTTGGTCAGTGGAGAGCTCCCAGTGGGAAGGCACTTTGTGACTGTCGTCTTCTTCTTGGGACAGCTCTTCATCTGTCTTGTCTTCCCTCTGGAATGGCTCTTGGTCCATGTAGTGTTTCCACTTCCCATTCTCTGTGGCCAAGTCCCGCTCCGCAGTCTGCGGCCCTGGCAGCTCTGCCCCTTCTGCTGCCCCCTCCCATTGCTCCCTGAGGGCTCCTGGCTGGGGAGCTGAGGGGCCCGGGAGGCAGCAGGGGCTGTGCGGGGCAGGACCCTGGCTCTGTGCCCCTGCTGCCTTCCCCTGCTCAGCCAAGGCTGGAGAAGCTGCCATGTCTAGCTGCTGGGACAGCTCTCGGCGTCTCTCAGATTTCCATTGGGACAGATTTTCCCACTGGTGCAATTCCTGGCCCATGGAGGGGTTCGCCTCTCCCTCCTCCTTGGCCCAGTCCCACTCGATCCACTTAATTGTTCTCTCCCACTCCTCTATGACCTCTTGCAGCCACCACCCAGGGGAGAGGCCTGGGGGCCAGCAGGGGCTGTGCGGGGCAGGGCCCTGGCTCTGTGCCCCGGCTGTGGGGGAAGGAGTCGACAGCCTTGGCACATCGGGGGCTATGGGCCCGGCTGCTCCGGGGCAGGGGGGGAGTTGGGGTTCGTCTCCTCTCTGAGCATCTCCATCGTGCTCTGCTGCAGAGGCTCTCAGGAGAGCTGCTTCCTCGTGAGACAGCGGCTCTCCCGGGAATGGGCACCCCAGGGCTCTGTGCCCCTTAGACACCCCTCAAGCAGGGCGGGGCTCTGCCATGTCACAATGGCCTCTGGGCACCACAGTGTCCCGCATCACCAAGGGCCCTGACACAACACGCCTGGGTCACAAAGGGCCACACCCGACATCCCTTCGACAGCCAAACGCACTGGAACTGGCATGGAGCAGTCCTCGGACTCGGGCACTTGTAGCTCCTGATGTGCCCAGAGCCCTGTGAGGCTTTGGACACGGTCCCACACAACAGCCCGAGCCCCACACTGCAGAGCCCTGGCTTTGGAGGCTGGGCTATCTGGGGCGTGAGCCATTGGCCAGATGGACACAGCCAGAGGGTTGTGGGCAGTGGCTCTTTTGGAAATGATACAACTTCTAACATTTTTAAGTCACTTTTGTCATGGGTTTGTTCACCTTTGCCAAGGTAGGGGGTTTGAAGGTTTTCTTCAAAACACTCTTTTCACCAAGGCTTTGCATTTTGCTGGCTGAGGCCTGATGGGCTTCAATCAACAATAAGAAGATTCCTAGACTCTGAAAGTTTAGCATCTACAGGTTGGGACTAGCCAGAAGATACAGAGAACATAAATGGACATTAGCAAACATTACCTGCTGGTGTGGTTGGAGACACCTGGTTGGAGACACAGTTTTGTGTCGCCAGCAAACTTGCCGAAGGCACACTCTGCCCTACCATCCAGAACAGGCAGAGCAGGGCAAGAAGAGTGGTGCCAAGGATGGGCAAAAAGGGGGACTGTCCTTAGGGAGAGTGGGGCAGGAGAGGTGTTCTCCTTCAGCCTGCCAAAGACACCAGTGTCAAACCCAGAGTTTTTTTGGTTTTCATACAACAAAAGGTTTCCCCTTCCCTGAGTGTTACAGAGTGTTGCTGTTTGCACACTAAGCAACAGCTGCAAAGACTTATGTGAACAGCCCCACATCTCTTCATACGATAAATAACCCTATTAGTGTCACCTGTGGGCCCTTGGCTTTGGTTACCAATGGGCCAGTCTTTCTCCCCCAAGAAAGAAAGATTATAGAATCTTTGTGTCCAGGAGGCAGAGGCCTACTCACCTGGCTTGTGGTAGAATTACCTTCAGATACTTATATTGATACGGTCCCCTATATATTTTAAAATAACCTGAACTTTTTTATAGTTTCTCCTAATAACTGATTCTGGCATTGTATTGCCTTTATTAAGCATAGAAAGTGCAGCAGTTGAACTGCATTATTTCATGAGATGCCCTAGAGCCATCAAAATTCAGACACCTTTCTGAGTTACAGTGTCATTCTTGATCTGGGCAAGGAGGTAGCAGTTTGCTGCTGGCCTAAATTTACTAGCTCAAAGTTTACAGTTTCTCCCCTACCTTCTCTTCCTATCTGTGTAACTTTACTTCTCTGGCTGGGAAAAGCTCACTGATCCAAGTTTTTGACAGACTGAACAAGGAATGAAGGGAGATGTTGCATTGCATTAGCCTTAGGAAAGTGCCTTGTTCAGGAGCAGCTGAGCCCTTCCATTTTAATTTCTTTCCTGTATGAGGTCTGTTGTGTTTTGACATTTATAAGTACATATTAGAAACTGACAAACAATAGAGCGGTGATGTTAAATTAGCTTTACTGGTAGTTCAACTTTTCATGTACACTTTTCTTGTGTTTACTTAATGTTTTAAAGACAGTTTCTAATCTTTTGGTGGCAGCTGGCTTTCCTTCAGTGTCTGTAAAACAAAACAGATCAGTGAAACTATGGACTGATTAAAAAAACAAAAATTATTATGAAATGTCAGAAGTCAGAATTTGACTTCCAAAATTCTCTTTTTGACCATCAAAGAGGATTTTTCTAATTTTTGTTTCACTATGCATGGCTATCCACCTTTTAATTTATTTTACTGTGTTGCACTGCACATCCCTGATATGCTGACTGAGAACTTTTTGTAAAGTAATAAAACATTTCCTGAAATATTACGGTTCTAGGAGAGATTCTATTATATGACATCACATTTATTTCTGTTCTGTGTAGTGTATGTTTGTGCAGTCTAATCTGAAATAGGTTAGTAGACCAAAAATAACACAATGGGATAACCAGTGTGATTGATGGCGGAGAGGACTGACAGGGCAGCAGTCAAGCAGACTGCATGGTATATTTGGCATTTCTACAAAATCATTGTGTTAAATTAATAGCCACATCATTTTCAATCCCATAAAATTTGGCTCCACTTTTAAATTTATGTTATGATCACAGGGAGGAGTAATTTTCTTTTCTGATGTTTGACTTTTATAAATGCACCATAATTCAAAGCCATGACAGTGCAGTGTTATATTATTAATGAATAAAGTTAAACAAAAACCTTTTAGCCTATTTCAGGTTCTATAAAATACTTTGAGACGAAATTTAGATATTAAAAGTTACATGTCACATAGAATTTTGGAATCAGGTGCTTCTTGATTTAAATATCTCAGGTAGAACATGTGTCTCAACTATTTTTGAACCTTTTCTGCCATGGGAGCTCATATGGTAGAGATGCTGTAAATTACCAGCTAAAGAATTGACGTAGAGTAATTTCTAAGAATAGACATGGCAGTCACTTTAGGTTTTGTATTTAACAGAGCAGAAGAGGAAGGTTTGAAGCATGTATTTTAACTGAAATGGTAATAACTCTCCTAAACCCAACAGATGTTGTTATAGTTGTCAGTTAATTAATTCATTGAGGGAAAAATCTCGTTCAACTCCATTTTTAACATAATTCAGAATTCTCTTACTTCTCTGTGTGTTATTTCCAGGATTTGGGGATGTGGACTACTTTTATTCTGGAGATAAATTTTATAATTTCTTATTTTAAAAAGTTAAGCAGATAGTGTTGAAGCAGATTGTCCTTAATGATGTTGTATCAAACCGGCGTAACATAGTTAAGTAAAGAAGTCTTCCTATTTAACTAAATACTTTATATTTTGAGAATAGAGTTAAAGATTACTTGGCATAAAGGCAGTGATCCTGTTTTTAAGTCTGAGTGTGATTCACTATTTTATAATACATGTGGCTATCATTTATGTGGAAATGTTTGCGCACATTTCAAAATTTCAGCCTTGTTTCGACAGAAAGTTAAAAATTGCTGAGAAACATGAGTGAGGTCTCAGCAATGGTGGTTTTGTACAGACTCTTTACTTTTAGCATCAAGAGCATAGGGCCAGTTTATACACTGACATTCAATTCCACAAAACCTAAGAGAAGGTGTTGAAGAGGAACCCTCATCATCAGGGAACATGTGAGAACATCTCTAGGGATCTTTAGCCTTAGAGGCTTCCCAACATCCCCTAGCAAATCTAAGCCTCACAGATGCCAGTACCATACACTTCCACAAATGGTTTGAAGCACTTCCCTCCCTTCCTTTCCTCCAATATCTAGTCAATTGATAAAACCATCTGATAGTCTTTAAAGAAGACACGTTTCTTCCATGATGTATGTGTAGAGCAGAAGACAACGGTCTTTATTCAAGCTTGTTTTTCATCTTTTCAGAAACACTAACCCTACTAGAATTTTCTAAAGCATCTAACATCATTGTCATTGCACATAGGAACTCAGAGTGGTCTAATGAAGGTAATGTTCTTCTGAGTAATATGATGTAGTATTTGATCTCGGTGTTCCAAGGAAAAAAAATAGTTTTGCTCTTTTCCTCTGAGCTCCTGACTCCAATGCACATTGCTTCACATTTCTTTTCCCCAGGCAGAAACTGACCATTAAATATATTTATGTACCTTTGTCCAGCTACACTTCTCAGAGTTTGCTTCCTATATTATGTTATTTTAAAGTATTTTCCTTGGCTCTAATTATATAATAACTACATCCATTCGTACTTGCTTAAATGAAGTATGCAGAGAGAAGGGAAGATCAAAATCACTGAAAATATCTTATTTTTCGCTATCAGTTTTTCAAATACTCAGAAGTTGAATTTAAATTTATGAAATTCGTATTCTTACCTTCAAATTCAACCTTCTTCAAAATGTTGAGAAACTAAGTCAATATTTTAATTTCTTTGATTACTGAATTAATCTGTCTTTGAAGTAAGCAGACCTACAAAGCTGTCTTTAAAAGCGACATCTTTCTGTCGTCAGTTTTTAAATTCCACATATGAAATAGAGAACAAAATGCCTACAAAAAGTATATTTTCTTTTTTTGAAAGATTGGTGCTTACAGTTCTCTCTCTACTTCCAAACACTGTAAGTAGCTTCATAAGGTGCTTCTGTATGTAAAATTCCAATAGGTTTGCAGTCCATCCAGAGTTGTGTCTCTTTTGCATCTTTAGATTTATAATGCCTGATCAGGTATATTTTGGTGTATGCTAGGAGTAACTGCGCAGTCCTTTTTCACTGCTTTGTGACGAAAAAGGATGCCTTTAATTCAGTCCTGTCCTGTAGAAAAGGAAGCATGTGTTTATTTTCACAACACAAGTCTTAATGGCATCTCAAGGTAATCAAATTCTGAAAAAAACAGTTTTAGTTTTTATTTGACCATATTAATGTAGTCATTTACCTTGAAGTTTCCAGAAGAATATACCTGTCTGTGGTTGTATACTTACCCATATATATGAATGAAAGCAAAAGATTATTTTCAATAGGATGATGCATGTTTAACTGGCAAACATTGAGAATACACTTGAACTTTCACAGGCATTTTGTGTCCTGTCCAAAGAATTTGGTAGAAGTTAGATCAAAGGCAAAAATCAACATCTGAGCGCCGATGTAAATGAAAGAGACAAATACTTGAAGCCATGTAGGGATTCGTCAGAGTGCCACTTGACACATTATTTTAGTCAGAAGTACAAAAAATTATGATTTATTCAATTTTGACACACTCTGTCACATCCTCTACGGAAACCTATTCAGTTGTTGAATGCAGGACACCACCACTCTAATTTCCATTAATTTATTGTGAATCTTATTTAATGCTTTAAAATTCTCTTTAGCCAATTTAGCTTCATCACAAGAGCAATGTTCATCTGAATCAGTCCTGTGGGGATGATTTTTTACAGTTAATTAAGCATTCATTAGCTACTAGCCCGTAGAAAGCAGGAAGTTTCTTGGTTTAACTCTTAATCAATAGATTAACCCTGTCCTTCCTGTTTAATTTTTTAGACACTGAAAAATTCATGGAAGTATCCTTTCAGTCTTCTTGGAAAAATACTTAAGTTCTAAACTAAATGCTGAAGAGGATATGATAAACATTTTTCTCACTGATGTCAAGATAAGTACACAAAAAATCACAGAATTCTGATTTCTTTAGATTTTTTCCCTTGACTATGCTGACATTACAGAAATTGAGTTTTACTTTATGTGATGCCTGATTCTACAAGCTGTGGCTTGATTCCATATTCTGGAATGAGTTAACATACTCTTTCAGGTATATACTCTTTCAGATATATTCCCTTCAAATAAAGGAACATTTTTTTCAGCTACACAGATTACTGATAGTCCTAAATATACTCAAGTAAGTTTCAATAATTTCAGCTCTTATTTCTGGCAATTTTTGATTTCCGATGTTTTCTTTTCATTCAACACATGGAGATTTTTCATGTTTATTATGCTATAATGGAAACCAGTTTTAGTCTTCTGATTTCTGCTGTCCTTGGAGCTTCAGAGAATTGAAAAGAAAAATAATTGAAGCTTGTTTTAAATGACCAGTCTAGTGTAGACTGATTCTCCTCATTTGCACCATTTTAAGGATCTTTCTGACTCTCATAGAGTTATTATCTCCTGATTACTTATGAGTCAGACCCTCAGACAAAGGTCTGACATGGCAATGCTAATCAGAAACTAAATTGTTATATTATGTATTTTAATAAGAGCTAGAGACAAGTAAATGGAAATTACTGTGATACAGTGATTCAGTAAAAAAAATAGTCTCACCAGAATCCGTAGAGTTTTTTAATTAATTGGAATGGCTTGCAATCAAATGGTGTTCAAGCAGCTGTAATTTCAGCATTCCACAGGGCATTTCAAGGGTTTGTCTGAGATTCACAGGGGTAAATGATACAAGAAATAGAATAGTGAAATAGAATATGCATGTTTTTCCAAATATATACCAAATTCAGTAAACTACTTGTTTTTTTTCTTTTTAAGGGCTTTTGATATGAGCTTCTAGGTGTTCATAAACATTTACAAAAGCTGCATTCCAATGTCATTTCTGTCCACACATTAATGACAAAATTAATCTGTGTGTCTGGTATAGTAATTAGAAAAAAAGAAAAGGAATACTGCAAAGGATACTTTAATATGAGTACTTTCTTAATCTTCAAACAAAGAAGTCTGGTAGCATGACGTTTCTTGTTTCTGACACATTTAAGTAGTGTAAACTCAGTGTGTAACCTCTAGAAACAAAACAATTCTCAGTTCTTTAGTTGTTCATGTTTTAGTGAAATAAGAGATGCTACAGGAAATGTACCTTTTTTTTTTTTTTAACAATAGAACTACGCCGTTTTGAAAAGTCTTTCAGAGCTAATAGAAATTGGAAAATGGAATACTGTAGCACCTCTATATGTAATTCATTTAAGGCAAAGGCTAATTCAAATTTACAGGTAGAATAAATCACATTTTACTCCAATTTTTTCTTAATTTAGTTTATTTTTCTGAGGATGCTATGTGTTAAGATTATTCATCTTAATTCAGAATTCCTCTTCCAGAAATGTGGTTAGTTACACAACTGGTGCTATTTAAGTCATCCACTAGTGTGTGCATCAGATTTATTTTTTTTTCTGTGATAATTAATTCTGATTATGGTCTTCATAATTGGATCCTCGTAACAATTGCAATCAATCCAGGTTGCTCTATACCTGTTAACATGAAAGATGTAGAAGTCAACTGAGAGAAGAAGAAGAAGAGTTTGCAGAATTTAAGGAATCTGAAGAGAAATCCAGATTCTTTTATCTCTGGAGCTTTTTATGCTTTTAGAGATCATTAAAGTTGAGCTTGTCACTCTTCTATTTGTCTAAATGACAGATTGTTTCATAGCAATGTTTCCTCTCAAGGATTAAATTAAAAAAAACAAAAGGGTTAAGAGGAGCAGAACAGTAAAGCAATTCCTGGGGTTTTTTTCAGCATAATTGTTTTTGCAGGGAATTCCCAAAAACAAATAAAACAATGCTTTACCTGTAAAAAAAAAAATTAATAACTTGGTGTCAAAATAATACTTTCTTTTTTTAGAATTAGAATTTCTTCTTTCCTTGCCTACAAATTTAAAATTTTACAATAGTAGTAGGGCAATTCTGGACTTGACTGATTATGTTTGGATGGAAGCATGGTCTTTGATTTTGTCAATAAATAGTGTTCATATTTCAAAGCTGAATGTGTCTCTTTGTCTCTGTGAAAACTAAAGCATTTGAGAAAAGGAAGGAAACTAAAAATTGTAGTAAATGGAGTTTAATGTGAACCTTGTACCTGATCTGAAGGTGCCATTTATCCAGTACAAAATTAGGAGGTTTATCTTTTTAATGAGAAATATCATTTGTTACAGGAGGGAAGGAAAGAAGGAAAATTCAATGTATGTTTTCAGCTGAAGAATTTCTATTAAGGTGGAGAACATTTAGTGGGCCAGAAAAAAAATTACACATGTACATGAATACTGAGGATAAAAACCCCATAACAGATTGTATGTCTTATATCAAAGTTGTTAAAAACAGTCACTAAATGAGAATATATTAGTTATCAGTCTTTTCTTGTCTTTCAGACTGTGAAACAAAACACTAGAATGGGTTTACATGAGTATCTATCATTACTGCAAAACAAAATAGATTAATGGGGCCATGAATGCATAATTACCTATTTGCTTAATTTAACTGGTTTAATGTGTTTTTGAGATTAATTTTTGGTTGATGGTGGTGCTCTCATGTTTAGGGTAAAATTAAATATCAGAAAGAAAAAATGGAATTTGGATTGTTCTGATTTCCAAATTCTATTCTAGCTGTTATAATTAAAACCATGTTAATCTTCACTTATTACAAAATTTATAGCAGTTTTCCTTATAAAATTTGGAAATAGATGCAGAATGCATTTTTTATAATTCACATAATTCCTCCTCTACTGTTCCATTGCTTTGATCAAGGGCACAGTGTGGTTACAAGCTCAGTTCTCCTGGTTATATCTCAATAGTGTACCTGCTCTTTCCAAGAGGCTGGTAAGATAAAACTGTGGAAAATTAAGTGGAGGATAATTTTTTATTTTTGTTTTTCAACTTGCTGTATGAATTTTCATCACGTCACAGTAAAGCACAGTGAAAATGCAATTATAGCAAAGACAGATATTTCATGAAGTGTCTTCAAACTCCTAAGGAACTGCTGGAGGTGCTGCAATAAAAATATTTATACTCTGTGTTCTTACTGGACCCTAGTTTTCTGAGGTTGAAGAGCACCAGTAATCAGGAAATCTTTTCCTGTAAAAAAGCGAGACTTGGGCTTTTTTCTTCAGCTTTAGAACAAGTAGAACAGTAGTGTGAAGTCCTGTTGCCAGGGAGTCCTTATGGATCTCAGCACTTCACATGAGAGAGGAAAAAGTACAATGCAAACAACTTGTGGCACTTCTGTTCGTTTTGTAGATTTTTGGGGGCAGGTAAGGAGTTTCTTTTCATTAGGAACCCAGGCCACTCTGAAATCATACAGAAGATTCTCAGATAGGTAATATGGTATTCTTTAGCTGATTCTCAAGAAAATAGGTTCTTCTAACTTGCAGTGTTTACTATAAGGATGTTATCCACAGTGGTGTTGTGTAAATTACTTGGTATACAATTTTCTAAGAGTGGAAATAGTTATTTCTAGTTATATTCAATGGAAATAAAAAGAAAAAGTTGGTGTTTTATCATGTTTTAAAATATTTTATACCTTTATGCTTAAAGAATAGTATAAAAGTAATTTAAAATGTTAGGTAACTTGAAGGTAGGGGCAATTAAGAAAATATTTCTTGGAAACATTGAAATTCACATCCTTTTTAGAAGCATCTCAAATGATATGTAGCCAATTTGGTGTTACTACATGATCCTCATAACTTCTCCTGAGGTTTAAAGAATGTATTTCAGGTGTGTTGCACTGCAAACCCTCACTAATGTAAAAGGCTCTTTGTTCTGCCAGGAAACAGACAATGCATTTTAACTCTGCTGGAAAATTAATAGCTCAGCAAGATTTGCTTTAAAAAGGTCAAGTACAGTCTATGATCATACCTCTCATTCTATGAATACATTTTTCGTGGTCTGAAAATCATTCCTATATATGGCTTGATGTCCTGAACTAGTTTATAAATAAAGTTACAGCCAATACTTCTTGAAATCCAGATTTTTAAATACAGTCAATTCATTTAGGAGATAAATAAGTTTGTCCAGAAATACTTAAGGACTAAATCACAGCATCTTTTCAAAACAAAAATTATTCTAGTACAAACTGAATCTTATACATGATAACATAATGTCATTTTTAACACTTACTTTTGACTCTTTGTCAGGATCAGTATTAGATTCAGTTTATTTACTGCTCAGTGGGACTGAATTCAGAATTTGGCAGTCTCTAAGTAGGTTGGGTAGTGTGAGATCTGTGCAGTAATAAATTAGCCTTTCCTGTCCTTTCAGACCTTGCCACCACAATATAAAATTGACTACCCACGTGCAATTAATAAATGAAGGCTGGTTACTTAGGTTTTAAGAGCTCTGTTTTGGAATTTAATGTGTAGTAAGAACAGATGCAATACAGCACATAGAGAGCTTGCATGACCTAATTAGATTATTCAATCATTTGTTAAAATCAAAGGATATGAAGATGTCTTCATCTTTTTTCATCATTTCCCTGAAATTTGGAAAAAAAAATTCCATCACTTTACGTTTATTGGCAAAGTCTTTGAAAACATTTTATATTATGCCCTAGTTATACATGCATTTAATTAAATCTACCTGTCAGGAGTATTGAAACAACTTATTTATCGATAAGTGCAGCTAGGATAAAGTTAGAAAAGTGATTACAATGCAGACTCTATCATCTCTTACTACAAATATTAAATAAAGTTAACATTTTAGCATATCTTCTCTCTTTTTTTTTCCCTAGTTTAAATAAAAGTAACTTGCTTAAGCACTGTTTGTCAGATGAAGAAATTAGCATTTCATTAAGTACTAATAAATCCAGTAATGACCATGGGGTGGTTTCATTTTTTCAAATGTGTAAAAAATATTCTCGTGGTGTCACCTTTTCCTGACTTATCATTCTAATTAGAGTGCTGTCATCCTTCATGACAATCAAAATACATTTATTGATTCTTTTTTTTCATCTAGTAGAGCAGAGGCAACAGATTCAGACAAACTGAAAAGTCCTCAACTGATACCTTTATTTTAATAATAAATCTCTAAATGGAATAATTTAGAGAATAACCTCCTCTGGATAAATGTGTGAAATCCCAGTAATCACTATGTGACCAGACAAAATTTTGTAGTAAAATATTTGTTTTAATAAAATCTATTAAATTAAAGCCTGTAGGGGAATATTGCATTATCTCATCTTTTATGGTGCAAACTGTAGTGTTCCATGTAGTTACTTTCTGCACTCGGTTGCATACTTGCGTAATGGGAATGCATTTTTCAGAATTATAACTACTGTTTTGTCATCTTCTGGTTCTGAATTTTCAGATGTCAATGTTTAAGCTTATACAAGTAGATGTTCAGGTTGTTTTGTTTTCTTGTTTCTTGTGTTAGTTTGTTGGGTTTTTTTTTTAAGGAAAGAAAAAGACAAAAGTATTATTTCTTAAAATTTCTGAGCTTTGAAGAAAAGAAAAAATAATGAAGTGATTAATGAAGGGCCAGGGAAAGTATGGTCTTTATCTTTTAGTGCTCCACTAACAAGTTAAAAAGGAATAAAATAATTTAAAAAGTCACAGAACATGAAAACAAAAAGGGGTTTAAGTTTGGTTTATTTTTATAAGAGGACACATCTGCAGATCTTGGTGCAGTCCTGTATAAATAGTGGCAGAAAGTTACATTATGTTACTCCTGTATGAATACTTTAGTCAATAAACATTTCAACTAATAAGCTGCTGTTTTTTCACATTTGAAAAGCAAAAGCATTGTGTTTTAAATTGGAACATGTCTATACATAGGTCAATATATGAGGATTTGATTTATTGTAGAGCTGTTAATGGCTCTATTTTGGCACTTCTGTCTTTTTGCCCTATTTTTCTTTTAAGAAAAAAACCCAACCTTCCTGTAAGTTCAAAAGGGTTTTCACATTTGTCACTTGCAAAATCTAAAACTACCTTCCCTACTTCTAGTTCTTTACTATCGCCTTCTAACCAGTGTCCTGTTCAACCTGCTACATCCAACTCCAAACCAACTCCTTTCATTATCAAATCAAGTAAAGCTATATAGTCAGCATCTTCTCAAATCCAAATTTTTAGCGGTATCAGTTAATTTTTTCAAACGCAGAAAAGGTTAAAATATGTTCTAAAAACACATGTAGGATTGCCTTTTAGTCTAATTATTTTAACTTTTAAAATGTCCAAAGCATGTAGCTGGGACCAAGACACTTCTTTAGTGGTGAAAATTTAATTACTTAAAGGTAAACCCTCACTTCCTTTGTGTTTTCTTTTGGTGTGAATGCAGCTTTAGGGAACGGTGTATGATGCTAATATACACTGAAATAATTATATCCAGAGAGTCTAACCAATTTCTTTTAGCTAGGGAGCTGAAATTTACAATTTTTAAATCCCCCAAATTCACCGGCTGTTCACAAACCTTTACCACACGCTGTCACAAAAAGAAGTGTTTAATTTTCTGTCTGTGCAATTACTCAAGGCAGTTCCAGAAACATTGTAATATGAGTGATTTGAATGTACTGCCAGAGTGTAACTGTGTGTCAGGATGTGTCTTCTGGAGTCAAATCAAATACGTGCTTGTACCGCCAAAGAAAAAGGAGTTACGGAAAACAAGTTACTTGCAACATTCCTCCAAAAATACTGAGCTTTCTTCAGCAGTTACCTTTGCATCAGTTCCCATGCTCTTCAGCAACACTAAATGATTTATTTATTTTTATCCTTCACTTCCGTTAGACAACATTGTTTTAGTATGTTTCATGTTTAATTCCAGATGGTTCTTTTCTCGCAGACCTGTATTTTGAGAGAATTGCTGAGAATAGATTGAGTATCCTTTACCTGGGCCTTTTCCACCACATGACTATACCTCTGGCAGTGCTTGGAAACTGTGGGATATCCTCCATGTTCCACTTCTAAGGCTTAAAACTTTTAAAATCTGCCATGTGGTGATATCTTGGTTTGAGTTAAATTAGATGATGTAACTGAGCTTGTTTAATTTATGTACTCTTTTTCATGAAACTTGCATTACTTCACTCACAAAGGTTGTAATGAATTATTTTTATTATAGCTTCTTGAAGTAACAAGCTGTGAGTGTAGCTGAGGATCCATAAGAGGACAAAGTAAATAAACAGAGGTTTTTGTGAAAGAATTTGTTGGTGTGACCCAGCCCACTGCGGGGCTGGGGCAGCGAGATGGGCACCAAGAACTGCGTTAAGAATACAGACTGAATTTTGTTCAGACCTCACTTCTACAAGTAATTGTTTTGATTACGAACTGATACTTATTCTATCCTTAGTATGTGCTGCAATAGTAGTCTTGGTTAGGTACAATTACTCTTTTTTTTTGTAAAACAAAACATCCCAGATTATGATGGTGTTTCAGTCAACCCAGAAAGCATAAGATATACTGCCTAGTTATGTTCTGTGTTGTTTTTTTTTTTTAACAGAAGAAGGGCAAATTATAATCCCTATGTTCAGCAGCAGTGGTCTTACTCCAACGTTGCACAAGATGAAAGATTTTCTGTCAATAAATGATCTTAAATATGCTTTAATTCATTTTATGCCTACTATGCCTGAGATTTCGCTGCTACATTTATTGTACTCATAAAGGTGTTTGAGGGTTCCCTGGGCCAAATGATGGTGTTGTTATTCAAAAACTTTTGGGTTCTTGTGGGTGTTTTATGGCATGTTTTGTGAAAATTTTCATCTAGAAGGTTGCCAGTGCCATAAGGAGGAATGAAATCTGAATGTTTCAAGAAGTCTTGGAAATTTAAGAGCCTAACTCAGTACCACATGCATAAATATTGACATTATTTTTGAATATATTGTTATAAGGGTTTTTTTGTGGGTTTTGGTTTGGTTTGTGTTTTGGTTTGTTTGTTGGGGTTTTTTGGGGGTTTTTTGGGGTTTTTTTTGGGTTTTTTAATTCTTTCTTTCTAATTTTTGCTTAGGCTCCTCAAAACTAAACTTGATTTCCTACTTTTCCTGCCATGAGGATTAGGTGGGTTAGGGCAACGAGAAGTAGTTCTCTGTGAATACAACTCAATGACTGGAAGGATTAACAATATTAACAGTCATTTTGAAGATATTTTAAATAGTCTAATAGTCTGTGTAAAATTGGAAAAAAATCTGTGCCTTCAACAGATTTACCATAGCCAAAAAGAGTTGTTTATCATATGTTATAAAGGTTTCTTTTCTAAAGTTTCAATATTATTTTTAGCTAAGGAAGGATGTTTTATGTATTTCTTAAAATATAAAGAAAAGATTTATTGCTTCATTTTTTTAATTTATGGTGGGTCTCAGTTAATAGAATTACACATTTATGAAGGTAGTATAATTTGATAATCAAATGACCTTGTAAAAAATTCTTACTCTCCCCTAGGTCCTATTAACAAACTCAGTACTTAGTTCACTTACCAATTTGTTGCCTCCCTTTCTTTTTCTTGTGCTAAATGAAGTGTCTATACTTGAAGTGCTGCTTTTTAATTTTAACCGTGGTGTAATTTATTTTTCCTTCATACTGAAGGAGCCTTAGTATGGAAGGATCTTCCCAAGTAAAAATTTGTGTACCAGTGTAATTCCTGGACCGACATGAAAATACCTGTGCTTCCATAAAGCACTATTTAATAAAATCATCTTCCCCTAGGAAGTGTAACTGGCAAAAGCAAAGCAATGAAGCATTTTAGTATACAAAGCCATAGGAGAGATGGACACACAGCTATATCTCTTTCAACCTTCTCCTTGTGATGATGTGATATAAGAAATGATTTGCCAAAATCCTGTGCTGCCTGATTTCCATGCTGCCTGATTTCCATTCTGCCTGAGTTCTTTGCTCCCTAATTCACACTGTTAAATGGCAGAACCAGAGCAGGCTGAACTCCCTCGCAGTGGGGGCACTGGGATGACAGAGTCCCCCAGGCAGGAGCCAGCAGTGTTGGGGCCCTGTCATCTCAGAGAGGGCACAGATAAGAGTTTCTTCTGAAACACATAAACAAAAACCAAATAGAAGTCACTGACAAATAAAATTAAAGGAAGTACTCAAAACTTTTCTGGCTGAAGCCGATCAATTAATTCCAGCAATCACCTCTACATACCACCATCTGATTTTATAGATATAACTTTCTTTTCCCCTTACATTTAACTATTTGATATTGATTCATGAAGGTGAAACTTCTTGCTGTAGGTTGACATATTAAAAATTCTAACACTAAAATATCTTGCACAAGAGCTTTCTAGAGAAATAAAAGAACCACCATGCATATTAAATCCCTTGCAAGAATTTCAGGCTTAGATTTTTTTGTCTAGGTAGGCAGTGTATAAATTTAGATATTATTTTGAGTAACACAGAGCAAGAACAATCATAAGGTTTAACAAAAGACATGAATATGCTCCGTACGACCTATCTAGAAAAAAAATAAACACATTATGGGCAGGTATTTTATCATAAATATTGGCTTCACCCAGCAACAATTTCTTCCAAAATTATTTTTAACTTAGTGTTTGCCTTGTAGTTGTACAGAAAAAACACTCAGGTCACTAAAGTGGGTGTTTTAGAAATGTTTTCATCTCTCTCTTATCAATAGTCATATCAGATATAACTCCTGGATAATTTAATAGAAAAGGTTGTTTATGTAGGTTCTGTCTTACAGGTACCTGGCATGCTGCGTGACTTCTTTGGGACTACTCAGGGCAGAAAGCATTGTGCTCTGTCAGGATGGGAATCCCGTGGGATTGGAGCCACTTCAGGAGAACAATGAAAAATGGTGCATTGACTATGAAAAGCTCCTAGGTAAAATATGAGTTTCATGTCATCCAGTTTAATAACTCTTTAGTTAAACGTGTCAGGTATTCTCTTGACCTTTCACAACTTAATTTTGAACATTATAATATGATGTAACAAGATAAGAATTGGGACAATACTCTTAGCAGCAGAACTTTCAGATAAATAAGTCTTTTAAGAAAACCCTGAGACAAATAGTTTTCTTCTATAAATGCTACTATGGATGTAACAAATACAAGCACATACTTTATTTCAGATGGATTAAAGAGAATCCAGGAATCTCAGTATAACCCTCACATGAGTATGATGAAGGCAATTCAGAATGAGTATAGTCATTACTAGAGGCTGCCAGAAAGTATGCCAAAAGGGTGGAATTTTTTAAAACTTTCTTCTGGTTTCCTAGTTTATAGCCCCTTCTCTTGTAGTGGAGATGCTGTATCACTTGTGGATGTTTCCTGTTATTCAATATTCCTGTTAATATGCGTGTACATTTGTAATTATTAGTATTAGTTGACATTTAAGTACATAGGCTGAATAATTCACTACTGTAAACACAATATGCACAAATGCATATTTGAATTAATTAGCAGGGAAATGAATAATTTAAAAGATACGATATGGAAGAAAAAAAAAAGAAGACAAACTTCTGAAGCTGTATGTGTAACGAAAGAAATACTAAGGTAGGGAGAAGGATAAACTGAAATTTACCTCGTGTGGCATAGAAGTGACTCACAGCTTTGCACATATGATTTTTATACCTCCTGATATTAAAAGTGACAAGAATGTTCTCCTGAGGAAATTCTCTTCTTAAACAAAACAAACAACTTCATTGTCAGCCACTTAACAAAAGAGAATTTTTAAGGGATAGGTTTCCATTTTCTGACATTCCTACTGTCACCCTTTGGTCATTGCTAGAGGAGGGCCAAGATAATTAGAGGTAGAGAACCTCTCCTATGAGGAAAGGCTGAGAGATTGGAATTGTTCAGCTTGGAGAAGAGAAGGCTTCAAGGGGACCTAATTGTGGCCTTCCAGTACCTGAAGGGAGACTACAAGAAGGATGGAGAGAGACTTTTTGCAAGAGTGTGTAGTGACAGGATAAGGGGGAATGGCTTCAAACTGAAACAGAGTAGGTTTAGATGAGATACTGGGAAGAAATTCTTTACCATGAGTGTGCTGAGAAACTGGAACAGGTTGCCGAGAGAAGTTGTGGATGTCTCATCCCTGGAAGTGTTCAAGGCCAGGTTGGATGGGGCTCTGAGCAACCTGGTCTAGTGAGAGGCACCACTGTCCACAGCAGGGGGTTTGGAACTAGATGATCATTAGGGTCCCTTCCAACCCAAGCCACTCTTAAGATTCCATGATTCTGTGAAGCAGCACTGTTGAGTTGAGAGTGCCAATTTATTGCAATAATTGTTGGAATGGAATGAGGAAATCAGCATCTGGGATCCAGCCTGGGATATAAGGAGACTTGGAGCTGATTGCCTCCTCCTTTTCCTAGGCTGCTTGTATGAATTGTGGCATATCTGGCAGTCTAAATGCTGTTTTCAAAGCTGTTTAAACACCACAAGCTAGTTGTAATTGGTAGTGGTAAAATATCTTTTAGAAGAATGATTTGTTAATTTCCATCATTGCCGTGGGTATTGTTGGGGATAATGGTGCTCCATGAAGAAAATGAAATTTCAGTGTTTAAACTGGTTAGCCAACAGGTGGGACCTTTCTTATTTATGTACAATTAAGAGCTTATTTTCTTTTGGTGTTAGTGGTGGAACAGTTTTTCAGGGCTATACTCAGGTGTCTAAATGTGACTGTGTAAAACTGTTTAAGATGCTGTGAGGACTCCGGCCTGGCTTCCAGCTGCCCATGTGGAGCCTTCCTTTACTCCAGCATCACATCTGCCAACCACAGGCAAGTGGGAAATTTTGAGCGTCTGTAAATGTGTGAGCCTCTGCCTGACCATCTGGCATGATGGTCATGCCATCATGCATTTTCTGACAGGAGGAAAAAAGAAGTGTTAGAATCAAGAGGATAAGTCTGATATTTTCTGTATTATATTGTATTAAAATTTTAACTGGTCTCCAAATATATAAGGAGCTGGCGTGCGTTGGGGATAATGGTGCTCCATGAAGAAAATGAAATTTCAGTGTTTAAACTGGTTAGCCAACAGGTGGGACCTTTCTTATTTATGTACAATTAAGAGCTTATTTTCTTTTGGTGTTAGTGGTGGAACAGTTTTTCAGGGCTATACTCAGGTGTCTAAATGTGACTGTGTAAAACTGTTTAAGATGCTGTGAGGACTCCGGCCTGGCGTCCAGCTGCCCATGTGGAGCCTTCCTTTACTCCAGCATCACATCTGCCAACCACAGGCAAGTGGGAAATTTTGAGCGTCTGTAAATGTGTGAGCCTCTGCCTGACCATCTGGCATGATGGTCATGCCATCATGCATTTTCTGACAGGAGGAAAAAAGAAGTGTTAGAATCAAGAGGATAAGTCTGATATTTTCTGTATTATATTGTATTAAAATTTTAACTGGTCTCCAAATATATATAAGGAGCTGGCGTGTGTGTGTGTGTGTGTGTAACTTTTATCTTTAATTTTATATTTGTGTGTGGGTATAAACTTTTCAAAGTTTGGGATTATGTAAGAGAGTAGTTCATAAAAATATTTTTCTTTCTGAAATATGCCTCTTTTTAATGCAGAAAATATAACTTGTAGATTGATTCATTATTTTGTTGTATAGCAAACACTTTAGAATGGCCATTGGTTATACTACCCTGAGTGAGATTCTACAAATGCCCTAGAGAACTCAATGTTCCTTCTGCCTTATTCCTTTGCCCCTGGTGCCACAGCTGAAGTTGGAGGGTTTTTTTGGTCTAAGGCTGCTAGTGACAGAGGAGATTCTGCCCCACCTGACAACTCTGGTATCAGCACTGGCAATTACGTGTCCATGCAGAAAGTCACACAGGCTGAAAAATCTGACAAGAGGGAAATAGCAAAAAGGAGTGACAGGTGGGAATACATGGACAAAGACTGGGAACAGGGAGAAGAAAGATTACAGGTAGATAGTATCAAACCATTTGTAAAACTTTATCTCAAAATATACAGAAACAAAAAGTATCTTCTTAGTACCAGTCATACTTTGGTAAAACAGTATTTTTACATGTAACTTCACAGACTAATATTGCTGTACTTTTCCATTATCTGAAAGCTTGCATCTTTTGTTAAATGATGGGAGACACAAGGCTAGAGCAAGGCACATTCAAAATGTTCTTCTACAGATCAGAATGAAGAGTATGCACTTTGTTCTAATTGTTTCTCTATCCTACTAAGTGAAACCAGAAATTAATCTAAGTACAGATAGAATGTTTGAAACTTGGGTTGTATTTCCAGTAGGACTATATTGTAGTTTTATGGCACAAAAATGAATAATTGGAAGATGTAACAATTCTAATATTTTCCATTTTATAAAAAATCTTGATGGAACTAATAAAAAAGGAAAAATATTTGGCTTTTCATCTTTCATGCTATTCATGAGAAAGTCCAGGGGAGGGCTACTAAGATGACTAGAGGGACACTGTGCTCCTCCCCGTGCTACAGGGGCACAGCTGTCTCACCCTGGTCTTCCCCACGGGCTGCAGTGGAATCTCAGCTCCTGCTCCTGGAGCACCTCCTGCCCCTCCTTCTGCACTCACCTTGGTGTCTGCAGGGCTGTCACTCTCACATACTCTCACTCCTCCCTCCAGCCGCTATTGCAGTTTGGTTTTTCCACCCCTTCTCTGACACGTTATCACAGAGGCACTACCACCATTGCTGATGGGCTTTGTCTTGGCCTGTAACAGGTCCATCTTGGAGCCAGTTTCTCTCTTGGACATGAGAGAAACTTCTGGCAGCTTCTTCGAGAAGCCCCCACTGTAGCCCCCCACTATCAAACCTTACCATACAAACCCAATACAGCAGCCTCTACAGAGCCTGTGACTAAGCCATTTTGTGGTTCTTGTGGTTGTACAATACCCTTAAATCAGAACATATTTCCCAATTAATTTATTTGATGATAATTTAAGTGTGTTTCTCTTGAATAATTTTCACTAAAAGTCTACAGTCCTGTCATTTATTCTAGTACTCACTTTTAGCCTTTTCAACCATAAATATACTCACATCATCAAGACACCATCCAGATGCATTATTCTAAATTTGTGCATACTTTTGATTCCCCTAGTTAACTTTTTGTTTTATATGGAACACAGGAAGGAAGACAATGTTGTCACCTAAGAGCTATGGTCTTTGAAGCAAATTATTCAGAAAAGTATTTCTTTATCACTTTTCTCTGTGGATTTAAAGTTCAAATTCAGCACCTTGAATTTAAAACAGGATATACAACACACTGACATTCTTAAAAGCAATATTGTAGGAAGGATTAAAGACATGAAGGTCTTTGAAAGTATGAAGCACTGCATAAGTGTACTATTGTGGAGGAGAGCAGGAAGATGTTAAAGAATAGAGAATAATCCATTGTCCTCTACTACTAGTGTCATTTAATCTAGTTTATTAATATTTGGATTTAGATCTTCATAAATGGATTAGAAATATATAAGTAAATACATGCATAAATCTAGATCCATGAAACTTATTAGAAAAAGAAATAACACTAGGCACATGAACTTCTGCAGTCTCTGGTCTCTTCTTGCAAATTCCATTGCATAAAGAAATACTTGGTTTTATATGTATTACCTATGAATTTAAGACACAATAGTTACCAAGTCTTGGGTATCCCTGTTTAAAAATTGGTAAATAGATAACCAAACCGCATATAATTGAACATGAATATGAAAAATAACTTCTCAGAAAATATAATTATTAAAAATTATTAAAAAAATAAAAGAAAACCACTTAAAATTAAGACCATACTGTTCAATTACAATACAAAAAGAATCCTCACTGGGCATCCTTTATGTCAGAATGAGGCAATCAAAAGAAAAAATTCAGGTATTAAATTACTTTGAAGCCTGCAACACCCTAAATAGGATACATATTCGTATACCTTATGATTTCAGATTAAGGTCCTGAAACAGAATCATAGAATTAAAAAAAAAAAAAAAAAACAGAAAAAAGGGAAGTTAGGAATGCTTTATCTGGCTGGTGGAGTTGTTCTAAGGTTTTAGCTTTTTTTTTTTTTTGGCAAGAAATCCTGATGTATAAATTAAAAATTTTGACTGCAAATATTTTCTGATCTGAAATGGATTATTAGCTCAAAAGAAATAAATATGGCACAGAGTAGTAAATACCTTTATAGCACCATAAGCACTATTATTCAGGATATAGGATATTTTTAGTTGGCTGATTTGAACAGGTGCATCCATCTGACTCTCTGATGTAAATGGTTAAGGCAGTAGGCAGTTATCCTTCTACAGAAGGATAAATTAAAATCAAAACCTTGTTTTCTCTTACTAACACTTCATAACAAAGTCTAAAGCATTTATATTTATATAACAGAATATTGATTCTGATTTTTTCTTTTTTAATTTGCATGTACCTAATAAAACTTGTGAGATATAAGTTTCTGCTGAACTCTGTATCTGTACATCTGTGTATATAGACATATTTGGTTTCAAATGTTCCTCTCCTAGAATATAACAGCCAAAGCTTAAAAAGAATTCCTTGTTGATGTTTGCCAGTTTATAAGATCTGTGATTCTAACTTCATCATGCACACAGTCCCTGTATCCGAATCCTCTGCATTCGATCATCTTCCTTTTTCTAAATGGCAGACTGTGCATCGCCGGAATTCATGAAGGGATGAACTGTAGAATACCTGGGAAGCTTACTGTATAAAACAGAGCATAAGAGTGGAACAGCAGACATATGGCTGTCTGAAACTCTACAGCAAAGTTTTAACCAGAAATATTTAGGAAACAAAATATCTTGGACATTTCTGCCTTAACTGAATACTTTTGCCATTAAAGGAAATACCTGGAAAACTGGTAGGGAAGGCATTAGCCATTTTTTTTATTTGTAAATCATATCTGTTTAGAAACCCCTATTCAGAGAATTTTTCACTTCCCAGGGTCAAAGAAGTAGCCAGAGGATTCTGGCTGGATAGGACACACATTATCCAAAGTAACTGCATCATATTCTTTCACTATGAAAGGAAACTACTCTGTAATACATCGATAAAATTGCAGTTCTAATAGAAAATTAACACAAAGGCATTTAAAAATAGAAGGCGTAAGTAGAATTTGTTGGTCTTCATTCCAATTAAAAAAGATCAAATTAATTTTGCTGTGATAAAGAAGCCCTTCATAAATGATATATTCATAGCTACCATTTATCCAGCAATAATGCTGTCATTATTAAAAGGAATATTGATGATTTAGATAAAACTCTGCCTACATGTGCAAACAAATGTGATTCATTCCCTTTTATATATTGCATGTTATTTATGCAATTTGTGTCAGAGGCTTGTGTATTTCAGGCATGTTTTCATATTGCATATGCTGTGGTATTGTTGTACTAAATTATTTTCTCTTTCCATTGTGTTTATTATGTTGCATGTGACATGTGAGAAAATTTGAGAAATATTTAGGGAAAGGACAACTTTTCAATAATATGAAAAATAGTGTTAGGAATCTTGTTTAATATGTGATGATTTGAATATTTTTGATGCTTCAAACTTCTAAGTAGAAGGACCTTTATTTATTTTGGGGTTTTTTTACCCAAAAATCTCCTTTTTTCAGCATCTGTTGTATCTATTGTATGTGATGCTTAATATTCCAGTAGACTACAGAGCCAACACATTCACAGTTACTCAAGTCACCCTTGGGGATTTTCTGAAGTTGGTGACTATGCTGTACTGTAGGATTTAACCACTAAGCATATTTTACCTCGAGAGCAAATGCTTGCTGCAGTTCCTGATTTCAGAAGCAAATTCTGACCTTGGCTTCTGCCAGCCTCCAAGGAAGATCTGAGCTGCCCAGACCACTGATTAATGGGGAAAGGAGGCTCCAGACTGGGAGTTTAAGATGAGAATAAACAAGGGTGGAGTAAATGAAGTAAAACAACTGCTTTACTCTTGGATCAGTTATGATGGTTATGAGTTACAGTGAACCCTTCATCCATGCTTTGACTTACTTCTGAAGGATGTGTATAGTTAAAATCAATATCTAGCTTCACTTCTGTGTGTGACTCTGCAGTGGTGTAGCATGTAATGCTTCCCTTAGCCCAGCTCAATCCTCTGCGGATCTATCTGCTACTTCTTTTGCTGAAAATTATTGGGCTTTTGATGTCAGTTCTTTACAGTAAGACCTGAAGGAGTAAAGGTATTCCATAAATATATATTTACAGAGCAGCCTCTGTAAAACCCAGTTAACTTTCTTAGAAGGCAAACTGAAAAAGTCACAGTTGGCTTGTAACAATGTTTAATGGGAGCTTGAGGAAATAATGAACAATTCAATGCAAGCATGAATCACTCCAGAGACTACTAATCTATAATCAGTAATTTTACTGTCAGAACCTAGAGATTTCACTAACAGGTACTGTGCAGACACTAAAATTATGAAAAAATTATGACCTTTGAAATGACACATCAGACCCATAGATTACTCATGGCTGTATTATACAATATTTACTTGCAGTTTTCTTCAGGGTAATAGAACTGCTGACTCCATATGGGGGTAGTGATTTATTCTTACTCAGACATCCCTAATGTGACTAAATATTATTTTAGTATATGAATTCCTTTTTAAATCCACAAACTAAAATAATTTAGAATGATTGACATTCTAAGTTCAGGTAAATTATTGCTGCTGTACATATAGATAAGCTACGGAGCCAGTGAATAATGCAAGGAATGAAATTAGGAGGTCTTGAAAGTCTTCATCGGGAACAGTTTGAATCTGTTTTCCATGGCAATTCACTATTCATGATGCTGAATACTATTACTTTTTGTTCGATGTGCAACATTAAAAAAAAAGTTTAAAAAATGAAGTATGCTTTCAACTTCTGTCATTTTTACACTTATTTGTTACCTTTTGATGATTTAACTTTACTTAATTTTGAATATAATATAGATATTTAATACATTAATAATACACATTGAAAATGTGATAACATTCATTCTCTCTGGGTATTTTGTATGACATATTAATATTGCAACCTCTGTGTGACTTATCATAACCCACTTTATGCCTGAAAGCAAACTGGGTTTTTAGAGAAAAGATGCATCTATCCAAACCATTGCACTATTCCCTGTGGTGTCTCTTTGTTGGTTTAGGTCAGCAGAAATGAACATAAATGAAACAGTAGACAGTCATATGTTGATTAAGACCATGTTAAGTGACAGTTGATATTTATGTGTGTTTCTGAATTTAGAAATTTTTTAGCAATTTTAGAAACAAACATTACAAGAAAGCTTCCTATATTACAAAATTCTTGTTACAAATTAAGTTATTTTATTTCAATCAATTTATTAATAATGAAACTAAATGAAGATTCACTGACTTTAGTTGGAGACCTGTTTGAAATTCTGGTTGAAAGACTGAGTCTCTAAATTTTATAAGTGGTGTTCTGTGAAAATGTATGCTATTTGAGATAGACAACATGTTCTTACTCTGAGGACTGTGGAAATTGGAATTGATTTTTTTACAAGAAAATATTTGAACTTCCCTCCTTAATCTTGGTAACTCTTACTGATCTAGATAGTTCCAGCAAATATTATGGACTATGAGTCTCACATTTTTCACTGGTTTCATTTACAAGGAAGTCTAAGGACAGTGGAAAGCTCTATATATATGCAGGATTGTAGCCTCAGTGATTCCTATTTTCTTTTTTCGTATTACCCATTCTTGAATTAGGGGAAAACATCAGTTAAAGGGAGCAGTAAAAAAAAAGCAGTTGTGTTCTGAAGTGAGTAGTAAGAGAGACCTTGGGATTGGCTAATTTGTGAGCTTCTAATTTACATAAAACATTTAAATCATAGGCATGCTATTCAAATAGAGAAAATTTTCAAAACTGTTGTAAACAAGAGCAAGACAGGAATTACTGCACCCTGAGTGTTTCCAAGTGGTTTTCCTATTGCTATAGAAACTAAGTGATGATTTATTTGTTTCACTTTGATTCCAAGAGGACGGGAAGTGCTATGTAGTTTCAGACAAAGCAGAGAAGTAAAGAGCCAACGATTATCAGAGAAATTCTAATAATTTAGCTATGTGACATGAGAATGCAATCTTTGCTAACTTTGGTGGTATCTGTGAATTACAATTTCCTGTTGTTTTGTCTTTGTAAAAGGTCTTGCTAGATAGAAACTTAAAAAACAAAAAGGAAAAGGAAGGATGCTGAAGATATTCACACTCTGAGAATATGCTGGTTTTATTTCTTTTCAGTGGAATAATATCTGTGCACATAAAAACTCCATGATTCTTTCAAAAGTGGTGGAGGGAGTAATTTAAAACTATTAAGTTTGTCCTTGAACATCTTTTTCCATTCTTTTAGGTCACAGGTCTCTAGAATATTCACAAAGCCTTTATTATTACGCTATCTCTTCCAGAAAATTGGTTTAAGGGGACACCTGTTTAACTTCTACTGGACTATCTTTCCTTAAAGAAGTAAACGTTAACTGCTGAATATTTTCCTGCATGCATTACTAAGTTCTGACTGGGAATCTGAAGAGTGCACACACATTTTCTTACTGTTCAGCTACACTAGTACTCTACCTAATAAATATGGCTGGCAAGCTCTACCAAGAACTGCTAAAGAGCCCTTCAGTACAAGAATGCAAAACCTACTTTCTGACACTGTATGTTCTGAATTAACTTGAGCATGTGTTTCAAATCTGGGTCAGTGACAAGAAGGGAAATAGCCTGCAGACAATCCTATGCTTTGAAAAGATGATGATGATGATGGTGATTATCATCATTATTATCATTGCTGTCATTATTATCATTATTATCCAGGCTATTTCAGTAGACATTGACCCAAGAGGTTAAGATCCTAAGAATAGTGTACAAAAATAGCTTCCACTTCAATTAAACTCTCCTACTGATTACCTGAAGTCATTATAAAGTTGTTTAATATTCCATTGAAGAGTAAAACTTTTCTTTTGACTATAATGTAAGTTACATAAGCTACAATTTGGATGTGAAATTTTTGTAACTTTTCCAGCAGAAGTCTTTTGTTATGGCAAAAAAGGGAGCAAAAACAATTTCCCTTGAGAGTAGAGGATAAATTAATGAGCATATGGTGCCTTTTGTTTCTTCAAAGCAGATGCAGTTTTACTTTCAGTTTTACAATTATCTTCACATCGTTCTTGATTACTCACTTTACCTTTGCTGTGATCATGTTGGGGATAAAGAAAGCAAGGCCATGTCCATGATGTTGAAAGAGAGAAGAAAATATAGGCTATTCTGCAATTAAAAAAAAGAGAACATTGTCAAACTTATGGCTTGTATTGGAGCCTTGCAGATAGAAAAAAAACCCAGAAATGTCTTCACACCAAAGTGTTAATTTAGCATGGCCTCAGACGCTCATTTTAGGAAGATTGCATAAAATGATATAAATGAAAATTGTTACTGTTGCTGGCATATATTTTTGCTTCAGTAAAATTATTAACTTTTTTGGTCCACCTTTCCCCTGCACCAGAAGGGTAGAATCATTCCCAGAGATAAATATTAAGAGTTTTAACTCAGAGAAGTTCCTAAAAAACCCATTTAACTTGCAGTTTACTAAGGCCTAAGCAACTCAGATATTTTAGAATTTACATATAATTAATTGAAAACAAGTTGGTACATATTGGGGTCAAATTAATATCTTCTTTATATTTTAAAAAAATCTATGTTGATAATAGGATGCTCAATAACTTGGCAATGGATTTTTTTTCATGTTAAAGATGGGATTACCAGAGCATTCTGTAAGTGCTCAGAACAATATGTGAAGTTCTCAAAAAAAAAGATAAGGAGGATAATATAATTACTTGCAAGAGAGCCAGTAAGTGAGTCAGTATTTCCAGTCCTGAAAAAGTTGATGTAGTTGAAATCACGGATTGTTCACAAAGCAAATAAATCTGGATAAGTTTGAGGTTGTTGATGAACTCTTCCAAAAGCAGGGGTTTTCTGCTAAAATCAAAAGTTTAAACAGTATACCTGATAAAGTTTTTGCCAACTTTGATGGATAAAAGGTGTGAAAATTAATTTTGTTTATTCTGCAAGTGTGGAAGGTTGTTAAATCAAGTGTGAATGTCTAATTGTATTTAAAAAGACAAGAAACTCAGCTGTCCTAACACTAACCTCTAATGAAATACCAAACTAAAGATTAGGAAAATATACTGAACATAATAGTGTTATTTTAGCACATCTGATAAAGCCAAAACATTGCAAGTGTTGATAGGTCTTTCATGTCCTGTTAAACTGAAATTTATACCAAATTAAACGCACTTTTAAAGGTTTTCCTTTAAATTCTTTATGAGGCAAGGATTATTTGAACATCTTACTAGCTTTATTGATCTGTTCTGTGTTGTCTGTCCACTGCTGTTGTAGGTGTTTGTCCTAACAACTTAATGTCAAGTTTGTCTATTAATAGAAACCAATTTTATGAATGTTTTTGTTTATATTTCCTTTCTCTTGATGAAAGCTGAAACTTTATAATGATGTTGGGGAGGGGTTGGGAATGTGTGATTTTTCTGTCACCACAAGAAAAAGCAGAACCCAACCAGCAAAAAATGGGGTCTTTTGGTTTGATAAAAATGTTGCATTAGGGTATTTGGACTATTGAAGCAACTGGAATATCTGGAGGGGTGTGGAAATAGTGTGAAATAGCTAAGCATTCTGTTGGATAATTTTGCAGTTTTGCATCATAGCAAAATCCTCAAATTTCTAACATTGAAGTAAAAAGCATTCTGGCAAAATTCCATTCCTTCATGTCCTTTTGAGTAAACTGTTTTGACTCTACTTCAATTCCTCTTCTGGTCCATATATCAAATGGTCAAGCTCTGCTGGAAAACTTACTGAAGTAACTGTCTGTTTCTATACACACTGTGCACTTTTAAAACTTATTTATTGATAACTCTCACTTGTTTCATACAGTTTCTTCAACTCCATTAAAATATCAAGACTCTTTTCCTCCCTTACTACCTCTTGCCATTATTTTCCTTCTCATTGTCTTGATTTTGCCTCTCATTTATCTTGCCTCTTTTTCTTTGGTAAACTGCTCAGTACAAATCCACTAGAAAATATTTCCCTTCCTACTACAAAATACTACAAAATATCTGAATGTTTTTTGTTCTTCACCAAATCAAGTATTTGTGAGTACCTCTATTATGTGTAACTCCATGCAACTGTGACCCTTGATGGAAACATTAATAGAGAAGATGAATTACTTATGCAGTCAATATTAAAAGCATGTGCATTGTAATTTCACTGCGTATTCTCAGCAGAAATTAAATGAGCATGTCACACCATCAAGAAATGTCTGAGAATCAAGGAATAAAATACAGTCCTGATATAAATATTATATTTCCTGTGAGGAAGCAACATGTTGTTGCATGTAGAATGCACACTTGGTAACTCAGCTGTCGCGTATTGGTTTGTGTTGAGTAACTAGGGAAGAACAGGGGGATGTGGGACAGGAGCAAACTGTATGGCACTGTCCTAAGATCCTAATTAAAGAAGTTAAAAAATCACTTATGGCCACTAGACTGAATATGCTATGTTCTGTTTTTCTAGATAATTGTTTTGTAGGTAGAGTTGCGCTCTTTGAACTTGGTGCACTGAGGATAAATTACTTCAATAAAAATTCTATTAAAACTACAGAAAGTTATCTTTTAAGAGTCTGATGCATTTGAGTGGATGAGTGAATACATACAATCTAGTAATCCCTGCTCTAATGAACAACAGTAGAACTTTAGGAACCTTCTTTTTGGTCCACATGACTTAAATGCTAAGAATTACGTTTAACAGAACAGTATAATTGTTCACAGCTGTTAATAGTTGCTATCTTACATTCCTTTATGTCACTATATAAGCCTTTTCCTTAGAGCTAGTGGAAAACATTTCTTTTGCTGCTTTACCTTTGTCCCTAAGCATAGGTATTTTCTGTCTTAAGTAGATTCATGTATTGATTAAAATGTTTTCAATATCTGATTAATATAGATAGATCACTCCCTTATGATCACTTCCATATGTTATTTCTCTCACTATACCACACAAATTCAGAATAGTTTTCCCCCACAAGGCAAGATTACATTTAATGCATTACTGTCTCCCTACCTCCTTTTTCTTCCTTTCTTGAGAAAAGGGACAGCAGTACTGGCCCTGTGGTCAGCCCATAAATAACACACCAAAGTTTAGAAGCCTCAAGGTCTCCCCTTTGACCTGAAGCTCTGGCACCTGAATATAAATAAGTTGATATAAGAAGGCAGACATGCCAGAGTGGTAACATTTGGTGACTGTTGACATTTTCTTTCTGAAGAATGTCATACTTAGCCTTACTATAGATTATAGCAGAAATATTTATATACAGGAGGAGAAAATAAAAACCAACTCAACAGTAAAATATCAACAAGTAAATGCAAGATTTATTTTCTGAAACAAGTACCTGAATACTGGTGGTGCATTTTGCTGTGGCAATATCCTTTAAAGATTATTGAATACTTAACATTTTTAGGATGCTACCTGTTGGAAGCAAGCAATGCATTTTTAAGGGTAAGTGATAATGAATAGCTATTGTTATGTAAGATCTATGGTGCAAAGTACATCAAACTAGTCAAATCACATGTTTCTTCTCTGTGATGCCATTTTACCAGCTCTGAGTACATTTTACAGAAGTTAAGAGACTGACAAAAACAAGGATATAATTTATATGAAAGTTGGAGGCAAAAAACATTCTTAATTGTATTTAGCCAGCAAAAGATTTGGGGAGGAAAGCCTGAGAAGACTACTGAGAAAAACTGAAATGACTTAATTAGATGTTAGAAGTATAATCTCAACATCCCTATCATTCATGGCAATTAGTTGATGATTGCTGTTCTGTTTTTGATTACTCTCAGATTGTGATCTTACCTTTGTTTTTCAGAAGATTATTTAATGCTTATGAATTTATTTTTATTACAAGTTTTAGGGTTTTGTTTTTTTTTTTTTTTCACTTGCTTGTACCCTATGTGCATACATACTTTATAGATCAGTCATGATAGAGTGATCACCAAAAATTGTTCATAACAGAACATTCAGAGTTGCCAGACTATCTGGCTCTCCCTGGAATGAGTGTGGTGACAGCAGAGATTCCCATGAGGCCAGGAATTTAGGGATTTCTTTTACATTGATCATTAAGGAGGCTGCCATAAATTCCATTCCCCAAAGAAATAACTGCCAAAGAAATGATTGGGGAAGAAAAAAAATTAAAAAAATTGAAATTAATTATACATAAGAGCATATAACATATATAATGAGATATCTAATATCAGATTCATAGTACTTTTATGTTTTAACACATAATAGAATATTGTTATAATAAAATATTTTACAAAAAATAGAATTTGATCATTTAATAGACATATTTTCACTGAAATATAGCAGTTTAATACATTTCTTGTCCAAGCCTAATCATTAAGACTTTCCAGTTGTCTAATTTAGATTTTTTTCAAATTGAATACCTTGCATGATGATTAAAGAACTTCCTGATATTTACTGCCTTGAATTATTTAAGACAAATATTAAAATCTATCCACTATAAATATTTTTTTCAGTATTCTCTGGGATCAATAAAAAGATGCTCCTGAACTTTACTGAGATTACCTATGGAACTGGATTCCATAGTAGAACTCCATTTTTTTGAGTAACAGTGAAGATCCTGATTTTGGAAAGAATTCAGTCCAGATACTTTTATATCATTTTATGTCTACACCCATGTCATTGCATTCTTTCTGCTTTCAAGTGCTATTCCTACAATTTATCTCCTAAATTAGGATTGAGCTACCTCTCTACTACATCATTTACTTCACAGAGTTAAGGTGTATTCCAGGAGGCTGTACATTTATCACTTGCTGCTTGCTCCACGTTGGCCACAGACATCACAGGGCCACTATCTCCTGATTGCATTTGGGCAACACAATAATGTTAGTGTGAACCTGTATGTTGAGAAGTGCAGCAGCCTCTAATGTAATTTCAACCACGCACTCATTTTTCTGAGTAAAAGTTGACAATTTACTAAAGGCTAAATTCAAGTCTGTTGAACATCAGTGTAGTGTATTTCCATGGATGCTTGCTCAGACCCTTCAAAATCAAATGTGGTAAGTATAAGCAGCAATTTTTCTGGTGAAAAAACCTCAATGAAAATAAATTTTCTGTCTTTATTCTTCTTCATAGATATTTGTGAAAGAAATAACATTTTTTATTGATTTTGGTCGTTGAAAATAACACCATCTAACCCATGCAAGAAAGAGTCATTAAATATCAATAAGGGAAAAAATATCAGACACTGATGGATGTGTCAACAGTTAAAATAGCCAGCCTTTGTGTTGCTTCTTTTCCTTTGTGAGTTGTTTTCTGCATCCTGCTTTGATGTCAATATGTACTGAAATTGAAACTAATATTAACATAGACTTGTACAAAATTAGTATGTCTAACATGAGTACTTAATGGTAATTCAAGGTTCGCTATTACCTGCTAAATGAAGTCCTATGGAGTGTATTCATTAAACAAGTGGAGATTTCTTTTCCTACAGATTTGCTTGGGCATTTTTTATTTGGTTTGTTTGTGGGGTTTTTTTTAAACCCAAGTACTTAACTTATTTTTTCTTACTTTTCTTAGTTTTCACCATCTGGATGTTGGCAGCTGGCAGTCACTGTTCCAAAAAGCACTTAGCAATATGGACACAAAATATAGTAGAGGCCTCTTGGAAGATTTCTAGAGTTTAAAGATCCTCCAAGATTTTGTAATACTTCTGAGGCTATATTTAGTGATGCCTGTCAAAATGTTCACTCTAATGTCTTTATCAACATTGATGAAAATACAGTATTTAACAAAAGAATTGGATATTGCATGGAATTTCACCATCAGGTGATATCCATTTCTGTACTTAAAGGTATCCCTTGTGTATGCAGCTCCTTGCTTTGTTATGTTTATAAGTAAATACAAAATTTTTGTATCCTTTTATTAAGATATAATGCAACTTTGCAGCCTGAAATTGGCAAGTATTGTGCCCAAATGATTTTTAAGAGGAAACATGTCTTGTACTTTAGAATATTTTGCCATCTCGGGAGGATTGTGTAGATGGGCAATGAGGTGTGTGAAAAGGTTGGAGGAAGAAAAACAACAGCACTTCCATTTACCAAAGGGAACTCTGTTGGCCACAGTAGTGAATAAACATCTTCTGGTGTTAGTCTCTTCAGCTTGAATTCCAAAGTGCAATTTATTTCATTTTATCTCTGACAGACCATTCACTTAATATCAAGAACAGCTTTAAGTGTGGCTTGTGCAGCTTTTTATCACAAGTAAATGCTGAGAGGACACATGTAAATGATATCTGTTGTACTTAGTTTTTATACGCTGGACATGAAGCAAATGTATAACATGCTGAGATCAAATGTCTGTGGGCTGAAGGAAGAAAATAAAGCAAACTATTTAGTTTTTCAGTAATGCTCACTGCTTAGGTTGCTTATTTGTGGGACCTAAGTGTTTAAGGGAATTTTTATTCCTTTTCTACTAGGAAAAGTGCAAGGACGTTGTACATCTATTGAAAAGATAATGAGATAATAGTGCTTGAAGTGTTATCTTAGTCCTCAGCATTTTTTTGATATCTTATATTTTCTTCTTCATTCATCCATGAATCCATTCTCAAACAATCCTACTGTGGCAGTAAAGTACACATATTTTTTCTCACTGTCTTGGCACAAAGAATATGTGGGAGTTAGCCATGAATATTTACTTCCTAATAGGTTTGCTTTTATCAGTGAAAAGCATGATATAATGCTGAAAAAAAATTTTTTTCCCTTTCAGCTTGTCTAAAAATATTTTAAAGTATTGTTGATTAACCTAAATATTATAATTGTATATTACATATTTCACAGAAAAGCTGAACTTCATATGTTGCTGGGTTATTGATGACTGAGAACTGACAGCTATTTACTGTCATGTACAGGTGAAGGCCCACTTCCCAGCAAACAGGCATCCTAAAAATAGCCTCTAAGAGATGCCAGGAATCTTCTACCAAGTGCACTGATGCACCCATTTGTCACTGTTGGGGCAGTCATGACACACATGGACAGTGCCTCGGACAAAGGGCAGAAAGCCGTTTATTAAACAGAGCAGCCTCTTTTATACACTTTTTGTGTGTTATCATTCGTGTTGCAGATTCATTGGCTGCTAAACTACTACAATAGACTCATTGGCTCTTACTAACTACAACATACTGCCATTGGCTACTTATAGCATAAGCATTCAAGTATTCAGAAAAATAACAGGTGCAGATATGTTGCTGTTTTTCTCCTTCTGTTTAACTTTCTTGCTTCTGTTGATGCTACATTCTCATGGGTAAAAACTAACTGCTTTTCTTCTCATGGGCTTTTCTCACGAATAGAAGTTAATCATGTCCAAATTAAGGTCTGTGAAGCCTCCAGACCTGCTGTCAGCCTCAACACCCATTCCCCTCAGATCTGGCTGATGTGAATGAACCCTAAGGCTTATCAGCTAGGCAGAGAAGCGATTTTTAATTTTTTTTTTCCTTTTCAGGAATAGTTTAGTGAGCTGAGAGTTTGTTCAGGAAAGTTCTTTTACAGACATCCTAGAATGGCCTGAAATGAAAACAAAAATGTAAAGAAAATATTCCAATTATGGAGTCATCAGGTCTTAAGTGTGTATTTGAAATTGTGTAATTTACTTGAAACCATACCTTAATTAGGATGTCTCGTGACTGACTTGTTCTGTCCATGTAAACAGATGTTTCTGAGGGGTAACACTTAGGTCGTGGCCATCCCAGGAAGTATTCGAAAGGCATGTGATTGTGGACTTGGAGACATGATTTCGTGGTGAATGCAAATGGTGCTGGGTTAATGGTTGTCCTTGATGATCTTGGAGGTCTTTTCCAACCTTAGTGATTCTATGATTCTGTGGTTCTGTGATTCTGTATTGATCTCTCCTGATTTTGGTTTAATCTAGTCCTTCCAGCTTCCTGTTTGAAGTCTGGAGAGAGCGAATTCTATGCAGAGGTGGAGACTTTCCTGCTCTCAGGATGCAGTGAGTCTTTCCTTAGAGCCTCTTTCCTTATGTCGCTTGCAGGTCCCATTAGGTACTGATGAATACATGGAAAATACAGATTTGACTAGGAAAAAAGGAGTCCCAACAAAAGTGGAAAGAGTCAAATCCTGGTAACACAGCAGTAGGACATCCCTCCTTGTAAGGCTTGCATGTGAGCTATTATGCCCATATAATAAACTGCAAGGAATCTTCAGCCTGAGGCTTTTCAGGTTGGATGCCAGGTTGAAGAATACAAAAAAGTGGTGGTGATTCCTGCAACTGTTTTGCTGCTCATGTTATTCATTTCATGATCTTCCAGTCCAGATCACAGTGTTTGCTAATATGTATCAGCTACAACATTGCTATCTAAGAAGGTCTTAGGCTTGCAAAGGTTCAAGGTCTTGCCCATGTTTGGCTTCAGTTTATGCATATTGCTGCACATTGATGCTTCATGAACATGAACATTTTTATTATATGAAACACTTGTATGAAAAACTTGATGCAGAATATTATTTTCTGGGAAATTTGAAGCCCATTTGAAGAAATCTGTTCTATAGATTCATCTATTTTATTCCACAGAAGGCCAATGTGGTAGATTTCACAGTACAAGACGGAACTGACTTGCTGTTCCTCCCTGTTGGGTGACAGAGTGCCTGGCCATCTCTTGACTGCTGGGGACAAACAGATGTAATGAAATAAAAGTGTATCTGCCTCATGAGAACCTTTGATTTCTTTCCATGGCCTTCTCCATACAATTTTGATATGGTAGAACTCCTATGGAAAGAATTATTTTAGCTTTAGATTAGGACAAAGTCAGAGTTCCATACTTACATATGCAGAAAGTCTTTTGTTGAGTAGTGTTTCAGGTTGTTTTCATTTGGATATAGAATAGGACTTCATTTAATAAAGTTTAGTAAAAAAGGCTACTTAAGTACTGTCATCTAAGGATGAAGCAAGTCACGAGAGAGCCTTTACCAACTGCAGTGTTCATAGAGGTTATTGCTTTCCCTAACTTTTCCCTCTCAACCAATTTTCTACTTTCCTTCTGTGAGTTCCCAGCTTTCAAATTGATTATCCTTTGACTTTGCACCCTCTAATTTTGTCATATTTTCCCTATTGTCCTCAGCTTGGCATCAAAGCTCTCTGCAACTCCTTCATTACAAAGTAGTGATCTTCTTGTGTAAAGTGTAAAAGCATAAACTGATATTATTTTTCATGGAAAAAAAAATTACTTTTATTTAGCTAACAAAATAAAAAATGAGGATAATATAGGGAAAATTTCTGTTTTCAGAAGGATATACTCTTCCACTTAATTTCTCACAGCCGTTTTCTGGACAGGCTTCTTTTACCAGCATGAGCACCTGTTAACTGTTACCAAATTTTCCAGTTCGTTAAGAAAGTTCTTGTCCTACTAATATTAATGTGTGATGGAGTAATGACTCACCAATGAGGGGGAAGAGCCCCATCCTTTCCCTTAACTATGGAGGCCAATAACCCTGTGAAAGGAGCTAATGGCCAAATATACATCTGTGGTGGAATTCAACTGCAAAAGGCAATTTTGTCCATCAACAAATCCTAGATATTCTGGATCTGGCAGATTAATACAAGGTGTTTGAAATTAGGTCTTCCCAGTCTGCTGTGTCCTGTCAGGATAGGTGCTCATTCCACTAGTTTTCAGTGGCTCCTTCGTTTGCAAAAATTTTGTAGTCTTCTCTGGATCTATAGGAAGATTTTGGATTCTTGATTACTTTTGAAATTTCTGGGACTGCTGGCCTTCACTGGGCACTTCTCAGCTGTGCTGGCTCTATTGATCCCATGATTATGGTCTTATTCTGAGCTGTGCATTTACACTCAGAGATTATTTCTGAGCACACACCATTACTCTCAAGAACAGAACTATGGCCTTTTACCCAGAAGCATCCTCATTTGAACCACAGGGCAACAGTCAGGATGAAGCAGATCATCTTTCTGGTGTTCAGCCTCATACTGAAAAGTAATGCAAAATCAGCACTTATACACTGCATGTTGAACAAACAAAGATCCATGTTTCGACTCAATGAGATGTCAGTGAGATAAATTTCTGTTCAAAGGTGTTTCAGTAGTGCAAAATGTGTGGTCAATTCATCCATAACGTGGAAATTTTGCATTTTGTGTTTTAGAGTTTGATCTGTGTAACTTTGTTGACTTTTTCAAAAATCTAAATCATCAATGCCCACTGTGGGTTTAACTTTATATAATTTGATGAATGGAAGAAATCTTACTGTGGCTTTTTTATCCACCATTCCTCTCCTTCCACCATTCCTGATCAGTGAGGCAAGATGACTTCTATGCATATTTTATTCTCACTATTTTATGCAAAAATGCTGTGAACGTTTCTTAGCCACTGCAGTTCTGAAGCTAAGAAGGCGTCCTAGGATTTCACCATAAATATTACCTAGGGAAGAAAGGGCGATTCTTGTGCTTTTCCTATCTTACTCAGTATGTGCAAATGGCTTATAAAATACATTGAGAGATTGGGGATGAGAAAAGCATTACTTTCCATTTCATTTGGTTCTGGAAAAGCAGAGGAATGTAAGCCAAGTTTTTTCTACTGCCAAGAAAATTCAGTCTTACTAATAGTCTAAGTGTCTAGTGAATTCATCTTGGTGGCACTACTTATTAACTAAGGCCCAGTGCAGCATGAGCTGAAGTAGAATAATTGGTAATTCATTGTAAACATGACTAGTTTTATGTCCATTTTTCATTTCTTCTTGACTGGTGTTTAGTATTTATACTCCAAAGTAATTGGCTCCCTTGCCATCTTTCAGCTGTGGGGCTTGAGGAATTTCTTTTTCTGAGTGACGTGTGTGTCCTGTATTTAAAGTGTCCACTTTGAGGTTTGTGGAAAACTCCTCTTTGTCTCAGAAAAAACCCCGCAAAGGATCTCATTTCAAAATACAGCAATCAAATTTCAAACTCAGGATAACAGACACAGAATCAGACTTTTCAATGATTTCTCAGAGATGATAGGTTGCATGGTAAAAAGTAGTGATAAAGGAATGTGTGTTTAATGTGAAAAGCATCTCATAACAACAGATAAAATAATTGAACACAGAACAGGAACATGGCAAAGATTAATATGATATTGTGGTGGATTAACCTTGACTGGATGTCAGGTGCCTACCGAGCTGCTCTACCACTCCCTCTCCTCAACTGGAGAGGATGAGAAAATAGGACAAAAAGTTCATGAATCAAGATAAAGGACAGAAGGAGATCACTAATCAGTTACTGTCTTGGGTAAAACAGACTCGAATTGAGAAAATTAATGTAATTTATTGATAACTAATAAGACAATAGGATAATAAAGATCAGTCTAAAAAACACCTTCCCTTCCTTCCCTGTATGAGACTCAACTTCACTCTTGATTCCTCCAACTCTTCCCTCCCCGCAGTGCAGGTGCGCAGGGAATGGGGGCTGTAGTCAGCTCATCACACGTCTCTGTCGCTCTTTCCTCCTCAAACTCTTTGCTCGCTCCAGTGTAGTGTCCTTCCCATAGGAGACAGTCCTTCATGAACTGCCCCCACAGGAATACTTTCCACAGGGTGAATTCCTTCAGGAAGAGGCTGCTTTAGCATGGGTCCCCCATGGGGTCACAAGTCCTGTCAGCAAACCTGTTCCAGTGTGAGCTCCTCTCTACAGAGCCACAGGTACTCCCAGGAAAACTGCTCGAGTGTGGGCTCTCCACAGGGTCACAGCTTCCTTCAGGGCACATCTGCCTGCTCTGTGTGAGGTCCTCCGTAGGCTGCATGTGGATAACTCCTCCACTGTGTACTTCTGTAGGCTGCAGGAGGACAGCCTACCTCACCACTGTCTGCAGGGGAATCTCTGCTCCTGAGTGCCTGTAGCACCTCCTGCCCCTCCTTCTTCACTGGTGTCTCCAGGGCTGCTTCTCTCACATATTTTCACACCTCTTTCCCAGCTACATTTGTGTATCATTTTTTCCCCTTCTTAAATATGTTATTCCATAGGGACTAGCAGTGTAGCCCATAAGCTTGGCCTTGGCCAGTGATGGGTCAGTCGTGGAGCTGTGTGGAATGGCTCTGGCATCTTCCCACAGAATCCAGCCCTGTGGCTCTCCCACTACCAAAAACTTGCCAAGTATACCCTATATATGTACAGTGAAAGAATAACCTTTAGAGGAAACACCCACCCAGCCTAGGTTACGCATTCTCCCTTTTCCACCCTCCTGTGTGTCACCAAAGCTTTCTATATGGTAAAGCAAAGTCTTTCTAGAGGTCAAAATTTCTGTTTCCTGCATTTTTTTTTCTTTTTCTGTTTGAAAGCAAAGAAAAGGTCAGAGAAGAAGAAAGAGCTTGTAAGGTTTGATGGCTAGGTTAAGTATGAACATGATCAGGGTGTTTGGGTTTTAAGGCTTCTTTATGGTAAAAATCAAAGAAAACATGCTTTATTTAATTAATAATGCTTACAGTCTACTGTTGTAATGTCATTACAACCTAGTGTTAAAACCTTCTTGATGCAGCAAAATGTTTCCATAATTTAAACATCTAAATAAGGTTTTTTCAGTTTATTAAACCAAGGTCTTATAGTATCCGCTTTTCATATACATAATATTTTCTCTTTTCTAAAGAAATTTATCAGAGCACAAGCTTTACAGAAATTTACTCAATAAGTGCAATTTCCTACATGGTAGTAGAGGATGTCTTTGTGAAATGAATGCATTCAAGTTAATTATTTCTCTTCATTTTGCATAATGGAAAAAGAACAGGCTTGCAGACGTAGACTAGCTCATCTACGAAGTATTTTTGAAGGAGAGTGTAGGAAACAAAAGTACCTGGTGAAAAATATGTTCCTTTGCATCTTGCTGTTTTCAAGGAAATTATTTACTAAAAGCTTATATTCCCAAAATGGTACCTGGGTTTTACTGTACTCTGGCTTAGCTAATAAAGTGCACCTCTAGTTGTATTTGGGTTTTCTGTTAATTTTCACTACTCTTTTCTCACAAATGAACACAATATATGTTTAAAGCATTAAAAAAAAGTTTACAACTAGCTTATCTTCATTCCTTTCTGCATTACATTTTAAATCAACCTTTAAAAAAGGTAGAATGCATCTTTAGTTGGTATAAATTCACTGTCCTTATTGACTGCAATAAACGTTGACAATTTATATCACTTAGTGCCTGGACAGCAAGCTTTCCTTCAGTTGTAAATATAGGAAATACGCCATAATAATACAAGAGATAGACTGTAAGTCCAATCAACCCTTCCCTTTACTTGTTCAGAAAGAAATATAATAATGACTTTAAGAGTACACGGTATAACTTACACTTGAAGAGCTTAATGTCCAATGTGTTCTCACAGAAGGCTCAATGATTACAGTTTATTCACTGAAGTAATTGTGAACATGTAATTATTTCTTCCATTACTAATAATTACCTACCCATTTTACTTAGACATAAAAATCAAGACAAAAAAAATTAAATTAAGGCAGCCTGAAAAAGAGGAAAAATTTATGTTCTTCAGTTGTGAACTCTAAAATAAAATATACAGAGCCAATGGGCCAAAAAATTGCTTTTGCTAAACAGTTACATAACCCTTGTTTCTTATTTCGACTTTCTATAGAACTCCAGTCAAAAGAAATCTACATATTTAGCTTTTTTTTTTTTTCCTGGCATTCACTTTCTTTCCTAGTATCTCATTATATTTTGCAACATAATGTGTGCCTGTGTAGAGTGCTAGTTTTTGTATCAGTGATTTTCTCTTATGAATATTGATACCATTACCCATGCATAGAATTGCAGCCTTGAAGGTGGAACTTCTAAAAGTATCTATATATATGAAGGAACAAGGCCTACTGAAAACCATAGTCTTTGAACAGAACTATTATCAGCTTGCAATGAATGCCATTACAGGGGAATATAAAAGAGTGCTATAAAAATCACTGATAAGAATGTAGGTTCTTCGGGACAGGGACTCTTTCTTGGGCTATGAAGTTGGGAAAGACTTTAGGATCCACAGTCTGTAGTTTATCTGGGTGAGAGTATTATTAATTTCTCTTACCTAGGACCCATTTTTCCCTGCCTGAATAGCATTTGTTTTCAGACTTGATGCTGTATATTGGGTGTCTAAGTACTCTCAGAAATAATAGATAATTGAACACCCCAAAAGAAAACATGAGGCATATTCATGCCACATTCCCTTCTCTTTATTTTAAGGTAAAAGGTTGAGGAAGAGAGAAGTGTCTTTAGTACACTAAAATGTTTAGCCTCTAACTATCTCTGCTTTCTGACAAAGTTGTCTTCCAAATCCTTGTCATAAGAAAACTGGCAAACTCTGCATTTATTTACTGGATCGTGCCACAGAGCTGATTACTTTAATACACAAATAGTGAAGCAGAGATTGCTTCTAACCTTCCAACCCCCCTACCTCCTCCCATGGAAACGAGGCATTGAACATTGTTACTTGTTTTTCATGCAAGCATAAAAAAAAATTAATATTTCACCATCATCTCTAAAGCTTTCTTCCCAGAAACACCTGAACTGAAAGCAAAGTTAAGTGTATTAGTTAGTCTGGTTTTTGGATAACCTAGTTGCAAGAAGTAGCTGCATGGAGTTTGTCTATGCAATGATGATTTACAGTGAAGTATTTATCCTGAAAAATAAGACAAATCATAGACAAACTTTTTTTCCTCTGAAATATACTGAGACCTCTTAAGTACAGGACTGATTCTGTAAATGTGATAGCAGTACGGCTCTTCAGAGTAAATAAAAAACAATTATGGGAGAATTTTCAAAAGGTTCATGGCAACTTTTCAGCATCATTGATAACTTTATGAGTATTTTTCAGTATAACTCATGCTAAACACCATGGGAGGAATCAATTGTGACAAGTAGGAGGACAGGTTATTGAGATGTCATCAGATTGCTCATAATCACATATTTTCCCTGTGGATTTGTGCTTCAGTTCACACTATTAAAGTCCATTCACATTTTAATGTAATTAAACCTTTTCTGTATCTGTTTGGTTGGTTGTATTTGATTACACTAACTATGCATATTTTAAAATAAACCTAGTGTGATAAACCCAGAACATACCCAGATCTGTTTCTAGCATCCATTCTTCTCATTCTTCAAAGTAAATTTCCTTAAGACAGCCTAGGTACTATTCCCATGCCCCAAATTTCTCTTAATTATTCTTGCTTACCTGTTAAAATCCCACAGCTTCACCAGTTATTTGAGTAGTGCCAACCAACCTGGTGGTTAGGTCATGCCTCCCTCTTTTACTGGATTGCTTCTCCAAAGTCAAGGAGGAAATCCTGAATGGAACTACAGCTTTCTTCCTCCAACATACTCTTAGCTTGTTTAGGTTTGGGTTTCTTTTCCTTTTTTTTAACATCCCTGAGGTGGTGAAAATTCATTTTACCAAAAAAACCCCACCTGATCAGAGACAGAACACCTTAAGCTGCAGTAAAAATTATAGAAGAAAAAATAGTAAAAAAACTGTTTTGAGGCATCTCACCTCACTAGAGACAGGGTTTCTGTGGTTCATTTATCACTAGAAGGTGATAGTTCTTTATCAAATGTTGACTTCCATTGGAGGAGAAGCAGAGCACAAAGAGAAAATGTGCTCAGATTCCAATTTCTTTTACGGATCACTACAAGGTCTCAATTATGAAGCCAAATCATGCACTCTCTTTGACAAATGCATCAAGGCTTGACATCTCTTCTGGTCAGGTTTCATTTGTGTGTGATGAAATTTCTGCAGTTATTCAGGCAAACTGAAAGCATCACTGTTGATTAGTGATTTTTAAGCAGAAGGCTTTCATGCTGAAACTGTGTGTATGTGAATTTAAGTGAGGCTTTTGTCACCTGTGAAAGATACTCTGGTTTATAAAAATTGAATGTGTCATGGAAATTAGTTTTTATCTGATGAGAAACAAAATACAAAGATAAAGAAAAATAAAACCCACGTAGATTTGTTGTAATTATCCTGTATACAAATAATTATTTGTCACTTTATCTGTGATAAGTTCTCCCTTCATAAGTCAATACTTCAGTCCTAAAGAAAGCTAGGCAAACATCTTTTTATTCAATACCTCCATTTGTCTTTAACATAGAATTCCTTTCAAAAAAAGAGAGTGATATCTAAATTTAAGGAGTTTTGGCTTAATTTTCCTTGAGGGAGAATTATGTATGGAATTTGATAGATTTCTTTGCAGAAATTACAAGAAACAGTGATCCAAATAAACAGTTTATACAATATAGTCTGTCTTTTTTGTTCTTTGTTTGTCATGATACAACGGAAATTATGTAATTTAGAGTTCTACTGAAAATGTGACACGCCTGTACATGTTAGATAGATTGTCTTCCCATAAAAATATATTGTGACCCAACGGCATTTATCTTCATCAAAGGTAACATAATTTGTATTTACTTTTCATATGATGTACAGAGTCCTAATAAATCTAAAAGAGGAATACCATCAATTTATTTATAAATTTTTTTATTGGTTCATGTCTTGCCTATAACTACTATTAATGTGGTCTGGTTTCAATATTTAGTGTTAAGCCAGTAGTATTTTAATTTGATATTATTTTTCATTTTACAGAATCTTTGGCATCTGTCCTATCCAAGTCCTTTTTCTTTGCACATCTCAGCAGCTTGGCTTTAGATCTTATGTACCATGAAGGAGAAAGTTTTCCTGTGTCTAGGTTACCACTTATGGAATAAAAGCCACAAACAAACAGGCCACAAAAAACAAAAAACAAACCATTTTAATAAGATTCACCTGTAAAGATAGGTGATCAGCTGTGACTCAAAATCCTGAGCTCTTGCAAGAAGCATACCATGACTTTTTAAAATATGTTCCTGAGTGGTGAAAGTACTGCTCTGTGATGTCTGGGACATGAGGTGTGAGTATTCAGAACATCTTATTTTATCATTTTTCATGCCTTGGCAGACAATAGAGTGCCAGGTGTGATGCTTTTGCCACTAACAGAAACCCTAAATAATCAGGATGTCTAAGGAAACCAAAACTATTTAATCTGATCATTCAATTCTGTGTTTCATCCTTTCAGCAGCTGGTGAATTGCTTACAAGACTTCTGAATGGCAATGCACAGCTAAGTGGAAATTTAATGTTAAAATTATGCAACTCAAATTTTAGACATTTAAGTTCATTGGTTATTAACAAATTCAGGCACACAAGATACATTCAATCTAAATTCTGTTAATTACACATGATGTTCCTGAGTACAAATAGGTCCTTCTGAGACACAGGCAAGTTGCTTGCTTGGCATAGTCTTTAGTTAACCCTGCATAGTTCCATGAATTCCAACAGAAAAAAAAATCCTCAAAGATTCAGATGTCCAGTCAATCAAAAATGCTCACAGAAGACTGGAGTAAAAGAAGTGTTCCTGGAGGCTGTTGGATAAGGCTCTGCTCCCAGACTATTGTAGTAGCTTTCCTGCTCAGTGGAGGTGTCTTTATCTTTGGAAACCTCCCAGGAGAGCAGATCCACAACCTCACCGTTGTAAAAATTCACTTCTACTGTTTTGAATGTGAGAATTTTCTGGTTGTTGCTCTATTCTTTCC
>NW_008236965.1:832827-852535 GCF_000691975.1 Corvus brachyrhynchos | reverse complement strand
CTGTGAGGTGCATTATGGTTTGTCTGCTCTATTGGTTGTTGCATGAACATACAGAACGGATCTGTCCTTTTGTGAAATTAGTCCCACTTCTTACCAGTCTTAATCATGCATAGTATTTGTATATTTTTGTGTCCTAATGATTACTGTGATAAAGAGACAACTTATCCTTCTAAATGCTGTCACTCAGGTTATACTATTAGACTCTTCAGAGAGACTAATTAACCTGAGCAATCTGGCATGAAATTCTGGTTTACTCTGTTTTTAAAAACCTTTAATCAGTGAATCACCAAAACAGCTGGTAGAGGGCAGTTTTATCCTCATTTATTTTGCAACCTGATTTCTGTCTCGCTGACTGTGTGATGTTGAAAGAGTTAGTTAAAACAAGTATGACACTGACATTTATATAATTCTGAAGAGCTGATAATTATGTATTAATAAAACCCCAAGCCAACAAACAAAACCTCTATTCTGCTGGCATTTAATAATTCTTTTTTTTTTTTTAATGACAAAGTTTTAAAAAATATGTTGAAATACTGGGACAAATATCAAGACTGGAAAGTCTCCAAAACTTCATGTCAGAGATCTGTCAGCACTTTTCTATGGTACTAAAAAAATATCCTATAAAATAAGAGGTATAGTGATCCTTACTCCTTCATTTTCATTAACTTTTTTTTCTTAAACAAATTTTATTTTTAGTTGTCTGTCTGATTGCTTTGGTGTGCTTTAAACAGCATCAACAACAAAAAGGGGTTTTTGTGGCAAAAGGGTACTTTTTCCATTATACTGGATATGATGATTGTTGTGAGAAGGGATCTTTGGCATTCATTACATCCTCAGAGGAAAGGGCAGAGGATGTACTGCATTTTAGTATTTCAAAACTGACCAACTGATAGTTCTATATGTATATTTTGCAGAGTTACAGATTTTTTAGGCAGAAGCTGAATAGTCAGGGATGGATTTTTGAGTGCTGCAGTTTGTTTATTTATTATAGGATATTATTCCAGAATTTAATCAATTAAACCTTCCTGATGGTAAGTTTTGGGATGATCTACACAGCCTCTATGGTGTCATTTTTTAATGAATAATCAGGCAATGATTTGCTAATGTTATATGTCTACAGCACAAATCTTTAGTGAATTGTCTGGTGGCACCTAATTTTAACAGTAAACCAATGTAGATTAGAACAAAGTTTTTTTGAAAATAGGTATGGCATCTGCATTAATACAAAACAAATTTATTTCAACTACTGTTATTGCACTGAATAGCAAATGAAATTATGAAAATTAATTCTTAAAATCATCATTCTTCCTAATACACACTGACATTAATGCAAATATCTGTGATGTAGGAGGAAAAATCAGGAATGCTGGAAGTTTCACCATGGCTGGAAGTGGGAGCTAGAAAACCAGATTAGCCGTCAGGCAAACATTTTATACTGTGATTGGTTAACCTTTGGAAGAATGGTAACATAATAACCTTTGGAAGAATGGTTGTGGTGGGTTCTCTTTTATAACAAAGATGGCTGTGTGGGTTTCAGGTAGCCAAGGTCAATCCACCTCAAGGAGTTTTTTCCTCCTAAAAATATTTTCCAGTTTGAATAGAAATAAATTTAAAACTCTCCTATAGCTAGTTTTATGCATATGTTTGGACGTTAATGGACCTTTTTTGTTTCAGGATATTTGAATTGTTGATAAACACTGAGCAAAAGTACACTGACAGATTCAGGTTCTTAAATCTAAAGACACTACTGCACATTATTACAAAACTATATTTATGCGTATCTTCCCATTGAATATTTTTTAACAAGATGTCAGTTTTTTAAAGATAGAATGAATATGGCATTGCTTTGTCTACTATGCCCGAGATGCATAAAAGTTTCAGCTGACCTGACAAAACACTTACTGTGTTTCTGAATTTTTAGTGTGAATATTTCTAATTGTCAAAGAGCATTTTTTATTTCTCAATTCAGTCTGTTTATCTTTTGAAAAAGTATACTTATATTTAAGATACATAATAAATGCTACACTGAAAGACTCAGTGCTTTTTCAAAGCTCTGTGATTATGTTACAGACCTTTGGAAATTAAAGCTTTGATTAGAAATATTAGGCTTAAAATAAATCTGCCTTTTTCTATTTATTCTATTGGATTTTTTATCTGGATTCATTTGATCTGTTTCGCCTTTTTTCATCTTAATCCCTACATTCCTCTGTATTTCCAAATGCAAGAAACTAAATGCATTTTTAGACTTGGGTTAAGAATTTATCCTCTTCCCTGCCATTCCCTCCTTTCTCTCTATCTCAGACAGATTGGAGGTCTGGTTTCTTTTTTTTCGTTTTCTTTTCAAATCATTTGACTTCAGGAATTCAGGGTCTGAGATTCAGATAAAACCCCAGTGGTTCAAGTTTTTGGTATTTTCCATTTTAGCTTTGCTGTAGTTGTTGCAAAGAACACTGGCAAAAAGTTGCAGTGCTGAATATAGGACATGCAATCAATTTCTGTAAAGCGAATAGATATTTTGGGGGAAAAAGTATGAGTAACTGTGGCTCAAATCTAGCCCTAAATTTGGGTAACATCTGCAAGCCTGAAACACAGACTTTCTTCTCTCCCAACCTTATTTATGATTATTTGCTTGGTGATTGTGCCAATGGATATGTAATCACAAACTATGTACCTTTTCTCTGAGTAGAGAATTTAAGTGTCTGAGGAATAGGAGCTTATCTATATAATATATAAACAGCCATTTGTCTATTAAGCCAAAAGAATTTTACAAAGTACTAATCCCAAAGGTGTCTTTCATGCTTAAGGCAACTGTTTGTGGTTTTTATTTGATGGTTCTAAATAGAAGTCTATACATGCAGTGCTCCTGATTATTTCTTTGTCTTTGGGCAAGGACAAAGTAAATAATTCACTCTTATCATTCCTTTATGATAGGAAATATGAATTAATAAAAAATTGAAGTATATTCAAATTTTTCACGGGTTATAACTGGCATACATTTAAAATATACCTCTGAGATTTTTGTATGAGTGTAAAAACTTTCTGTTGGACATATTTTGCACATTAAGTCCTGCAGTTGTTCTGAACAGCAAAAAAGTCCCTTTAAAATAAGACTATAATGGCATACCAGCAGTGTATGTTAATTGGGAGTCTTTCTATCTTAGTCACCTTTTAGTAAGTACTTGACAGGCTATTTTTTTCTGTATGAGCAGTGTTTATAGATATTAAACATTCACAGTTTTCTTTTAGCCCCCTGACATTTTAAGTTTATTGATTGGATTAGCATTTCTAAAGATGCAGTGGCACTTCCTCAGATATCTAAGAAAATAAATCCCTATATCACTGTATGTTCCCATGTAAAACCTAAAATTTAGATGGAGAAAAACAGTAAGTAATATCTTTGGTTGCACAGCGCTGTATATAACCTCAGTTTATTTTTTTATTGTGAAGTGACAATATGGCTTATGAAGCACAGCTTGAGCATGGGAGTGTGACTGTCCTTGTCTGATGTGCCAGCAGTCTGCTGCATCTCTCAGGAAAAACCACCAGACTGGTGGTATCTGTTACTATTTGTAGGATTAACACCCCATGTTAATTCCAGCTGTTGCTCATGCAATTGTGTTCCTGGTAGCCAAATGAATGCTTTCTGTGCCCAGCTAGGGCAATTGTGTATCAACTTGCATTTAAAAAGTCCTTCTTGAATTATTCAGAAATGTTCTCTCTCTGTGCATCAGAAGTCCCTTTCCTATGTATTTATAAGAGGAGAATAGTATGAATAGCTGATACATTTGTGGTTTGTATGTAGATCATATTCTATTCTACATACGTATTGCTTACTGTGATTTAATTCTTCATGTTAAAAGTGCTCCTGCTTTTCATTTGCTCATGCAGGACATTTTCTGGCTTTTCCTGCCTAGGAGCATAGTGTGTGCCGTGACACATAAGGAGGATTCTAGTGAAAACACTCTTCATTCTTTCCATTTTGCATCAGTCTGGAGGACTGATCTCATCTGGATGGCAAAGACTCCTGGTATCATCAGCACTGCTGAGCCTTTCTGAGTGCCAGAGGCAGTCCGAGTGACTCAGAGTTGAGACAGTAGGCCTTTTGAGAGCTGCCTTTGGGGCAGAGCCACATGGAATCTCACAATCCCTGCGCTATCAAACACAACAATAAAGCTTCACAATGCCTGTGTGCGAAAATACCAAACTCTGAGGGGTTGCTTTCTCATGCTGATAAGAGCTGTGAATGGTGCAAAAGTTCAAACTCACATAGTTGGATTTATTTTCCTCATGACTGAAATCATAAGAACAGATTTCAAATCTCTGATTCAGTTCCCAAACCTGGCTGTTTCAATGATTTCTTCCAGATCTCCCTGTCTTTATCACAGTTGCCTCCAGCAATAGAGACACACCTGCCAACATGAGTCAGAAAAAGTTAGCAGTCCAATGCTAATAAGAAGTACTCTATTAATCACCATCTTGCTGACAAGCTTGTGTGTGATATATGTGTGTGGGCTGCTAACAGATTAGCACCTTGTGTAAGTATATACATAACACACCAGCCTGGGATTTCATTAATATCCATAAAATTTCTGTTACAGTAAGGGGTCTCTTCAGTACAGCTTATTATACCAGACACAGATGTCCTAAACAAAAAACAAGCTAATGAACAAAAAATGCTCTGTTCATCCTTGTATTCTCTTGGTGTCAAGAGATTCTATGTTTTTTACAAACTCTTTTTTGTTTGCTTTTGAAAGCCTTTTTGCAGAACAATTGTTACTCCTCTAAACAGATAATTCAAAATTTCATGTGGTGTTTAGGCTTTTTTGTGAATTGAAATGTTTAATTCTATGTATTCTGCAAAGTCTTTGGGGTAGGGTATACCTTTTCCTTATCTTCCTCCATAACATTATAATTCACCTGAATAATAAAAAAAACAAAAAAGCAAAAATCGAGATGTTTCTCTTCCACATTTTTCCTGAGTGATCTGATAATGTTCTTAGGTCCTGCAGTTTTGGGTTTTTTCTTATTCAACCTTTCCTTTCTTCCTTGCCAACAGGCCTTTTGGCTTTACCTCTTCTCTAATGACAGACATTTTTTATTTCTCTGGCTATTATCCTTTCCTGAAATTAAACTCTTACTCATTTTGTAGAAGGGAAAATACCAAAAAGAAAATTCCAGAGACATAGGACTGGGCTGAGTAGCTGCTGAAATTAACTGAGTGCAGAACTCCTACCCTGGTGTATCACCAACAGGCCAAACAAATTGCCTTAATCTGGAAAATGAAAGATGAAATTTCCAAAACTGGAATACCACAGTGCTGCATGCTGCTGTGTGGAAAAGCACCCCAACATGAAGAAGAAGGTCATCATTGTTCATACAAGCTCCTCTGTGACAGGATTGGTTTTTTCTGGTGCTCTTGAATATTAGTTTAATTGTCTTATTATGATGTGGTTTACTTCAGTTTCTTAAAATTCCTGTATTTAACCTGTGATTTTAATTTTTTTTAATGAAATCCCAGGGTTCTCCTCATGATGTAGCTGAGGAAAACAATGAGGCAGATTCAGCTGCTTTTTAAATTTTATCATATTTAATGTCAAAAATACAACAAAAATTTCACTTGGTTTTAAGATATTTCTTTTTGTGTAATTTTGGACTGCAAAGCTACAGAATGGAACCATTTTATCCCATATTTTAAAGGAAAAACAAAACAAAAAATGAAATGTTGGAAGTTTTCCTTCACTGTAAAGATAAAATTAAATAAAATTTTAAAAAATAATAAAATAAAATAAATTTTGTTTTTAAATAAAATGAATGTCCTTTTAAAAAGGAATATGATGCATTTTCTCTCATTTGTCTATACCTTTTCCATTTCAATTGTATATGGCACAGGCTCATATTCTTTCTGAATCGATAAAAATCAGAATATCAGTGGTTTTGGTTTTGTGTTGTTATTCCATATTTTCATTAAATTTAACATTACTGCAATCTCATTTCTCTAATATGGTCCATCCTTCCTCAAATAATCACTTTACTGTGAAAAATTTATTCTTCATAGGAATTCTGATTACTCTTTGGCCTATGTTTTCAACATATTCAATGTCCATTGTCCAGTACAAAAATTACTACTGAAAATAAAACTGTTCTGAAGAGAAATAAATTCTAATTTATAAGAAAATGTTTGACTTTTAGATTTACCTTAGAAAGCTTAGGAGTTTATTTGTTATAATAATAAATTTTCTTGAATATTAATTTGCAATTTAATTATGAATCCTTTTTAGGATAAGTCAGTCTCCAAAACAATGGTAAAACACGGGAATCCATGTAACTACAGGCATTGTATTCTGAAGAAGGAATTGTCATTAATTCTGGTAATACAATTCATTGTATTCAGGGAATGGGTAGATATGTATTATAGTGTATATAGAATCATAGAATCTTTTGCATTTGGAGGGACCTTAATGACCATCTGGGTCCACCCCCTGCCATGGGGCACCTTCCACTAGGCCAGGTCTCTCAAAGCCCCATCCAACCTGGCCTTGAACACTTTGGGGGATGGAACATCCAGAACTTCTCTGGGCGACTTCAAAATTGTAAAATTTTTTCTCCTTTTTTACATGTAAAGATTTGCACCTTGTCATAAGAAACCTTGGAATTTAGAAGCTATCATGGGAGAGTAAAGCAATACTAAGGAAAAAAAAAAACCTATATGTGTTATATGTAATATATGACATTCATTTTTGTGTAAATGCATATGTGCTATATATGTGTTTGTGGTTTTACATTTATGTAAATATCTCATGTAATGCTCTAGGAAAGAGGATCCCATCATGGTAAGTGAAACATCAAAATTGAAAAAAGAAAACATCAGGTTTCTTGACCACATCATTTTTCTTTCCCATTTAGATTTTTGTGTAAGCTACATAAGGTTTATCACTTTCTACACTGCTCTTGATAGCTGTCAGTTCAGCTTCTCTGTGGACATTTACTGTCTTAATCCTGACATGCAGGCTGGTGTGGTTGCCATCATGAAAGGATGCATTTGCTTGCCTTCATAACTCCCTTGCCTGTATTTTCCTTAAAGTGGGGTGTAGCTCTGTTTAATACTCATGGTGCTGCTCCATAGTCAAGAATTCTTCTTAAAGTTACTGTTTGAATATATAAATTATGTCAACAAAAGAGCAAAAGTAATCAGAGACTTGAGTCATTGCATTCTGAAAGGCACACCTTATTTAATATGAAGTATTTTAACTCTAAATCTTCATTTATTAGTCTACTATTTTTTGCTTATAAAATATGGTAGTATGGCACCTGGCTGTGCAGAGCCAGGAGGGCACTCCTCTGGCTGTGCTCTGAGCAGGAGCTTCAGAAGATAAAGTTCCTTCCTTTTTCCTGCCTACTTTTTCTATTGAAATTACTTTCCTTTTTTTACCTTGTAGGCTTCTTTTCAAAAAAAGTATCCCCACAGTTTCTTCCTAGCTCCTGTGGAAGCAATTCAGTGAAGGAAAATACCTCAAAGATAGCAGAATTTCTCCCAGTCTTACATGCCCAATGCTGTTAAGTAAATCTGTTCTATAACTAGAAGTACAAAGTTTTCTAATTGTTTTAGGGGTGTCTTTGAAAACTACCTCTGGCATTTACTTTCTGTCGTTTAACTGCAACTCTCCTGGAGCAGAGGAAATAGTTTAATAACCTGCAAAGCATTAAAGGCCTCTGTGTGAAGAGTGCTAACTACTGTATCAAAGATATTGCTTGTCTTGCTTGAACTGCAGTTGTGTGTCAGAGCATAGTTATTAAGAAAAAGAAAATAAAATTATTTTCTTTCTGATTTTAAATACTATATAATTCCAGTTGGTCATTTCAGATGGTCCCTGAAAAAAGTAGGACAGACAGAAAAACTGATGATTAAGGGCTCTGCTTTGTGTTCAATCAAGTAAAAGATACATTAATTAAATGATTAGTTGACCATGCCTTTCCCACTTCCATAATCTCCGATGCAGGTGATTATAAATCAGGATTTTTATATACAATTAAAATTGCTATAAAATTTGATTAAAAAAAACCCACCTCTCTGTTTGCATGCAACATTGTGTTTGGTTTCTGTTATTCTATAAAGTGAACAGCATTTCTCCTTCCTCTGGTTGTCTTAAAGGAAAATATGTATGCATATACAGTATACAGTACTTTTATATATATATATATATATATATAGGTATTTGTTTGTTTGTTTTCTGCTAGTCTCATTATAATTCTGCATTGTTTCATGTAATAACATTATCAGAGCTTGCATATGTAGACAGTTCTTACTGACTGGTTCTTTCAAGATCCAAAGCAAAGGTGTGTTTTTATGCATTCATACTTTTATCCTTCATTTCCTGGTTTTAGCAGACATTTTCCTGACTTGGATGCTCTTAATTTTTAACAAGTACTATCTCACCAGTCTTTCACTTTGTGTTTACAACAATCATTTTCATCACATTTTTAAACATGCAAGATTTCAATTTACTTTTTGTTCACAGACCTTGAAAAGAATAATGAAGTAGTTAAGGGAACATATGGAGAGAGATTTTTTTTTTCTATACTGTGCTGTAATTCTGACATATTTTCTTCCATCTGAATAATCTAATAGTACAGAAGAAATCTTAACAATGTTTTGCATCAAATGAAGAAGAATGCATCTACAGTTCTGCATTTCTATAGCACCAATGTCATTGAAATATCACAGTGCTTTAAAAAAGTTATTTTCTTTCTACATATGGAAGAAAGATGAGCTTTAAGGGACTGAGACCTTACCAGTGCTAAAGTCATTTATTGACACAGAGTAAAATTCTACTTAATAAGTATTTATGTATCTTTTAGAGGGTACCTGTGAGAGTAAGAAATAACATTAATCCTCTTGTTATTTCAGCACAGAAAGACATAAAAAATGACAAAATGCAATTCAGACTTGGGTTTCTGCTAGTGGATCTATTTTTGTGTTAATCTAATACACAAAGCTCTGTGTGTGTGGTAAGCATATCACATCTTCCTTTATATCAAGATCTCTTATGATTCTTTAAGCAATCTCTTTTTGGTGGAATAGACTTTGGAGCTGAATCAGAGTTCAGGATAAAAGAAATATCTTAAATATATCTTATAGTTGGTAAAGACCCATGACATAGCAATTTATTTGACTTATTTGTATATGAAACTGCTGTGACTCAAATTCACTTAAAGTACAACTTCTGTTCTGTTTAGGTGTCAGAGTGTCTTGGAATATGTGGTTTCATTGTTTTTCCTGAGAATTTCTGAGTATCAAAGGAAGTACCTGGAATAAAACACTTTTGCATTATATAATTAAATATTCAGATAGCTCAGGGATTTTTCTTTTATAAGCCTATGAGTGTCTGTTTAACCTCCTTTCCTAACTGGAAAACATGAATAACACTGCAGATCCCTGTTATCAATACTGTTTAGAAGGTATAGAAAGTAATTAATATTACAGATTTGTTTCTGTTAGAAATTGGCAGGAAATAGAAACCACTGTAAATTTAAGACTTGGTACAGCTTTTAGAAACAAATTTACCATCATGTAGCACCTTTTAGGTGACTGATAGGTGTTTTTTTTTAATATCCCTTTTATGGAAGTTATGTAATAAATTCTACTTCATAACTCAGGGTGACTGAAAGACTAATTTTAGCTCTGAAGTGTTTTTACATCTAAATTGATCAATAAATTAGATGGATTAATTAATTTCCTCTGTCAGGGCCAAGGACTATCGGTGTATGTAACCTTGCTGATGTGTAATTTATTAATTTTTCAAACAATAACTTTTTTTAACTCTCTGTATATCCCTTCCATTTTTAAGTCTTTGAAAAGGTCTACCTATTTCAAAGAATAAAATTGCATCCTGTTGGGGAAATACTGAAGTTCTGTCAGTAACACAGACCAGCACTAACCTGCAAAAGGTGAAAAAAAAATCAGGATAAATGTAATTTATTTCTGACAGCTGCATAAATTAGGAAGAAGTTTCCTGACAAATGAACATGATTACATTTTTTCCGTATAGCCAAAGTTTTATCCGATCAGAATGAAATGATGTAGGTGAAAACAGTACAATTACTCACACATGAACAAATATATATGAATTCCCATTCACTGAAAGAGAAATCTGCCAATTGATAATTTAGAGGAATGGAAAAAAGAAAATCACTGTTGCAAGGTCAAATATTTTATTTAATATTAAGCACTGAATTGTTTGCATTGTTACACAGATTGTGAAAAATCCTTTTCTGAAAAGGGAAACATTGCATCCTTAGTAGCTTAAAGTGTATTTTCCTGTCAATTAAAGTTTAAATTTAAGAGCTTGTTTGGGTTATTTCATTTAGGTAAAGCTGACATGCACATTCAGATTAACAGAGAGTTTTAAATTACAGATTAGAAAGATAAGTAGAGGAGTAATGCCCTGCTCCTCAGAAGAGTACAGAATCAAATCCCAAACAAATAAATACAAATTTCTAGGGCACATCAACAAGTTTCCTGGAATAATCAATGACTATGATGATGTAGAAAGTCTCAAGTGCAATCTACATAATTTTCTGTGTTTATCATTATGATATATTTGTTCATTTTAGAGGTGAGTGTTGCTTGAAATAATCTTTTCCAAGTCACAGATTACAGAACTGATGTATCTGTTCCATTCCCTACAGTATGGAAATGCTTACAGCAATACATTATACCAGAATGCTTTGTCTCCAGTGCTTGCAGTACTACTTGCTGTGTCATTTCTTGACGTATTCATTAATTAAGGAAGCATAATGCAAATTGCTGAATTTCAGACTAAGACCAAAGTAAATGAAGGTACCTTTAAAAGGAGAAAAGATGCTATTATTAGAACACTTCTAACTTAGTTTATTTAAATTATTTGCATAGTTGTAATTAAGCTATATTGCACTTCATTTCTCCACTAAAATTAAGTAGAATAAAATTATCACTTTTTAATAACATCAAATTAAATTTCATTAATGAGAATTTAATCACCATGTTTCATATTAGATATAATTAGCTAATGATCTATAAATCTGTTTGAAACATACCTTAACAATATAACACTTTACATAATAAAATAACTAATCTAAGCCCAAGAAGTAATTAAAATGGTGTCATATGTGCCATATTTCACTGTCCATGAGAGAAGACAATTGAAGCTCTGATAAAATATACAATATTAACTTTGACTTGGCCTGCCCAAAGCCCTCTACTATTATTTATGCTTTTATTTGGTACTTTCTATTTAAATTATCTTAATGGTTTTGTATTTCTTTGCATTTGTGTTTTTATAATTTGTGGCAGGTGAGGAAATAGCATATGTAGTGGGTTACTCCATTAAACTAAGGCACAAACTGTGCTGGTGGTGTTGGCTTTAGTTTTCTTTGTTTGTTCTTTACATTAAGAATTTTCACCAGAGAACTTATTTTATTAAAATAAAAAATTTCTAAGCGGGAATTTTGTAATTTCTGGGGTGAATTTTCTCAGATTCTCTGGGTAAAATTTCTGCTCAAAATCAATGAGAAGAAGTTCTATTTAGTTCATTGAATCAGTGCTACCATAGCATTTCAACTTTGATGGCATTATGAGCTAAACTACCCTCCAATTCCACTGAAGTCCTGTCATATTTCCTCTTGGTTTTTCCAGTCATCAAAGAAAACAAAACCATGCAAACCCTAAGAAACCAAATGCCCACACTTTTTTACTAATTCATTTTGAAATAATAAATATCGATTAAAAAAAAAAAATTGTTGAAATGTATTTTTTAGCTTGCCCCCTCATGTTCTTGTCTTAGTTTATTGAATGTTGTGATATCTGTAACTCAGATATTTAAAAGCTGTCTGGACATGGTCCTGGGCAATCAGCTCCATGTGGCCCTGCTTGAGGCCCTGCTTGATAATATGACCTCCTGAGACATCTGACCTCAGACATTCTGTGGTTCTCTAATTGCTTTGGTACCACCTTGTTATTAATATCTCATGCACTATCAGAATTTCAATGTGAGATAAGCATGTTCTGTCAGCTTTCTCTGATTAGATGCTGTGAAGTACCATATTAAAACTGAGAATCTTGTTTGCTTTTCATAAAATGCACCTGTCCTTCAATCTGTCCCATCAAAAGACAGAAGAGCCCTTTAGTAAATATATTGCTATTCAGGGCAGAGTTTGCACTGGTATTCATTTTTAACCTCATCTTTACCTTCTTTTATTCATTGATTTTTCTGTCTTTGGAGGCTGAAATTGAATCTTTCCTTTGCATGTATTTTAGTATTTTTTAAAGTTATATACTGCATTGCTTACTTAATAAAGATTTAGAGAATAAAATTCATTCATTGATCCAGACATGTTAGACAGTTTTTAAAATGTGTATTGTTATACCATATCACTCATGTCAAGCCTTGCTTAGAAAGTCTTAGTAATCAAAATCATCAACATTAGTCTTAAAGAAGGAGAGCAATGATTTTCTGGTACTATAAATGTCAGCTAAAAATCCCTGTCATATTTTAAATAATTCAAAATTATTTCTCCATTAAAAATTCTTACGATTGATTCTAAATACTGACTGGTATTACACAAAGTTACGTTTAGGCAGAAAAGAATAATTAAATTACCTTTTAAATTTTTGTCTCAGAATAAAGCATGGTGTTTCTCCATTATTGCATTGAAAGCAAAATATTTTTAAATTCATGTAGTAGTTTCCCTCATTATAAATATTTTCTCTGTAACTCCCACATCATAGAAAGTGCAGCTATATAAAACTGAAAATGTTCTGCTAAAATTTCACCACTTCATAATAATTGAATTGGATGTCAAGGTGTTCTTTGGGTTTCCATTTATTTCATGCTGCATTCCTAACCTAACAAATTTGAATGTTATGGTTATATAAAGGTTGTGTTTGGATTCTCAGTCACAAAATGTTATATTCTTTGATTTCTCAGACCGTCATCACCATCCTCAGAAATCTTTCATCACAGAGCAAAGGCATGGGAAGCGATCCATTACAGATCGTTGCTAAAGTGGGCGCACAATGATCAGCACATGAAAAAGTTGTCCTTTAAGGGATATTGAAGCCAAGGTTTATAAGTGTTGTCTTGGGAAGTCTTTGAGCCACCAATGGCTGGAAGGGCTAACTGGAGATGTGCTGGGATATAACTGTTCCTACAGAGGGATACTCCACCAGCTCAGCCTTGATGTCAAGGTCTTACCCATGGGGGGAGAAGCCCAGCACTCAGCCCCCTTCTGATGCTGTGCCTGGTTGTTGGGACTCTTGAATTCTAGCAGCTGAGAATCTTCATTCTGTCTTGTCCTCAATACATGGTTGTAATCAGCAATCACTAAGTTGAGAGTGTGATGGTAATCATTTACTTTCATCATGGATTTGCAACACGAGGTCAGACCTTTTTCTCCTGAAAACATTTGAAGGGTGCAGTTGCGTGCATTGATTAGGGTAAAACTTGCTTATGTACTGTAAAATGTTTGAGAAAATCCCTGAAAGGAAAAATTTCTCTGGTCTGGAATACATATTTCACCTTCTAAAAATTAAAATGGGGGGAAATACAGACACCATCATCATTAATGAGGAAAATTTATTTTATATAGCTTTTTATTCACAATTTCAGAAAATAAAATTAGATATAATTAGTTCCCAGTAAAGTTTAACTGGATGAAGACATATATTCATAATTATATGTGTGTGGAAAACCAGCATAAGGTGTTGGCAAAGTGCACAACTTTGGTCCTTTCATTTTGCAGTTTACTTTTGTGGATGTACTTTTGCCCTATCATGTGCCTTCTGAGCCCTGAACTTCTAATTAGTCATGGGAGATGGAGGACAGGATGTGAGGTGTGGTGCTGGATTTTTCCAAGCCAGAGGAGGACCTGGGGGTTTTGGTGTGAGGTGTTTGGTTTCCAGCATGAAGAAGCATATGAGATGAAAGGTGTGAGAATACACCATAGTAGGTGTGGTAGGACATTAGGCTCTGCTGGAGAAGTCAGAAGGTGGAAGGATATTTGGCAATATCAAATTTTCTGCCTAGCAATGTGTGTACAGTTGTCGGGCGTTCAGTGAAAGTTGTTTCCAGAACATCCAAAATTATCACCCGTACTCTGCCGTTCAATGTTCCACATATTTCAGAGATGTCTGTTATTTGTTGATTTTTAGCTGCGCAGTTAAAGCTACTGTGCAGGTGCTCCAAACCAGCAACATGACTGGGCGTGGGATTTCACTTCTTCACCAAATAATTTCGCGAAGATTCTGAAAATTAAGAGATGACCAAATGTTTGAAAACCAGATACTTTAGACTTATTGAAATAGGTGTTTTTAATGCAGATATCATAACATCCCAGCTGCTCATAAGATAAGGCATATCTCTTGACATGGTTGTAAGGAGGATATAATTTCCAACGTTAGCAACTGGTAGCTGCTGGTAAACACCTTCCTTTTGAAACTGGAATGTTTCAAGTTCTAGCTTGATGCTTGTAATTTCAGCAAAATAGTCTTCAACTCTGCCTAAACCAAGAATTTCCAAAAAATATACATCTCTTCCTTCTTCTCATTTCCCTGTTCTGGAAGTTTCAACAGAGATTAGTCAGAACTACAAATCACAGGCAGGAAGTAATAAGAAAATAATTGCACTGTCTAGCCAAAACAGTCTCTCAAAGCATCAGTGTACCAGAGTCAGGTGGAGAAGGAGACTTGTCTTTTTAGTATTCATAGTTTGTGAATATTTAGTCTGGGATTTCTTCATCATTCTTCTGAGGGTCACAGCCCCTCAAATTCATTAATAGCCGAGTGTCTTCTCCAACCTGGTCATTAAATATAATATTTACTTGAGTTTATTGGAAATTATTTTAAGATTGTATATAAGTTATAGGTTAACATAGCAGTCAATTTAAAAAAAAACAAAAAAACCCTTCATGTTGTTTTATGTGCAGACCATAAGGTTTAGGTAATTTGTTGTCAATTTTATTAGTTCCTGCAATGCATTTATTACCTGGCAGGTAGTAAATCTTTGCTCACTTCAAACTGTAGTCTCAGACTTCTACCTTTTCCCCTTGCCATATCTGTTAAACATATTTGTTTATTTCACATTACCAATTTTGAGTCCTGCAGCATTCATTAGTAGATTGGAATCTATTTGGGATAAAGACTGTCATTTTAGCATTCTTAGATGAGTTACTCTCTAGGAAGCAGTTTCTGATGTTGGAAGTTAAGTACTGCTATAGCATGCATTTTAAGTAATCAGATCCATTCAGAACTCTATCTGGGGGATGTTTCTGAGTCATAAAATGCTGACAGCTGACTTTCATTGAAGGTTTCAGCTTAAGTACTGTTTGTCTTTTGTGAAACCTCACCTTATATTTAACAGTATTTGAAAAATAGGGAACTTTGATTTGGATACTAAAACTCTACTACTCCTTGAGAATTGTATGTACAATGGAGTTTTCAGATTGTTTGTTAACTGGATGGCAGATTTATAATAAAAGATTAAGACCAGAAGTGAAAAAGGACACTAATCTTCAACACTTTCCCTATGTCAATTAGCAGAGGTGGTTGTGAAGGAGCAGTCTTGCATAACCTCAACTGCTGCATGCCAGGAATATGGATTTCTTTGCTTAATGTAGAATGAATTCTGCTTACACGAAACAAGTACTTTTCTTCAAAAACAATATTTTTTCTGAGGCCAGTATGAATTATCTCCTTTATTTCTCAGTATTCAAGTCAATTTCATAAATTTTTGACTTTTTTTTTTTTCTGCATCACTTGAAGTCAGTGACATAGTGTCTTTAAGTAAAAATCCACCTTATATTTTGTTGTGTGTCTGTTAAATTGATGAAAGGGTTGAGAACATAGTGTCCTGGGCATTCTTTACTGCTACCCCTACTTATTTTCTTCAGTGTTCCATCATAACTGGTATTACAGGCAATAACAGTCAAAGCAAAGAGATTTTATTTTTTCCTTTGTGTTGCAAGTGTCTGAAGCCTAGCTCTCAAATTCTCTAGTTCCAAAGAAATATTTGTCTCTAGCCTGAGAGAAGGCTTGCTACTCTGCTTTCTAGTAATAGTGGTAAGTGGTTCATAGTCACTTAAACATAACATCTATTTAGCATAATGGAAACAGACAGTGTTGGTATTAGCATGAAAGCAACATTTGACTTCAGGTAGGTGGACCTTTCCATTTATGCATAATAGTGAAATGTCCTGGTTTTCCAAGTGATATCTGGAAATACCTCCTCCTATCTCATGAATTTTACAAAATTAATGAATTTCAAAAAGAAACCATCCTTCTAGTGAACCAAAGAATTATGACATAGTTTTATCTCAGTAATCTGTACTTGCTATGTATGTTTGCGAACTCCCAGTGTACTTTTCCTAGCTGACACCTCTATAGTGTTTAACCCAGTTACCTTTCACTAGATTTTTTTGTTTGTTTAGTTGGTTGGTTTTTTTGTTTTAGGGTTTTTTGCGGGGTTTTTTGGGGTTTTTGTGTCTGTGTGTTTTTTGTTTGGGGTTTTTGTTTGTTTGGTTGGTTGGTTTGGTTTTGGGTTTTGGGGATTTTTTGTTTGTTTGTTTGGTTGGTTTTTTGTTTGGTTGGTTTTTTTCTTGGTATTAGTATCACTAAATAGTAGCTACATAGAGACTTACACTATACAGCGCCCATGACCTTTTCCATAATGGGATATGTGTCGTTGGTTTCCCATATCCTGTCCCTTTCCAAGGCCCTCTCCATTCTCTGTGTGGAGAGGTCTTTAACCCAGAAACAGTTGCCATATACCAGCAGTACAGACAATTTGCTGAAGCTTGAAAACTTTTGCAAAGCAGTTTAGTGCTGGGGAGCCTGAGAATGCTTTTTGAGATGCAAGAATATTTGTTCATGCTGCTTGCCACATCACAGGTGTATCCATGAGCTATGCTGTTGTGGAATCCAGCTGAAAACTACATACTTTAATTGCAGAAGGCTATTCCTAAGTTTCGAATCCTAACAAGTTTATGAAGCTCAAGACACACCCCCCATGAACTTTGTTGTAGAAGTGGTGACTTATTTTTCTCAGAAAATTCACTTATAAATTTTATAGGATTATCTACAGTTTATACGTCACTTTTTTTCTGATATATTTTTCCAGATTTAGCTATGATGCTGATTCTTCTTCAAAAACTTTGTTGAAAACTGAGAAATTGTCTCTCTAACTTGCATGTGTTGCAGCCTATTCCTTGTCCTACTTGTTTTTGTAAATTATCTGTTTCAGAATCTCTTGCTTAATTTTTATGTGCAGTGAAGTTTAGTTAATTTTTGCAGTATAATTTCAGTATCAAGTTATTCAGAGAGTTATTGGCAGGAACACATATATTTAAGAATATGTTTCTCCTTCTGCCTTTTCTGGACTGGTCTTTCTGGGATCTCTTTAAAGTGAACTATTTATACAGGAATGGGCAGATTGGAAAAATACTTCTTACCATAAATTTTGCTGCTCTGTGTGCACAGATTATCTATGGCACATGAATGTATTCTCATTTCTGAGACAGATTTTTTTTCAGACTTCATATCCTTGATGTAGTTTACTTTTCAATTAGTTTAGGATAAACTAGAAACAAAAGCAGAAGAAAGCCCTTGAAGGAAAGTGAATTAACAAGTTAGGGATGAGGTCAAACAAAGTAAATGTACAGCCCACGGGCGCTTCAGAACCATCCTGGAGAAACAAATATAAGCATGCATGGGTGCTCCCATATATTACATAGGCAAAAAACTATAAAAAGAAATAAACCTTGAGCCAACAAGGTTGTAATTAAATGGAAGAGAAGGAAGTAAGGAGAAAAACATATGTTATATTTTTCTTAGGTTATTAGTGTATTTGTTCATCATTAGGCAAATATAAGTATATTTAGAAAAAGCTTTTCATTAAGAAACTTCCCTTTAAGCCTTTGTTCCCATTTCAAAGCCTCTAACAAAACATTATTTTTCTCTTCCTTTGTAAGTATACTCATTGCCCAAAATATACACAGTGGATGTTAAAATACAATGAAAAAGCACTCAGTTTTCTTACCTCTAGTCAGTGCATGATGTGTTTAAATTTCCAGTGATGTTTAATCAATGTTCTACAGTTTGTAAAGTTTTTCATGAATTATGAACTTCTGGAAATTTAATTTTAAGAAGGAAGCTGAGTATGAGTCATTTAAAAAAAAAAAATCCAAACCCCTTAAAAAATCCACAAAGCCCCAGACCAACTAAAAAAAATAAAAAAGATCCACTGCCCAATGAACAAGAACAACCTTAAATTAAAAATTTGGGATTAAAGTTAGGTATAAGAGAACTTTGATATTGCATACACATTAAACTGAAAAACTGATTGAAACTTAGTTACTTTTGAATCTCAGATTCAGTTTGAATCCCCAATATTTGAACCATCACACATTTTGGAAAAAAAACCCAAAAGACCCAACCCAACAAAAACAATAAACCAGATTCGAAAATGCTGGGTTAAGGATAGTAATTTCCTGTGGAACTGTGAAGTGTGCATGTTCTTCTTTCCTCCAGGGATTTGCCTGTGCTTTATCTGCTAGCTTTACACAGATCTTCACTGCCCTGGTGAATCTGCAATGTTTAGAATCATATATGTCAAGTATACTGTCAGAACTTGGTTCTGGCAGCCTCTGCTCATATATTGCAGAGCTGTATTTTATGAGCGATTTCTTTATAGTGTGCAGATGTCTTGGTGCTTGTAAGGAATAATCAAATGTATAAATATAATAACAGCCTCCCTGTGAACACCAGTAGTAGAACATATAGTGACTGCAGCTTTTTGTAATCCTAGACTGAAAACAGAATATGAACTCGTATTATGAAAACAGAAAATGAATTTTAAATCATGTTGATGCTTTTTAATTCACTGAATTTTTGTTTGTTTGTTTGTTTTCCAAGGATAAAAGATTGAGAAAGCAAAGCCAAATTCAGAAAGACCAACATTAGGATTTTCCCCTCACACTGATTCTCCCCTGTCTCTGTTTTCTGTTCAAGTTTTACTGTGATTACCGTGTAGGTGGCTGTGGATACTTTCAGTCTGGAGGGGCCAGAGACACATTCCTGGATCATTTATAATGACTGTGGCTCATTTGTTTCCATATTGGTCTAGCTTGAAAAACTAAAATACCAGATACCAGTAACTTTGTAGTATATCTCCTTTTGCTCCTGAAAACACATACCATAGTGCTTAAGCTTGTACCATCTCTGTCTTAATTAAAAAGAGGAACAAAACCCCACACAATCTATTTTTGAAAGGTCCAGAAAGACTTTACTGAAAATACAATTAGGGCTGTTTATGTGTTAGAGCAGTATGTGCACTGTAAAATAAAAGAGCTATAGAAAATAGATACAGAAATTGATCTCTCATGCTTACAATAGGAGGAAGATCTAAAAAAAAAAAAAAAAAAAAATTAAAACAGATTGCTTGTAATCCAGTTTATGTGTGGGGTTACAAAGTAGACAAGTTTTACGTGCCCAAAGCCAAAGAATGAGTTGTTGACACGACTAAGAGTAGCTAATAAAGATTCCCCAAAAACTTACTCTTTTAGAATATGTCTTCTCTGGGACATAGGGTAATGTATTTTTACAACACTATATAGGTTAAAAAGCCTTTTAACATATGTCTGGGAATTGAACCAGCATAAGTCAAAGCCTGGTTTTAAAAAA
>NW_008236965.1:777291-832723 GCF_000691975.1 Corvus brachyrhynchos | reverse complement strand
GGAAAATAGAAAATGATACATTTTTTTCTTCCCAGGGCATGAGTTTCCATAATGAGATTATGATCAAATGTACACTTTTAAAAGTTTTTTCTTTACCTATGCGTCATTTTGGGTAAAGTATTCAAATACTGTGGTTATAATCACAGAAAATAATTTCACAGTAGGAAATTCACTGTAAATTCAGAAAGCTCAAGTACTTGAAATACTGGAATTATGGTAGACAGAGTAGACAAATTCCTGTAATTACAGAATTATTCTGAAGACTAAGATCAAGGACTAGATTTACAAGGAATTCAAACCTTAGGATAAATCCCTAGCAATATTTTGTTACCTAGTGTTTAATTGAGAAATGAATTCCTCTTTCTTGTTGCTGATGGCTGGCTACTGGGCAAATTATAAAGAAGGAGCAACATATGAAAAGACGTGTTTTACACAGCTAAATGAGCTGCAGTGTTGGTGTTACAGAATTAGTATATCTATCCTTGATGCAATATGTACACTGTGCTACATAAAAAATGCCTCACAGATTAAAATATTGATATTTAATAAATGCATCAAAATGCCAGCAAAGAATATACAAAAACATATTTTATGTTTAAATTTATGATAAACAAAAGGTCAGTTGGCATACTTTTTGTGCCAGATTAATTGCTAACATGCTGTGCTTCTTACAAAATAAATAGAATGTTCCTATCTTTGAGTCCAATTTTGCTTGCAAGTCCTTTAAAAAACACACTATTTCAATGGGCCTTGCAGATCTCAATATAGGAATTTTGACATTTCATCTACTTACTCACCCGGAATTCAGAACTCTTTCATGGTTCGTACGCAAAAAGAAAATTCAAAAGGGAATGATCCATAATACCTGTATAGTCAACAAACTACCAGGTTCAACCTCTCCCTTCTTTCATTCAGATGTTTAGACATTGATAATTCAGAAGCTGGTACTGAAAATTGTGAAGAGCCACAGACTACCCATTGATCTGCACTTTGCTCTCTGAAGTAGAAAGACAGACTCACTGATAAGTTGTTCCTTTATTAATCAGAGTTCCTAATCTTCATTTCTCACATCCTATTCTCTTTGTATATCAGGTGAAAACTCATGCAACCCTCTATAGTTGTATCAAAAAGTATATACAAAACAGAAGTTACATATAAATCATTAAATTGTAAAAATTTTAAGAGAAAACTGTCAATTTATTTAGCATTTATTTAAACCTCACTAGGCGGGTCTGATATGTTATTTGAGATTGGAAGCCAAGTTGTGAAGTTAAGAATTAAGAAAGGAATTCAGACAGGAATTCCAAACTTCCATTTTACCAACAACCTGCTTTATGTAAATGTGTTTCTATATGCACTAGAATCATTTATTGGGTCCAAGATGGAATTTTGTAACCTAAGTGTAAAAAAGGATGTGGTGTGAGACTAAAGAACTGATTGAGAGTCAGAGTCACAATATTCCATAATCCTTCACTGTGGTGGTGGCATGATGGGCTCAGGAGAAGGTTCACTGCTCCTTTTTCCCTCCCCATCTTCTACTGTGGTTGGGGTATTAATGTATTTCAAATCCCGACAACTTTCATGTAATTGAGTGATATTCCACCAACCAGTAGTAAGTAAAATGGGAGGGCTTTTTTGAGATGTTACTGGCTTTGGAGACATCCTTATTCTTTCAACAGAAAATACGGTGAGGACATCACACTGAGCTGTTTTTATGCCATGTCTTGAAATACTCACCTGAAAGTTGTTTATGTTGTCAGAGGAATTCTTAAGCCTAAACATTTGACACAGGGAGAAGGTTTATTATGTTTTGTGTTGTTTTCAAAATAAATTGTAAGTATAAAATGAAACAAAGTTAAATTAGTTTAATCTCAAGCAATGAGATTTTATCTTTTCCTCAATATAGTTGGTGAATATAGTAATTGCAACTTGAGCAAGTAATAATTAGCAATTCATTCAAAAAACTGGGAAGAAAATCTCTTTCCTGAATACCAAGATTTTTGAGGCATAAAAGAAAAAGTGCATGCATGCTTGATTTTTTCTAATTGCGCTCTTTTCTTTCTATAAATATATTTCTATTGATACTGCTTTAAGCTGTGTGTCATGACTGTTCTTCAGATCCAGTCCTCCACATTTGCTGTATAATTCATGACCTATGAGGCTAATTATGGGCTTCACTATTTTAGCCCTTATTCCCTTGTGAGGAGAATAAATGTAAACACACATTGCTGCTTGGTCTTACTAAGACCAAGATTCAGACAAATCAGACAAACCACCTTCACAGGTAAAATATAATTAAAATTATTTTAAACGCTCAAGATATGAAGTAAACATACATACATTTAAACATATTTAAACATATGCAGATTATCTCATGCAGAATTAAAATTACTTTAGAAAGGCTCCAGTTTATTATTCAACAAAGTGAACTGCAACTGGGCAGTTAATTTAAATAATAATGTCATATTTATGAGTAGAGATTGTGGTGCTGATGTTGATGTAGAGAGAGCTGAAGGAAGCAGAGCAGAACTCTCAGGATGCTTCACACTTTATTCTCCAGTGTCCTGCCTGCACAGTTTAGCTGTGTGGTGAGGCTGCAACGAAATTATTTCTGCATCTTGACAGGTAACTATCCAACAGCTTTAAGTTAACCTGAGAATATTTCTTAACATTCATAAGATTCGCCCTTAAAACTGATTTTTTGTGCCTTAGTCATTAGTACTCCTTTTAGATGTTCTGAAAGATTGTCCAGGTGAGATGGATTGAATAAGATTGCATGTATGTTGTGAGAGGCATGATTTAAATTAAAACTTTATTTATTGTAGAAAGTAGTATTGTGATTCTTTTCTGCTTACCATATTTTCTGAAACGCCTGAAAAGCTCAATATCTTTTCCATAGGTAAATTTCAGTATAAAGTTGAAGACAAAATATAAGCAGATAAATCTACACTGTCAGGGATTTTCAGAATCATGGTTTTTTAAGAACTGAGCTGCTTTTGAGGTATCTCTTTGGGGAAGTTTAATTCCAGAAAAGACAGGCATGCAAAATTTGAGTTGTTTGGGGTTTTTCTTTCTTGCCTGTAACCCTCATAATAGAAATACTGACATCATGATAAACGAGCATGCAGTCCAGAATTGCACATTTTGTGTATTGGTTTTGTTGAAACATTAGTGATATAAATATCTAGTGATGAAATAAGAGAGGGGTTCAGGAGTGTATTTAAGTGCTCAGTTGTTAAAGCATCTTTAGAAGATTTATTTTTCTAAAATTATTAAAATACAAAATGGAAATCAGTTTTTCTCTCATCTCCAAAAGGTGCTGCATTTTGTTCAATCACATCAAAGTGCTTTCAGATGATTTTCTGAGAAAGGTTATGAACTGTCATTATATTTTGAGATTTCGAATTTTCTGTTTGAACTGATTCAAGTGACAAGCAAGTATTTCTGACTCAGCTGTAGAGCCCTGTTCCCTAGAGATGCTGTTGTTCCCAGTGGGAGCTGTCCTAGCTTGAATGTTATTGTACCCACAGGGGATTAATCTGGAACATAATAGAGAATGTGATTTGTCTGTGGTCCTGGCCACTGCAGGACCACCAACACTGTCAGTTAAGCAACTACAGCCATACTGCTCATAAATATTTTTTTATGATGCTTCTCATCCACTCTCATTTATGATGTTCTTACTTTTTAGTTTATCCCAGTCCACACTTTTTCTTCCATGGGTGATTGTTCTTCATTTCACTGTTTCAGAAAAAGGGCAATCTCATTTGTATTGTTACCTTGAAGATATGATCCATTCCCTAGAGTTTTCAGGTTTTGTAGAGACTACTCTGTTCCTTTATGTCTCAGTTTTCCTCACACGTTTTATCCTCTTTATGCTTTTTGGTTGCTATTCTTTGCATTTTGTCTAACTCTCCTGTAGGTTTTATAAACTATTCAACCAAGCATCACAAAGTAAGACTTACACTTAATAAAATTCAGGAAAAAAGCTCCAAACACCCAATTTCTACAGTCAAGCATAAGGATACTCAACCTCACCGGGAATACCAGTCCTCAATACAAATTGATGTGTATCCATGGCATTTTCAACCCCTGACTTTCAAGCAAATTTCATCAAAATGCAGTGAAAGACTTCTGAAGCAAAGTGTGATGCTTTTTCAAGTGCCTGTACTACTCTGAGACAACATTTTAACTAAAAGTTTACATGAGAAGGATAGAAAAGTGCTGGCATCTCTGCTATGAGATGAAACCTGTGAGGTCCCTTCCCGAGGAGTTTTGTTCCTTATCTCGGGATTTACATGTAAACTACTGTGATGAGATAAGCAGAACACACACGTCTGACTTTTTTCCCTCCTAATTTAAATGTAGATGTGTTAAATCACTTGCCATTAAAAGCAGAATAAAAAAAGAGCACCAGTATTTTCAGAGTATGTAAATACTGGCTAAACATTTATCTTGCATCAATATGTTTGGTTAGTGTTTCAGTGAAATATACTTACAGCCAAAAAACGATATAGCTTAAAAATTATTTGAGGGGTGGTGTAACTTTTTGTCCTGCCTTAGGATTTAATGGAAATATAAGCACTTTATGAAAATATTTTGAGAACCAGCCAAATGTGTCACTGGATATAAACAAAGTAACAGCAAATTCTACAAAACGTTGGCATTTTTCCTGAACTCTAGGCAATATTATGTACAATTTTCCTTTTAATAATTGTGAAAGTAACTGTAAGACTCATTTATAATTATGACATTATGACAATTTCCATTGGATTTCTGAAATTTTATGTAAGAAAATAGTTATTTTCATAGGCAAAGCACTGACTGATAAAGGTTGGGCCTATTTTGCTGACCTCACTTGAGATTTTAATGTTTGTGTGAGATTAAAAAGTTACAATTGAGTTTTTAAACTTATACTAATTTTACTTTAGTGATAATTTTTTATTATTTATAGCTAAAAAATATATATAATTATGTACATTTTGCTTGTAATTATTCTGGTCATAAGTATTTGATGAAAGAATGTGAAGTACTATTCACAATTGAAAATTTTGCAGCTTTGTTCTCAAATCCTAAATTGTACCAACTTTCCTGAAGTAATGCTCAAATGAAAGAAAACTTTTTTGCTTTATTCATCTTAACAGAACAATAAAAGCCTGAGCCAGACAAGCAGAGGTGTAAAAATTAGACTAATGCAGAAGAATAAATCCACAAAGTCCACAAGACTTCATCCAGTAAGCTGAAACCCACACACACACACACTAGCATTGGAATACCTGCTTTTGCTCACTGTATGCACTAACAGTTTATGAAGACAGCCATTAAAAAAAAAAAAATCTGGATTCTTACTGAGGATTTGATATTTGACTCCTAGAAAACACATACTGAAAAAATATATTTTTTAAAAGTGTTGTTTGATTGGCAGTATATCTGTTTTTATTACATGTTAGCATGTTTTCATTTTCATTTTAAAGTCACAATTACTTTTTCTTTTTGATGAATCTCAACAGATTCTACTGATAGTGGAAATAACATTAAAGACCTGTAAACTGAGAAAATAGACCAACAATATCAAATTAGATGAAGGTCCCAAAGTGCCTTTCTTATTCTGACAGATGGGGAAGATAAGCAAAAATACAGAAAGTCTGAAATTAGAAACTTGATCATTTACATTCCAGCCAGGAATTTATAAATTATGGCATCACAATGATATAAATATGTAAATTTCATTCCTCCTAAGCCCAAAACAAAGTGAGAATAAGGAGTGCAGACTTTCCTTCCACTTCATAATCTGAAATGTATTCAAAGGAGAATACAGTGCTATTTAATTGGAATTGTCAGTGGGATTTGCAGAATATTAATTACTGCTTTTTAAATTGTTAACCATTAGTGAGTCATAGGACATGTCTACTTGAAATTATTCAACCTGAAAATATTAAATTAAAAAATACAGACTATTAAAATAATAGTGGGGATAGAGAGAAACCTAATTCCTTTTCTATGGCAACTTAGAATTTACTGACAATAATGGAAATATCTGGAAATTTCTAAGTTTTTCATGAGCATGTAGGCAAAGCAAATTGCCTATGGCAGGGTGATTATGGGATTTAAGTCAGGTTTTGTGAGTAATATTAATGCTGTGAGGATGAACAGTCTGGTAGACTTGAGGAGAATGTGCTTTAAGTTTCATAATTTTTGCTTCAGCAAAAGAGATAAAATCCGTGGCATTTCTCTTACCCTAAGAGAAGTAGTCCAAATATCTAAATAAAGGAGAAAAACCCCTTTTTTTCAGGTCTGCATACCCTCTGATTCTGAAATGGAGTGATTTAAGTGGAAACAAAAAACCAAAACTTAACATTTTGTCTTTATGTAAAGCTGATGTAAAACAAACCTCTCGAGACCCTTTAGATCAGCAGTTATTGATCCAGTGTGCAGCCAGGGCTGTTCAGATGGATGCACAGGTTTGAGAGGTGTGCAAGTGTAATGTACAGAGTAAATACCTAAGGAAAATGAAATCTGCTCTGTAATTAAGCAGGACATTCTCTCCTTACCTTCTTACTTCTCTGTCTTTGGCACAGGAATTAGTGCAAACTGCTGATTCACTTCAAGGCAGTTTTCACTCACTTGGGGCCAAACTGATGAGCAGTTTTCAAGACAAATAACAGGGAAAAGCTGCAGATTTACCCCGCTTAAAAGTAATCATTCTGGCAGCTGTTTGTTAGAAAGGTCTGGCACATGTTACAGACACTTGAGCCTTGGCAGGGATTTTGTACCACTCTTGCCTTTCCCAGGATTTCACAGCCCAGCTGATGAAGGCATGAGTTTTGGACAGGGCACAGCTGGTGCTGGTGCAGTGGCAGCCCTGGATGGCTGGAGTGTGGCCTTGTGGAGCAGCAAGAGGCTTTCCTTGGGTCATGCTAAGTCTAGATTCAGGGACCCAAACCAAAAGCAAGTGAAAGGAGAAAACAGACTCTTCTGTGCTGTCAATAGGAGCCTCCTACCCTAAGTACAGTGCAGCATCATACAGCCAATGTGTTCATATCCTTACCCTCTGTGTACATAATACCAATGACAATCTGGTCCATTAGATATCAACACTATTAATAATGAAATATTATTAATTACAGTCGTCTTGCTCTCTTGCTCTACTTTCCCAGGCCTGATTTCAGCAATTCTGTATTTTTTGCTGCATTTCCTCCCTGTTTTCCCCAGCAAAACCCACTCTATCTCTGTAGAATTACCATGGAGCTCCATGAACTCCTTTCCCACAGGAGGATAAGGTTGTATGAGAGTCTCAGCTTCTTTCCTCTCTCCTGCAGCCACTAATACATCCCTCTGAAGTGTGACTGGGAGGGGAGATCTGTGAGTCCTAGGAGAGAGGCCATGGGGAACAGCCCACTGTGACGGGGGAAGTGGTGTGAGGAAATGCACAATGTTTAAAGGGAATGAAAAGCTCAGGAGACAACCTTGGCCCTTTTCATGGGAAGTGAATTGGAACAGGGAGATATGGGAGACATCCTTCAAATCCCACTGGAAGGCTGAGAAAGAAACTTGAGCAAGAGGAGGAAAAAGAGTGAAGAAGGCATTCAAGAGCATGGGTCTGAGGGGGAGACCCAAGCAGACAATGGGACTGAAAGGACTGAGACTGCTGTTAGTGGATGGACAGGGGAGATGTTAGTGCCTGGAAGGTGAGAGGTGAGCAGCAACACAACTATTGGAGGTAGTTTTGGGAAATCAGATGCAGGAATGGGGCATCTGGGGAAGTGAGCATGGATCAAGGAATCTGAGACAAAACCAGGGGAATTACTGTATAAGAAAAGGGAAGAAATTATGAAACAGTTTATCTAGAAAGGTGGTGTTTGGATGAAGCATGTAAAACAAAATGCCTGAGTCTGAGGCAAGGAGTGAAAAGTCAAAGAGAATAGGTAGAAAAGTCTTAATGTTTGAAGACAAATCCACATTTAACCATTCCTCTGATGTTAGAAGATAGACATATTTTTCAAGCAATGTCTCACTACTGTGGTCTGGAGACAGTAAATTGCTGCTATTGTCAGTTACTCTGTTTCATATATCTGTCAATAATAATTTATATTTTTAGTCATGATTAATTTGACAAATTTTGTTCAGCTATTTACTATTAAAATCATAGAAATTAAATTTATAAAATGTACTAAAATAACAGATTTAATGCTGGTTTAATTAATATTATAGAACTACAAGAAGTCATTAGGAAGTTCACAGCTTCAGTTCTGCTCCATTTGCATACTTACTATAAATATTTAATCAGAGCACTAAATCTGTACAGATCTGAGTGGTCAGTGTGGTCTAATTTGAACTCTGGCATGCAGGAGAAAGAAGAAATATATTAGGAGGAGGCATTTTTAAAATACATTACTTCAATGATTGTTGGAGTAGGAGCATGTCAGTAAACAATTCCTAAAATAGAAGTCTTTCTTCATCTAAACAAAAGAAGAGGAAATAGTCACAGGTCTATGGGTTTATATTAGTGATAGATACTGAAAAAGAGTACAAAAAAAAAAAAAATCCAGCAATAGAGATGGTTAAAGAACTCAAATATTGCTCTGCAGAGCTAGATTTTGTCTCTCTGCCAGAGAGTTCCTATGTGAATAGCTTCTCAGAACCACCATTTTCCTGTCTAATAATGAATGAGTTTTTGTTTTCAAGTTTTGAACTTCAGATCTTGAAGTCTGATTAGTAACCAGTGGGAACATATCATTGAAAATATCAAGTGCTTGTTGTAAATTTAGACACCTGAAATTAGAAGACACTTGTAATTTTCTTTCTGTGGTTCTATTTCTCTGCTGTAGAATGGGATAGTGATGAAGTCTTGCCTCATAATGGTACAGAAATTAATGTATTGATAACTATGTAGAGTCAAAAAATCTGATGAGATACTGCAATTTGTTTCCAGAAAATAGTTTGAAGGGTCTAACAATGAAGAGGAAAGAGGATATTGAGTAATTTGTCATTAAGAAAGTTCCACCCATTATGTGATTGAATGCAGCAGGGATTCTAGGGGAAAAAATGATATATTACAATGTCAATAAAATGTGCATGTGCAAAGGGGTTAGAATATTCAGGACTCGGTTTAACAATACTCTAAGTGGTTTTTTTTAGAATATTTGGTTGGTATCTACTAAGTGTATCTTTACTCATAGTTGTGTTAAATGGAGAAAAAATTAATTTCTGCTTTATGCAGGTGCAACTAAGCAGATACATGTATAACAGAGGGAACTGCTAATACCTCACTTATACATCCTGAGTCCATTGACATCCATGGGAAACTTGAAGCAAGTTAGTAGTAAAAGGATTTCCCTCCAAGAGGTTTTTATTTATTTTTCTTAACTGATTTTAGCCACAGGAATTAAACATTTTATGTTTTAAATAAATAAACAAGACTTCATCTTGGATGCTGTTCAGGTAAAACATCCTCTTTTTTTATGTTTTAAGTTTTTCCATCATTAATAATTTCTATGTAAGAAACATAGCTATCTTTATACATATTTTTTTTATCCTTAAAATAGAGATATAGGGTTATTTTTTTCCTTGATAACCTACACTGTAGAATGTGCAGGGAGTTAAAAATCACTGGAACATACTGTGAATATTTGAACTGTATGTGCATTTACCAGAAAAAAAAAAAAAAAGAGAGAAAAAAAAAAAAAATAGACATTTCAAACCTGATTCTGAAAATTCTAGTATATAATTTCTTTTTTTTAAGTAACAGCCTTTTCAGTTCTAACTTCAGATAGACCTGCCTTAGCTACATGCTTCCTGTCTCCCTCCTTTCCATTATCCTCACCTGGCATGACTTTTGGCCAGCTTTGGGAGCTGGTTTACACCCTTTAAATTCCATGTTTCACCTGACTTTTCCATTCCTCATCAACTATGTTTGAATGTTTTCATTTGATGAATTATTTTTGTTTAACAAAAGATAATACACTGATCAGTTTTCTTATTTCAGTTACATAGCAGAGAAATTTGTAAGGGAACAGCATTAAGCCCAACATGGAAAGTAACTGGTGTTGAGATATAATGATGGAAATCACAGTCTCAAACGTCATCAAATGGCAGGTGCTTTCATTTTGCCACTTTTATGTGTGAAGGAACAAAACCAATCAACTGATCAAGCACACAGGCAAAATACAAGTTTGTTGCTCTATTGTTCAGCAGAGCACTGAACAATACATGGTTGAAGTCCTTCAGCAGAGAAGTCATATGCTTAAAGTACTTGGACAAATCCTTTTCCAAATCTGAGTCTACTGCCCAAAAGATTTCTAATCCCACTCTGACATACTCTTTCGGAGGAGGCTGTTGTATAAAATAGTAAAGCCAAATTTACCTTCTTTCTTCAGGAAAGTCAACATTTTTCTTTAGAGTTCTGATAATGTCTGGCAAAACTTTGCATTTTATTATTAACGGATCTAACTACTACCTGATTAAGAAAAACTTATCTAAATATTGAAGGTTTGTATTTTTATTTTACTGTTTCAAAGATGTTTGAAAGTGGCATTTCACTATTTCTTCTTTTTTAGAGTACAGACAGTGCTTTTGTTTTTCCAGCAAAATGCTTTGAATTCGTTGAAATAGGATAAAACAGTTACCTATGTAATCACATTAATTTATAGGGAGACATTCTTCTGTCACTGTTCATAACACATGAAATTGAGCAGAGCATGTCAGAAACAGTACTGATTTGGGGAATTGTAAGTATTCAACACTTCAACGTTTTGGTTAATTATTTAAGAGAGAAAAGAGGAAGAAGAAATGGAGCTAAGAGAATGCCCATTTCATCCCTGCCTTGAGTGCAAAATAGTAATCAGTAATCTAATAAAACAAAATACTATTTGCAAAATATGCAATTGGTCTAAATCTTCTTTTTCTTATCCTTACCTCTTCCATCCATTTCCTTTCACCTAGAAACCAAAGACCTGAAATAAACTCTTCCTTCCATTTACCTGGTCTGACAGCTTTCGACAATGAGATGACGGGTTTGGTGGGTGAGGGGAGAAGAGTGAGCATTATTTATCTTGACTTTAGCAAGACTTTTGAGTCTGCCTCTTAGCATCATCATAGACATGCTGATGAAATGTGGCTTAAATGAGTGGACAGTGAGGTGAACGGAAAATCAGCTGAACATCTGTGCCCAGAGCTTTGTGTAGAGTGGTATGATATTCAACAAAAGGCAGTGCCAAATCCTGTCCATGGGGAAGAACAGCACCAGCCACCAGTGCAGACAAGGGGTGGCTAGAAGGCAGCTTGGGAAATATTTGATGGGAAGGAATCCAGAGGGAACCAGACTCTTCTCGGTGGTGCCCTCTGACAGGGCAGATGCCAGTGGGCACAAAACGAAACTGATGAAATTCCTTGTGAACACAAAAGGTGCTTTTATACTGTGAGGATAAACTGTAGGACAGGTTTTCCAGAGAGGCTGTGGAGTCTCCATTCCTGGAGATACTTAAAACCCAGCCCTGGACACAGCCTGGATGCTGCTCTGGGCAGGGGCTGGGCTAAGCTATCCATGGAGTTGCCTCATCGTTTCTGTGAGTCTGACATGGACTTCAGATAAAGCCTATAGTACTTTTCTGTGAAAGACTGATCAGAACTGAGGCAGTAGTAGTGTACCTGTTAAAAATGTCTTCCTCTTCTTACCCACAATGCTTAAGTTTCCATATTTTGGGAAGATTAAACCTGTGTGCTTTTTGTTTCTTGTTTTGATTGTCATGTTGTTGCTTGTTAGAGAAAAAAGTGGTCACAGATTTTCAAATGACCACAGGAGACCTAGTGAAATGATCATGTTTGGAGACCATATATTGCTTCCCTACTGGTTAGTTCATCTCTCTATTGTGCCCTACGTGATGAAGACAATGGATTTAGTTTTTATTTGCCTTTGAATTGGTATATGCACCGTATGAGTAAAACTGTTTTTGAAAAGTCAAGTAAGGTATGCTGTGAATTTTCTTTACTTTCATTATCAAATCAGAAACTTCAGGCTCAGAAAAAAATACTGGTGGGAGAAAAGCCAGTTTCTCTGTGCATTCACAGTCGTGTTGAGTGTGCATTTATACAAGCATTGGGACAGAAACTGAGTGTGCAGGCAAGTATGACACTGTGTATTACTTCTTTATTTTTAAGCAGTTTTCCTGAGAGATTTTCTAAGAATGTTTTGCATTTAAAGAAGGAACAATCAAAAGGTTTTTAGACCAGGTAGTAAACAGTTAATGGAATATATTCATTATGTCTTATTTCTAGAAAAACAAATTCAAGGAAAATTTTGCCCAATTATCTGTCATGAATAAGTTGAAAAGCAATCATTATTCTAACCTGCGGTTAAAAACTAATGTTTCATCTCACTTTGTAATCTTCTTAGAAGGATATGAGAGTATTATAGCTTTAGATTTTTTGAAAGCATTGTTTGGTGTGAATTTTGATTTTTTTTTTCTGTTTTCACTTTTCCTTACATGTAGAACACCGTAAAGAGGAAAGCTATTAAATTTACTCATAAATCATAGAAATACCATTTATATTTAGGCTTCAGGAGTAATAGCTCATCCATTCTGGCCTTGATATTACCTGTTTTTGTAGATGCTATTAGAATGTCAACATTTGCTATCAATTATCTCAGAATCATACTTGCAGTATTTCTCAATAGCTAAAATAAGAAATAGCAGTAGTATTTCAGATAATGTAGAGCTTAAATTGTTAGAAAAATTCCACCATAATTGATACTTTCCGGATTCTTGAAAATCATAAAAGGCTAGGGAGCAGTAATCAGAAAAGATCAGATGAAATGCATATATGGTTAGAATTCAAGTTATTGACATCTTGCTAATTTTCTTGTTTAAAAAATCAATAGTTAGTCTGGGTTAGAAAAATGGTAAGATATTAGGAGATTTAGTTGTTCGTTTCTGCTATTTTGCCTAAGATTTTGAATTATAGGACACTGCCACGTTTGCAAGATTTTATTCTAATTTTGTAAGCATTAATATTTGCCTGAAAATTATTCTTTATGAAGTCATTAAAAAAAAAGTCTTTAGTAATATTTTAATGAAACATAACATTTATTCCAAGGAGCTAGAGAGGAGACAAGAGGGATAAAAATGGAGTCATGTCTTTTTGAAGTCAATCAGCCTTATTCTTACAATTTAGTCATGACCACTATTTCTTTGTGATTTGTTTATTTTATGTTTAATTTAAACTACTATAACCAGAAGTAAATCTGAGCAAAGGTGTAGGAATAGAAATGAGGTAGTCTATTGTGATACATATTGGGGTGAGACACCCCAAAACTCTTTTTCCTTGAGGTACTGGTGCTGTTCATATTAATATCAGATGAAGTATTGTAATCTGATTTCAGTGGAAATAGAATGGAGCCCTCATTTTGAAAGACCTTAAACACCTGTTTCACTCTGTGTGTAAACAGGCAGTAATTACTGGAGGTCAGAGAAAAAAAAGGGTTTCCATGTTGGCGCTTTAATGTTACAGTAGGTTTTGTTCGCTTGTTTTTCAAGCTAATAAAAAGCATCAGTGTTCACTACAGATTTTTCAACATGATAGAATTGTTTCATACCCTCCAATTTTACCTCTGAAAAGACAACATGAACAAACCTTTGTTGTATATTGTGTGAGCATTACCCATTGACTAACATTAGTTTCTGTCATTCAGTATAGAAATGTTTTTTCTTCTTGAAATATGTTCTTCAAGCAATGAGTTTGTCTTGTCCATGGCACGTTACTAAAAAACTGTTCTGCATGACAAATTGGAGGTGAATGTTTTGTGAATAATTATTCTGTCTCGTTTGGGCACTGTCTTCTATTTGCATATTTGTCAGACCTCCAGGATCTCTGACCAGGTTCTTTTGGATATTCCACATGTGGAGGGATATGTAATTTACCTATACAAAGACAGCTGGTGTTCCATGGGATTTCTGATCTAGAGGGACAGTACAAACAGTACAGTATAACACAATACAAATGTAAGTTACACTTAGCAAAATACAGCAATATATACAGTCCAGTCACGAGTCTGTAATACTCTCACCATCACCATGCTGGGCATCCCCCCTCGTCAGGAGGGCATATGTGTTGGTTGAAGCCAACTCAAGCCTGTTGAGCTCTTCAAAACTATTTTGTTATTTTTTGGGGTTTTATACTCTGTTGGGCTAAGCCACAGCTTCTCTTCTTCAGATATTCAATTCTCCGTGTGCTGATCTGGCCAATTCAGGGAGACATTCCCACTCTTCTAAATAACTCAGGGAGAAACATTTACAGTGCCTGTTGACCCACTCAACTGTTGATAGCTGTTTACCTGAAACAAAGACCACCCTCTGGTCCCCTTGGTGCTGTCAGCTTCTATAAAACAGCTTTGGTCAGCCAAACCCTGCATTATTCCCTGAGCTTCATGAAACTTCTCCTTGCCCATCCTCTCTGTGCCTCTTTCCATTGCAGGGGTTTTTTGGTCAGTCATAATGCTTTCAGAAAAGGGTCCCAGTTATGAAGATGACAAGGAAGTCACATAACATTTTGCAGTGGACTTAAATTTCATTTCAGGAAGATATTCTTTGGTTTACAAAGTCCAAAAGCAGACACCTTGATTAAATAAAGTTGGATTACTCAGTTTATTTCTATAGTACTCATGTGTTTGCCAGATCAGCAAGATATTTGAGTATAAGAGCTAAAGTAAAAGGACTTGATATGACAAAATCTCCTCTGTATGTTTGAAAATGAAGCTGTAAGTCTATTGCTTTGTCATGTAAACTTTTGAAACGTCAGCGTACTTCCTTGTTATTTTCAAGAAAACCCTAATAATCCAGAGAAAAGTAGACTAGCTTCTATTTATGTCAGACCTGTGCACACCACTTGTTGATCCATAGCAGTTTTTACACAGCTGTTGGAATTTAAGTGATGATTTCCCACGTCTCCTCAGAACAAGCTCCTGCTGCAATGTATCCTTTTTCTTTCTCTGTGCACAGACATGCACACCCATGCAAGTACATGTATAAAAATAGATGACCCAAAAATCTCTCTGCTCTAATTTCTACTTCAGCTTGACTTGTGTTTGTTGTATGTACTTCAGCTTGATTCATGCATAGTATTTTATAAGTAAAAAATTCTTTTCAGTAGGTAAAATCACTTAAGATTTTTTTTTTTATTCTTTCCAAGTGACTTTATAAGAAAGCAACTTAAAGGAAATGTTCATCTCATAGCTTTAAGTCTTCCCTTTTTGGAGCAACAATAGATAATGTACTCTCCATGAAGATGTGCATTTACTATGAGTGAAAACAATGTTCTGTTAATACAGTTTCTAACTGCAGAGCATCACTGTCTGCATCTGTGTGTGCATGTGTGTGTGAGCTTTTCCCTCCTTAAGGTTTCTTGCTATTCTGAAGTAATGCAAATTCTCTCTGCTTGTTTGCCAATAAGTTTGGTGGTATCAAGCTATATCAGAATGTCAGTGACTGCTACTCTTCACATTAATATAATTGGAAGTAGGTTGCATCAGATACTCTCAAGACATGAAGTAGCCATCTAAAAAAATGCACATGCTATTTTCAGAACTTGTCCCCAGTGGTGGGAATGTAGAATATTTCTGAATGTTGAGATGAAACAGCTAGCTTATTTCCACTCTGCCATTTTTTTCTCCTTCCCTTTTTATTGATTCCTCCATACTATGTGTTTGCCCGAGCTCCAGAGCAGAGCAGAGCAAAGACAAGAATTAAATAATCAACCTTCGTTTCTACTATATTCTTTGTCTTCCTAGTATTTTGCTCTAGGGTGACTGGAACTTTTAAGATACATTAGATAACCAGACAACTCAAGACACAATCTTTGACAATTGATGCCACAATCAAACAATCTGTCTTTGCCAAAAAATCAGAGATCTAACATAGGGATGTCCCATGTCAAATTGCCAGCTGTTAGTTTGTTTGTTGAACCTGTGGTATTATGATTCCTCTGAAACTAAGAAGAGTTCTTCAATATTTATTCATCAATAGATTCTCTGTGATAAATGCAAAAGAAATGATGAGCAGAAAATCTGTCATCCATGCAGAAACCTTATGAATTTAATTATCAGAGTAATAAAACCACATTTTCTGTGGTGTCACATCTTAAATCTCTCTTTATGTATCAGCACGGTTAATATTTTTGAATAAAAATTAATTTTGATGCTTTGTTACCCATTGGGAAGTAGAACATCCCATCACACTTGTGAATTATTCATGCTTGTGGTAGCAGAATTTTTTGTTTTAATTTCTGTAACTTTGTAATCCTCGAGTAATCCCAACAATCGCATGGCCTTTGAAACTACAATATTTATTCCTCTTTTCAAAGGTGGTCTTCAAACCTTTGTAAATGAGGAATCTAAGCCAGAGTCTCTCAACCTCACCATTACCATGTTCACTCACTAGAGATCACAGCCCTGGATCAAGAGAGCCACAGGCGTTAACAACCCTTTCATTTTTTTTTTTTTAGGATTCAGGGAAAATTTCAGCACCTTCTTTTCTTGGGGCTTTCCCATAATCTTGCCACAAGGGAGAGTCTAAAAGTCTTAGCTTGAAAATGAAGACCTGAAAGAAATAGAGGATCAGAGAACTGCATGGAAAAAAATGTAGAACCTGAGATGTTTCCGTGCAGCACTTTCTGTCAACCTAATTGACTGAGAAAAAATTATTATTAAATTGCTGGTGAGTCTGAGGGCTCATAGGTCAAGTGGACCTCAAGGTACCATTTCTGTGAAACAGTAACAGATGGAGGGTATCTTTCTTGGAAAGCTGCCAAAATCATAATGATAGTGATGGGCAGGCACCTACTGAGAACAAATAGCTTGATAGCTGCCTAGATTTCACAAAAAATTGCAATGAACAATGCTGGTTTAGGATTAAAAAAAAAAAAGACTGCATTTTGATGTTGAAATAGAACCTGCAAGATTATTTCATGACATCTCTTGAAAAAAATGTTTATTTGCACGTTTAGAAAAACAAATGATAAATCCTTACTGTTAGTAGAGGCATCTATAATTTTAAAGTCGCATATAACTTTATTAGAACTAATTTTTTCATTAATGCTTCTTAAATATGTTAAACCATGCCAACAGTGTTCTTCTAGACATAGACCCAAAATGCTAGTAGTTTTCAGGTCATTTTGAAAAAAACTCCATGAGGTTAAACAATTACTATATATTTGAATGTTATTTCTTCTTTTTTTAACTTATTTTGTGACCTTGATCTGTCTACTGAACAGTATAATGTAATATTTATCCTAATTCTGTAGATTTTTTAAAATAAAAAATACAGAATATCTCTGTGGCAAAGAGATATAGGATGAAAAATTGAAATAATGAGTTGCATTAAGCTCAATTACCCTTATACAGCTTGATTTAAAATAAGCACTAGTAGTGGGATTTGCTTTATAAATATGGATTGAAAGGGGTGAAGCTAGGCAGTGACACAGGAAAGAATTTGCATAACAAAGATACAGCACTCAAAGGGAAATTCCTGTAAACAACATGGTAAAGAGTTTGAAATATGCTAATTTTTTTCTACACTTCATCAGTCCTTTGAAAAATAAACACTTCATCCTTAATAAGACACCACCTGGGGGATATGACTGACCCTTGTAAAAGTGACAATGTGAAAATGCTGTGGATAGCAGCAGTGACCACAGTGATGACAGTGCATGTAAGTGTTCATTTCCCCTTTTATGTGTCAGTAAAATTCCAGAAAAGAAGTTTAAGTACTTCTACTCCAAGCAAAATTTTTTGTTAGCTAGTATTTCTGGAAATTTTCACTATACTGCACATGATCTTTGCTGTATAACTTCTCTCTGTCATTAGATTAAGTAATCAGTAAAAGGGCTTTGTGTTATTTGGTTTGGTTTTTTTAATTTGTTTCTCTTCTGATGCTGTTTTATCCAATTCTGGTATGCTTATTAAAAGCAAATCCTTTGCTTAGACATAAAAATACCCCTATTAATAAGAAAACAGTAAGGATTACATAGGGGCTTGTCTTCTTAACTTGATTAATAACAAAGACTATTAATTACAAGAGACAGAGGGAAAAGTGTAATCAACAATATTTTTTAAAACTCTGTTTTGAATTAGTCTGTTTCCTTGTCTTTTGCATGCAAAGTCCTCTAAGAAAATTTTTATCCCAAGTACTTCTGTATTTTTGCTACCCTCAGCCTAGAATTAGCATACCAAAATCTATGAAAATTGCTGTTTTGCAGCGGAATCAAATATTAGCACCATCTTTTCCACCCTCTGCCTTTGTGTATTAGTTGTACTGAAGGACATTAAATTACAAATTTGCTGCTGTTCTTTTAACTCTACGTATTCCATTTCTACACTGGACATCTTCCCCGTTTCTGTTTCCCACACCTTTTCAGTCAGAGGGAAGACATCTCTTTGGTCTCTGCAATTCATTCTTTAAGTTTTGTCATTTGTGGTAATTTATTTGCTATTCTTGCTTCTGCTGCAAATCACTCTTGTTTACTCTGAGATTTTTTGATCACTGAAGTTCAGTCACCATATAAGAATTTTTTATCTTTATGGTTGAATTTTTTGTTACTTACTAGCCCAATACTAAACAACTTGAAGTGAATGAAAATTCTGTTAATTTTGTACTTTCCATATCCTTTCATGACAAAAATATTGAAGTTGCATTCAAAGAATATCAATGGTCTTGTTCACCTTGTTTGCCTTTTCTGTCTAGTACTATTCCTTTCTTACAGTGTTCGAGGGATAACAGGTTGGTTGACACAGCAGGTATTACACATTTTTTCATAATACATCACAAGCTTTTTTTCCCCCCTAAACTTGTGTCAATAGGTAGGAGAAAACAGCCAAACCAGCATTCCTAAGGAATGCAGAGGAATGTACTAAGGACATTGCTACTAAGTCAAAATTCACCTGACTATGAAACTTCTAAAAAATGAAACTGTCAGTCACTCTCACAGAGAACAGACATAAAGAATATTTGGGTTTGCAATTGGTGGTTACACTTCACAGGAAAGATTGAAGATAATAGGATATATGTATAGAGAGGATATTCTAACTTCATAAGCTGGAGAGAAGTCCTAGTATCTCTTCTATGAAAAAGTGAAAAGTCATCTGTAAGAAGGCATCCACTTGCATACATATTTAATGTTACCCTGCAGACACCATGGAAACTCCTCTTCACTGGTCTGTGATTTTATGGGCAATACTTTAGTGGAACAAAGTGAATATCTTTGTGATTTAATCTTCATGAGTGCAAATACTGAATTATTCTTCAGTGCTTCATTATTTCAATTCCAAAAATTTTTTTCTAGCCATGTTGAATACATAAAAAAACCAATTAAAAGAGGGGATGACATTCTGTATTTTTCACATTTAACTATTTTACAAAAATCTATTAATTGTCTTTGTCAGTTGTTAAAACAAGTAAGCAAGATGCCCTCTGCACGTCTATCAGGATGACTGGCCTAATCAGGCTCAGCAAATTCAATGAGTATTTTGCTAAGCTTAATTAAAATTCAGCCCTGCATTTGAGTAAGCCGCAGTGGTTTGGCAGACCTTCAAAGGGCTACACTGCAGCACAACAATAAAAGTGATAAAGGCACACAATAACAATAAATATAATGCAAATGTTCCCATTATTCACAAATCAAGTATGAGGTTGCTCTTTTAACTATTTTCTCTTTTCTATGGTGATTAAATTCAAATTTTTTGATTTTTCATTTTCAATCTCTGTAAACATCATTCTTATCCACATACCATTTTCTGGTTCTAAGTAATTGAAATGAAATAATTCTAATAATTTAAGAACAATACAGTATGTAAATTATTGCCAATAGTGAGAGAATTGCACATGGTTTAGTTTGGTAAAAATTTCAACAGGACTCTTGCTTTGCAGTGGCAAAACTTCAGACCCTTTGGGGGTAACACCTCAGTTTGACCAGTTACTCCTTCAGGCATATTCTTCATTTTACCTTTCTTGACTGTATGACCTCAGGTCTAGGTTTCTCCTAGAATTATGTAAATTGCAGTTCTTCAACATTAGACATGAAGTGGACCCTTCCCTGCAGGTACTTCAATTATGATTTATAAATTAGAAATGCACACCTTCACAAATACTTGTTTTGCTTTGTTACAAAATCTCTACTGTTTCCCACATACCTTAAATATCTTTGTAATGCTTATTTGTCACCCTCATGAAAAAAATGTTATTTATATCACATTATTTCTTCAGAATTAGAATTTCCTTTTGAAGAAAAAATTTGTTGTGGTGCCTTTGAATGGCGAGGGCTCTGCATCACAAATAACTTACAGCATACTCCTATGTCTTGTACATCATGATGGCTCCCTTACCCTTGTCCCATTAGCTTTTTATCCTGGTATGGGCCAGGATAAATTATATTATATTTTAATTTTTTTTTTTTGCATTAACAAAAAACCCACTACATTGAAAAGAAAAACACTTAGGAAACATTACATTGACAGTCAATCTTGGCTGAAGATATTTTTTTTCCTTCAAAAAGAATATTACTTGGAAGAGTTGTGTCATTCCCTATCTTCTGCAATAAAGTAAACTAACAGCTACAGTAGCAGATTTTATAATGGCAAACAAACCCATTTTTAAACAACTAGAGAAGCAAAAGAGGGGGAAACAGCAAAAACTGAAGCAAATAGTGATTACTGTTGAGCACTGTTTCTAAATTCAGATTTTTGTCGTAGGAAATAAACATTAGAATGATTGAGAATAAAAAATGGTGATTTGGAGTTAAACAATGATAGAAATATCACACAGTGAAAAGATATTCCTAGATAATGACATATTGTTTACTCTGATGTTTAGTATTTGCTAAAACTCATTATCTCTGTAGTGGCTTTTACAATCAGAATCATATTTTTTTCAAGATAAATTAAAATCCACTTATATATATAAACCACAAGAAAATATACCTAACAATGAGAACAATTCTTTGTCTGAGATTGAAAATATTCTTCTTTAAAACATTTTAACATGCTGCTAATAATACTACTTTCACAACTGAATAGAGAATAAAGTGGAGTCCTTATTTATGTGAGCTCCATAAATCTTGACAAAGCAGTACAAGTAAGCATGAAGCTTCTTCCCATGTCTACAGGAGCAGATGACCTATCTGCCATTTTTTCATTTCTCTTTTCTGCAAATCTAATCTGGACTTTGTTAAATGAAAACCTTTGCTTTTCTTCAACAGATTTGCAGAGAGATCCTTTACTAGGTGACTGTTCAGCTATCAGTCACTGGCCCTTTCTCCTGTCTCCATTCAAACTTTCTGTTGTACAGAAGAAATCCTTCCAGAACATTTAGGATATTTACAGTTAGTGGCAAGAGGAATAAAAGGAAATTGCAGAGCTTATGCTTTTTTAAAATTATTGGTTTTTAAAAATTACTTTATTATTTTGTTCTTAAGTATATAAAAGTATCTTGTTAAATGAGGAAAATGACTAAGCATCCAAGCTGCTGAAAGATTGTGAGTACTGCCTACAAACTATGACTAAATATTTAATTCATATTAAAAGCCATTATTTATAATTCACTATTTTTTCTACAAGTCGTGACTAAGGATACAAAGTTATGTAAATCTTTATAAATGAAGATTCTTTCTAATATTTTCCCCAATTTTCCTTCTGATAGCATGTACAATTAATCACTGTCAGTAAAAGGATCACTTAGATGCAAGATTTTTTTCATAAAAGTAGACTCAGAAAGAGTCAGATTTTCTTATAGATACTTACCTCGGTTCTCTTTGTGCCTTGAGAGAGAAAGTGTGACTAACAAAAAAAATTGGACATAGTAAATTAGAATGTTATTACAGATCCAATGAACTATTTTTAAACATTTATTTCAGAAAAGTTTGTTATGGAATTAACATAGGCTTAAAATAACCTGTAATTTCCTGTTTCTCTGAGCATTAAAAGAATATTAGGTTGGATGCTCTGCTTGATCCATAGCAAAATGACTTTCAATTAACTTATTTTAAATATGCTATGATAAAATTTTAAAATAATAGGTTTCAAAGAAGTTGAAAGTTTCTTCAAATAGAGAGTTGACTTTCACATGTCAGAGTATGGAATGTAAAATTCCAGAGTAAAAATTCCTTGTTCATACAAAAATCTGTCTTTGTAAGTGCAAAATTCTCAAGTCTATCTCAAAATAGGATTTTTATTAAGTAATTTTAACACTAAGACCCTGCCTTTTGCAAGGCAAAAAGATGACATTAGTGGAATTGAGGAACTGAGTTAGACCTAACCTTTACTACAGATGCAGCAAAACAGTCAGGTATGTACGTGTATATAATATTTAAACTGAGAGACAGTTGCATTTAATCAGACTTTCCTTACACAAGACTGCAGCAGCATCTAAGGAGCAATGCCACTGATGGACTTTCTGGATGATCTTTCTGTATTGATCCTTTCCTTTCTAGAAGCAAGAAAGGCTTTTCATGTGCTGGCAGCATTCATCAAAGCTGCTGTACTAACCACAGAAATTACTCTTTTGTTTCCCGTTTCAGTGCTCACAATTGCTTTCTCCTCTTTCCTTCAGTGCTTGCAACAGTTGTCACCTTGTAAAAGTTTTGGTGTTTTTTGCCAATCAGATGTTCAGGGTTTCCACAGTAATTAAATAGTATAATATATCCCAAAGCACTGTACCAGTTTTTGAAACTTTTTCATTCTCTTTGTCTGCTTTCGTAAAAACATTAGTGATCCTCTCTAACTCTTTGGGGTGCAGTTTTGTCTGGGGTTAACACATATAACCTTTTACAAATTATGAGGGGAAAACTGCATAGAATTTATGGGTGAATTTTGTAGTATTCATAGGTATCATTTTAATTAATCTGAAGAGACACTATTAGAAAAACTAAACTGGAAACTAAATAAGATGTGGAATGGAATTGAAGATTTGTTTGATACCGTGTCAAGTCTGTAATCTGACTCAGTGGGCTGGTGTGCAAGTGCCTGTGCCAGCATGAGGGAATAAGTGAAATTTCACCATTGGGTCAGATCTATAGGTGTAGATGAACTTTAAACAATAGGACAGCCACCATCAATAAGTTGTCAGAGCTGACTGCAAGCAAATTTTCACTCACAGCTGAAATTAGTATAAACCACCTGTATAAAGCATGAGATTTGGAATGTCATACTTGGAATACCAAGTATTGGTATTATTACAATTCACAACAGCTAACAGCTAAACATTCCAGCCTCCACAACAGTGCTGGGAGATGGTTAACAGAAAACTGTTAATGTAGTAGTTTAATAATAGTTGATATTAGTTGAAGGTTTAAGGAAAAGGTGACAGTTGATGCTCAGAAGGTAAAAGTTGCTCCTAGTGGTTCGCTGGCATTTACTGTCAGAAGTGCAGTTTTTACTTTGTATTTTCTCTTGTTTCTTGAAGTTGCAAGATCAGTAGCAAACTAAACTCAGAGCTGGACAAAAAAAAAAAAAAAAAAGCCCTTGCACATGATATAAGGAAAGCAGAAAGAGAGATGCACAGTGAAAAGTTCTGGCAGTCAGGACCAAGGATGCCTATTGTTTATAATGACACTACTCCCATTCCTATTTTCTTTTTATATATCTTAAAAATAGAATATGTGGTCATTTTTTTGTGGGTGGTATGTGGTTTGTTGGCTTGGTTTTAGGTTTTGGAGGGTTTTTTTGGTATTGGTTTTTTTGGGTTTTGGTTTTTTGGGTTTTTTTTTTGTCCCATAAAAGGTATGCATTTAGGTATGGTTAAAGCAGAAAAGTATTCATAGCACCTATAAGCACAGCAATGGAAAAAACATCAGGCAAAGATCATGAGTAAAACAGTAAACAATCACTTGGAGTATTTCAAGTTCTACAGTTTAATAATGTCCACACCAAGGCTTGAGAGTATTTTTATGGACTTTAGTAAAGTCTACATCCCCTTCTAAAATTCTGCTTTATATGCAGTACTTCATAACTGCAACAAATTCCAAGGTAAAAATAAACATGAGCCCTACATACAGCCCCAATGCTATGCCACATTCACCTCTGTGAATCACCTTAGCAGGACCTAGGGGCAATTTAAAACCGTACAGGCTGCCTGAGCTACACTTGCATGTTTGTTTGTCATGCACTACACAAGTATCTCCTGGGCATGCATGAGCACCACTCACACACACACCATGTTCATATTTATCTCATGCATGTTTAAAATGTGTGTGCTTCATATTGCATGTCCCTTTAACTGTGCACACAAGGTTTTAATCTACCTTCGGACACATGACAATTTCCTGTTTCTTACTTCTTATTAGATATCTTATTTGTCTGCAAGGTGGAATTTGACTAAAGTGTATTTCGATATTTAAGTGTTCAGCAGCTGTAAGCCTAAAAATCAGGGACATTTTAGGAAACACCTTATTTTTCCCCAATATCTATAGATTTAATAATTTAATAATGCTGAAATATATATTGATAATTTTCCTTCCAGTTCAAATTATCTCAATATTTGAGAGTCAAGGGGATTGAGCAAGAAAAGGTTTTTATATTGCTTTCTTACTTTTCATCTGGTAGTGTGGAAAGAAGCATAACAGCACTGTGATTGAAATAGTTTTGACTGGCAAAAATAGATATTTTCTTATTTTTTCTTTTTAAAAATAATATCTGTGGCAGTGACCTATGTATAGCTCATTTCACTTCATGTTATTTTGTTCTGTTATTTTGGGAATTACATTTTTCAGAGCACAAAAGGGATGAGAAATGTTTTTTAATTAGTTCAGCATGCCTTTTAACTTCACAGCTTCTCTGAAACACATGGGTATATGCAGAGACTTAAGTTATTTTATAATCTTTGAACCCAAGAATACATCAAACTGACTACATTCATTTATTTGTCCTTGTGCCTTCTATTTAATGCTATCATCTCATGTCTGTACACTTGAAAATAAATGGTTGGACTGTTAGGCTCTAATCCTATACATTTCTCTTGGTTCATTTACTTAGGCAAAATGTGTTGCTGGAAGTTTCTGTGTGGCATGAAGTCTGTGGTCCTGTGGGATAAGCAGCTAAAGAGTCATAGAAAAAGGACTTTGTCTTCTTACTTTGTTGATAATGAAATTTATGATAAATTATTGTTTTGAAAAATCTGGCTGGTTGAAGTGGATTTTGATACATGAGATTAAAATGATGCTAACAGTGATATCTGAAAACAGTATTTGAACATTTATTTCCCAATAGTTTCATAGACATACATAAGATTACATGTAGTTGTATGCTGCTATGTTTCTGAATCTATTATTTTCTTTCACAGAAGTAAATCAAAAGAGTCTTTCAGAGTTATAAGCATGAGGAAAAATGTGCAAGTATTGTTTTCATGCCACACCCAGTAAAAAATAAAATACGTGGCTCTAAGGTTATAGTATAAGATCCATCAATGGATTTTTTTTTCAGAAGTATTAGTATTACTATAAAGTGCAAATCCTGAATATCTCCTCAGGTGTAATAGCATCACAAGTCTTTATCTGGAATCAGTTAAGGATAAATGTACCTTGTACACATAAATGTACAAGGCAGTCTGTAAGTGGATCTCACTGGTTTAGGCCACTAACTAACCCTTGCACATAAATGTGATGAACCAATCCTCCCAGTCAGTGTTGATGTGATCCTAAATATGCTTCTTGGTAGGGAAATACAGAAGTTTGTCTTGTGGGTGTGGGAAAATGAGAGAAACTGACTGTTAGTGATTTGCACAGGGCTACATAGTAAAAGAGACAAGGCTAGAGCTTCTGAACCACTTATGATCAATTATGAAATCATAATGCATTTATTAAATTATTAATATTGTTAAGTATAATTCTGTTTCTATATTTATAAAATATCTTCTTAAATTTTCAGTTATACCAGTCCTTTAGTTACAGCCTTCTGATATAACTAGTTTGTGTGCAATAAAAAAATGCCAGGCGTATAAATGTTGGATGCTTAACTATATCAAATTAACAATCTTCAAGAAGTGATTTCCAGAAATTAATTTAATATTATATCTTTGCTGTAGACCCAAAAATTCACATAAGCAGACATTGATTTAAATGTTGAACTTCAGATTTTGCTGAGGAAAGTTTTAGGAAAAGGTCTTTCATTCCCTTTTGCCTTCAAATTTTCACTTAGTATTCTGTTCATTTTCAATTTTAATTGCCACGTTATAGTTTGCAAAGATGGTGTGCAGCTGTAAAATGCTGCACTTTATTGCAGCAAGAGGAATATTTATCTGAACAGATACATTACTGTTACTGTAAAGAATGGGCCTATTTTACTTTATCAGCAGCTGAGGGGAAGGTTAATGGCTATGATGTATCTTTTACGTGGTCTGTGAAACATGGAGTGCTCTGCACTGTTAAGATTTACAGTGTGGAAGACAAAGCGTGTGCTATTCCAAGCACTCTCTTAACTGCAGGCTGTAAACTTGGGAATTAACTTCAAAACCCCTAAATATCTTAAAACAACAGTAAGACTGGAAGAGAAAATAATTTCTTCACATAAATTCATACCTTTAATCCTAAGTGCATGGAAAGACCTTATAAATTTTCCAGATGTCCTAAACAAGCAAAGAATACAAGTGGCCAGGATGTTTTCAATATTCACTGTATTTCCATCTGTAGTGCAGCAGGATACAGGAACAGAGTAATACAAAACTACTGTTCATTTTTATTGGAGAAAGAGTCAGTACCTTCAGAGAGAACCTAATCATCCTTTAGCCTGCTATTGGGGGGTGCCATCTATTCAGCAATGAGGGCCAGGTGGCAACTTAGGTCTATATGAATACAGTGATAAATATCAGGGATAAGGGAGATACTCAGTTCTTGAGGTTTCCATCTTTTTTTGTCCTGTAGATGAAAAACAATAGAATGGTGACACACCATCCCAGTGGGATGAGGTATCCCTATGACTGTTAGCTGGACTGCTGCAGGATCATGTCAGTTCTGGTAGGACAGACTATCATGCCATTCAGTACAGGAATAATTCGGACTATGTCCACTAAAGATTATGTATTCTGTACTTGGGAAAGCTTGTAATAGTACATATAGAGTCTGATCACTGGAACAAAATTCAGAGCTCTGTTTCAGAGAACTGTGTCGTACATCGCACAGGAATGGTTGAGCATGTTAGAGTAGCATCATAAAGCACCAGAAAGCAAACTGAGAACAGTCCCAAATGAGTGTGTTTATTAGAACTATCCAGTAAGACAGAAATGTGGCATTTGTTTTATCATTTGTTTTTTCTAGAGTCTAGATAAGGATAGCTCCTTTATATGGCTTGAGCTTTCACTTATGTGTCTGGCATATTTGGGAGGGATTTCATCCCACACCTGTGCAGAAGGGCGTGCTCTGCTCCTCCTCTGTGCAGCTCTCCTGTGCTGAAGAATAAAGGAAGTTTCATTAGGTACAGAAAATAACATGAAAGACAGTAATTTTCCCAGTAGACCATTCAAATGTTTGGAGTTGTCAGTTTTACCCCTTGCTTCCACAGGCATCAATATATTTGTACAAATTTAGACATTTAGTTTGAAACTGGTCCAAGAGGCCAGAAATCAGATCCCATATCTCCATCCTCCCAGATAAAGAGATTTACCACTGAGAAACAAAGTCAAGTTCCTGTTTCCCTGGTATTTGTAAACCTCATACTGGAGTTCCCTTCAGCAAGGTGACCCACCTTTAATTTCAAATACAGGAGTAATACTTATTTCCTCTATAAGACAATCATAATTAGTGGTTACAAACATTTCCTACAGCTTTGCTTTAAAATATAACTGTATCAGATAACTGCAAATTGTCATAGTACCAGACTGTGTTCTTTTAGGATTAAAAATTTAGGTTCCTGGGTCATATTCTAATTTTTTTCCTGATCTAGGACCATAGTATTTCTGAACAAGTTCAAATGTAGAAAGAGCATCAGAACAAGAAGCTACTTTGAAGTTCCTCAGGTGATAGTAATGACACTGATTACGAAGTACAAAATTTCGGGATTAGATAAAAGATAAGTTAAATATCTCAGATATTTTTTAAGATGTGACTTTAAAAAGACACTTGAGACTATTCTCACAATGTAGCAGTCAGAGCATGGCTTTCTTTTTGCCATATAATTAGTTACAATAAGATGGACTGCCTTTGTTACCTGTAGGGGAGAATCTGTCCATGGACTTTCAGCTGTGTTAGCAGACAGTTCATGGGCACTGTAGAGAGAGTTGGAACCACCATAATATCTCAGTAAATAATTTGATACATTTTCATGTTTTGAAATGTAAAAGTTGGTTCTGAGAAGTGGAAGGAAGGATGCCACCAGGGTTCTATTGAAATTACCTATTAGACTTTTTACATTGAACTCTCTGACTTTCTATTTCACAGCTAAGAGAATAATGTTCAACAGATTCACATTATTAAGTTTATTCTATCTTATTTATCCATTCCTAATTTATGCTGAGAGACTTGAATTAAAAGCTAGGCATATCTTAATAAAATCTTCCAATTATGATTAATTTTATTTCCTGAAATATCCCAGGTTTTTATTTTCTTTTAGACAATTTTGGTTTAGTTAAGTTTCAAAAGTTCGTTTAATATATTGTACATTTCAAAGTGCAATTAATTATTATAGCTTCAGAGCTTCAGTTTGAGTATTTTTGTGATGGAGTATAGTTCCATGGGAGAAATAAGTGTTTACCTAGTAAAAAAATTTATGAATTTTTTTTTTTTGTTTAGTACTACCTCAACTAGAGAAAATTAATTGTAGTTCTATATATTAAAATAATCTTTCCACAACATGATAAAGGGAAAGATAACTTTCTCCCTAGTAGTGAAGATTTCTCAGTCCTCAGGGAAGATATCAATTGCCTGCTTCTCTTTCTTCTCATTTGATTATTTCAGATAACCTTCACAGACATTCCAAACTTTTCAAATGAGAACATCTTTCTTTTTTTTTATAATAAAGCATTAAGAACATTAACAACCTTCCATCTGCAATATTTCATAGTCTGTCAGACTTAATACAGACCTGAAAAAAAAAAGAAAGATAAATGTTTCGGGATAATTCTGTAATACTTTCCATTTGACATTAAGTATCTTTGTGAGAAAGAGCTATAATAGCCAATGTTGCTATAAATTTATATACAAGCAAAAACTGAGGGTGTAAAATCTTAAAATCTTTTCTTTAATCAAGTTACCAGATGCTGGTTTGTTTATTAAATATATAATTTTTATCTCATACACAGTGCTAAAATGAGGAGGTCAGTGTGGGAAGCAGCTGGCAGATTTGGTTGTAGGTGCAAGTCTGAGATCCTAACTTATCTGCTCTTCAGGGAAACTTCACACTTCTTGTGTCTCACTTCCACTTTTCACAACCAAGGGGACCTTTTCAAAAATCTAACTATGTGCTTTACAATTAATACTGTGTTCATAGGAAAACAGAATATTTTGGGTTGGAAGAGGCCTTTAAAGGTATTCTAGTCCAACCTCTCTGCAATGAGCAGGGACATCTTCAACTAGATCTGATTGCTCAGAGCCCCATCCAGCCTGACCTGGAATGTTTCCAGAGGTGGGGTGTCTACCCCAGATAACCTTTCTGGGTTATCTGAAGAATATGTTCCATTGTTTCACTCACTTCATTTGAAAAAATTTCATCCTTATATCTTGTCTGAATCTGCTCTCTTTTGGTTTAAAACCATTACCCATTTTAAAACAGGTTCAACTAAAGTTCTACATTTCCAATTTTCCATTCTTTGTGGCTCTTCCCAATTTTTTTTATTTTGTGGTAGTCAGAGAATGTCCTTTCCTTTTCTCTAGAAGGAAATGCATTACTTAAAGGTTCTGTTGTTCATCTTTGTTGCTTCTGGTGACATAAAGGCTTCCTTTTCCTTGAGATCAGCTCAGCTGGTAAGAGGATGGTGCTAATAGTGCCAGGGTTGTGGGTTTAATCCCTGTACAGGCTATTCACTTAAGATCTAGACTTGATCCTTGTGGATTCCTTCCAACTCAGAATATTCTGTGATTCTGTGACCTATTCTAATGTATATTTTACTTCCTCTCTTTCAGTGATCATGTTGTCATGATATTTGCTTGAGAGGAAACTTCCTAGAAACTGTTTGGGGTTTTGTTTGTTTCATTGTTTGTTATTATTTGTTTGTTTTATTGCTGAATTCAGTCTCAGTTTGTTGAAATGCTCTCTGATTTTGCTAGGTCTGGTATCCGTATAGCTCAAGCTGATGGCAGGTTTCCCAAACCTTCTCTGTAGAAACTATCTTCCAGCATATCCCAAGGAGTACAGTATCTATGCATTTCTCTAGTTCCTGCAGCCAAACTCAGAACTCGTCTTTTCAAGATGATTGATGATACAAGTAAATCATTTGTGACCCCTGAAGCAATGCCAATGCTGAAAAAAATCCCGTTTAAGGCCATTAACAGCCATAACATCCTGGATTCATAAATCATCTAGTTCAGTTTCTAGCTGGTTTTTGTTTTGCTTTCTTTTTTGACTCCGGCCCCTAAGGAAAGAAGCTGCCACAAAGCAGAACTGTATAAGGTTTAGGTGTGAATGCCCTAAATTCATTCCATGGCTCCCTCTTCCTGCATCTGCTCCACCTGGTAAGGCTATCTGCAAGCCTGCAGGTGAGAAAGCAAGGCGATGTAAGTGAAAGACACATTTGTGTACTACTAGCATAGTGAAAAGACCAGCTTTTTTGTTTTGTTTTCAAAACAAAAACAAAAGACAGAGATTTCAGTCTGAATTATGACTTCTAAAAGAAAATACAGAATAGAATTTAAATAATGAAAGCTTCCACTAGAATAGCTACAGATTTAAATAGTACACCTAGTTTCTGGATGATTGATAATTCCCTTCAAACTAAAGCTATCATAAGCAAGTAGATCTGCAGTTAAAATATTAATAATGAGACCCCTTTTGGCAACCCAGAACTGCTCACTCTTCAAAATCTGGTTCCCAACACTGAATTTTGCAACAAAATTAAAGGAATCATCCTACCATTTAAGTTAGATGCAAGCTTTGCCTGACACTTCAGTGATATCAAAATTTAGGAGCATCAAGATGTGTCTCATTCTAACACTGAGGGTTTTTCCACATATTGGTGTCCTCTTAAAGGCCTCATTGTATTTAGGTTCTATTTTCATTTTTCCTTTTACAAAACCTCTCTCAGTGTAATGCTATAAGTGAGAAGAAATTTATGCCATAGACCTGGGATAAATAATGAGAATTGACATTCCAGGTCAGGTTAATTTTTTGTTTTTTTTCTTGAGAACACATGTTCTGCAGAATTTACATCCACTAAGCTCTGGCTGCTGTATGTAAATGAAATGTACTAGTGGTTATTAATGGTTGGAGATATACATGCCACTGAGGGTTTTCAAAGAGCAGTATTATAGATCTGATAGATCCCTAGTTCAAAATGTACTGCTTACTTATGCTGGAAAATACTCCTAAAATTTCTTACATTCCAAAGTGTATTGACCAAAATCATAAGATTTTTTTTTCTCAACTGTTAAACTTTTTAATAATGCCACTAGTCTCATTATTTGAACTGTAATTATGATCACTATGGAAACTCAGATTTGTGACTCAATTTTTCAGATTCAAAGGGCTTATTTCATCTAATTCAGGTAAATAAGATGAGAGTAACATCTCTCCTGAATACAAAAATGGCTTTGTGTTTTTTGTTTGCTATCACAGAAAATATCTGGAATTTTTTGTTTTTTTTGTTTCAGCTATTTGAGTAACCTAATAGTAAAAAGAAATAAAAAGAAACTGCCTAAAACAATGCAGATGGTTCTATTGAACCATCCGTGACAAGAGAAAAACAAAGACACAATATATTGGTATGCAGACCTTTTTAAAAACATTGAATAAAGGTCAAATTATTTTGAGAGACAGATTACTGAGGTAAAAAGATATTTTCCATATGTTGAGCTTTGTTCCTTCTGTTCTTCTTGCTTTTTCTTCTTCCCTTCCCTCTTCCTAATTCCTATTTGGAAGATAAGAAGAACCAAATAAGGTTGTTACACTGTTGCTATTGTTACCCCTATGGCAATCCATATCACTATTACTTCAAGTTTTCTTTATTCACAAGTCTGAGGACCTAGAATGTGGTGTAAAAGCATTGTACATAGACTTTTCTGGTTTTTTAAAAAGTGAGTTTTAATATTATTTGGTTCTGTCTTGGTGCAATCCCACAATGTTATCCATATAGTCTTGTCAAGTGATTTCCTGAACTTCTTCTTTGAGACATTTTTATTCTAGAAGTTATTCATTATGTAATCCAAAAGCATTGCCAAATTAAACCTTCCTAACTATTGCAAGGGTGAGATATTCTTTCTACATCACTTATATCAAAATGTATCTGCTTAAAAGCAGAACTTACCTCACCTGAAGAGCCCACATCGATAGTGCTTCTCCTAAAAAAATATGCTGAGATACCATTTAAAACTCAGTCTCTATACTTGAGTTTCAATTAATAAATGAGAATTCAGATGTATCAATTTTGTGTATTGGAGACATGAGTAAGCTGTTTTAATAAGTTAAACATGCATGGTATATTCCCAGCAATGGACAAGCAAATTAGGAAAAGAAATTACAAAGATGACCCAACGTTTGCTTTTCTTCATGTCTGGTTTGCTTGGGACCTTGGGGGGAATTTGAGTGCATGTGCATGTGCCTGTAGGGTCTCTCTGTCCTCCTCTAACCTTAAGGTGCTGCCTCTTCTTTCACTATAATTGCATGGCTGTTGAACTGAATAGAAAATTCTACAATCCCAATAAAACAACATTTTGTTAGGTTCCTCTCAAAGAATTGACAGATTTTAAGGATTTTCTTTTCTGACATCTCTTGATGTCAGCCTGAACCCCTAGTGCATTTTTGCTATAATACTTTTAACTAACCCTTTGTAGGAGAAATATATGAAAATCTGAAATTGATATAAAACTTCTCTCAAAGGAGTCCTTAAATTCAGTTTGCTACAATTGCATGTATTTTCTCCTAAATCTATCATACTATATTGAAAATTTAATTTTTATGCCACTACTTAGAATATGTATAGTAGGCTAACATTTATCTTGCATTTTTCCTAGGCTTAAATAATTGTTATTATGTAAGAACAAAGATCTAGTGATAATACATCTATTAAATATTGTATTTTTAATCAAGCATTTTCTAATTGTTACAGATTTCAAAACCAGAAAATTAAAAGGAGAAAAATTTAATTGATTGAAGTGTTCATACATTAGTTAGTGTGGATAGTCTCCAAAATTAGAGAATTATTTTAATGTTTTAGTTAACAGAGACAATAACTCAACTTTATTACAGAAAAATGTCTATTGAAAGAAATGGAGAAGTGATACAAAATGTTCCCATCACCAATTAAGCATCTCTTCCACAGGTTTACAAAATCTGTTCATATTTTTAAGATGCAGTTTCAATATAGAAATGTGGGAAATAACAGGAAAGCATGCCTGAGAAATTTTACTTTAAAAGGTCAAAATCCTATAGTGCAGAAAGGTGTATTTTGCTCTTGTTTCTATAGATTAAAAAAAAAAAAAAATAAAGAAAAAAGAGAAATGCCCCTTCTGTGAATTTCTTGCTGAGGAAGAGGGCTTGCTTAACTTACTCATCAACCTAGAAATGCATAGTTACCCTCCTTACCCTCAATCTTACAAAATTTGAGGAAAAATGAAAGGGTATGTTTCATAGTCTATGTTCTCTGAGAGACAAAAAAAAAAGGCATTCTCCTAAATCTATCATACTATATTGAAAATTTAATTTTTATGCCACTACTTAGAATATGTATAGTAGGCTAACATTTATCTTGCATTTTTCCTAGGCTTAAATAATTGTTATTATGTAAGAACAAAGATCTAGTGATAATACATCTATTAAATATTGTATTTTTAATCAAGCATTTTCTAATTGTTACAGATTTCAAAACCAGAAAATTAAAAGGAGAAAAATTTAATTGATTGAAGTGTTCATACATTAGTTAGTGTGGATAGTCTCCAAAATTAGAGAATTATTTTAATGTTTTAGTTAACAGAGACAATAACTCAACTTTATTACAGAAAAATGTCTATTGAAAGAAATGGAGAAGTGATACAAAATGTTCCCATCACCAATTAAGCATCTCTTCCACAGGTTTACAAAATCTGTTCATATTTTTAAGATGCAGTTTCAATATAGAAATGTGGGAAATAACAGGAAAGCATGCCTGAGAAATTTTACTTTAAAAGGTCAAAATCCTATAGTGCAGAAAGGTGTATTTTGCTCTTGTTTCTATAGATTAAAAAAAAAAAAAAATAAAGAAAAAAGAGAAATGCCCCTTCTGTGAATTTCTTGCTGAGGAAGAGGGCTTGCTTAACTTACTCATCAACCTAGAAATGCATAGTTACCCTCCTTACCCTCAATCTTACAAAATTTGAGGAAAAATGAAAGGGTATGTTTCATAGTCTATGTTCTCTGAGAGACAAAAAAAAAAGGCATATTTTCTTCTAGCTTAAGTAGTTAATTTATTTTTTTTCTTTTCATATTGTTTTTGAAGCTATGACTTATTCAGATAAAGAGATTTATCTTTTCCTCTACTTTCAGTTGCAGTATTTAGAATATAATCTTTCAACAATTTTAATGCAAAGTATATTAATGATTTAACTATATTTTCTGATTCATATAAGAAAATAATCAGAACTGTAAATAGATCATCAGTGTTCAAATGGATATATAGAGACTGTTCTCATACTGAGGACCAAATTTTCCTGTGATCCTCATTTTCATGAGTGATAAGAGATCTGCACCTTATCGGTCTGATTTCTCCATCAGGTCTTAGAGTTGGGTTTTTCTGTGAAGAAAAATGGGGGAAGATTTCAAGACTGTTTTGAGTGCTTGAGGCATAAAAAAAGAAGTGTAATTTTAGCTGGGGCTTGAGTCCAAGATGCTCCCACCAACTTACTATAACAGAAGGGGATTTGCAGAAATATGAGTTGTTAGTTGTACAGTTGGAAACACAGACAGGAGTCAGAAAACTTTGAAGTTCAAGCCAATTCCATGCTTAACATTTGCTGAGCTTTTTATCTTCATGCAACAATGATCTTGTTACTAATATCTTCTTTTAATCCAACTAATGACATTGTTTTCAAGTGTTGCTGCTGCCTCATGAGTTTATTTAAACATGTAAGCAGGCAAGGTGAACATTTTAGTGTGCAAAAAATTAGCTAAAAGACAAAAGTTTTTCAGCAGTCATAGAATTAGGAATGCATGTTAAAGATTATCTAGTTCCAACACTCCTGCCACAGGCAGGGACAACTTCCAATAGACCAGGTTGCTCAAAGCCCTGTCCAGCCTGGCTTTGAACACTTCCAGGGATGGGGCTTCTCTGGGCAACCTGTGCCAGTGTCTCACTGTTGCAGTGGGGATCCTGCAACACGCATATATCAAACCAGGAGTCCCGTGGAAAGGAAATATATATGGACAGACAGATTCTTGCTAGCTGTTTCAGAGATGTTTATTTCTCCAGCTGCATGGCCGGAGCTCTGCCGAGGAACTGTTCCAGTCACGGGACCAAGGGTCCTTCTGCCCGCGCAGGGAACACAAACCAACCAATGGGAACGAGGCTGAGCAGGGGCAGGGAAACCCCGTGTCTGTGCCCTCAGGGCCCCTCTCCCAGGGCTACACGGCAGGGGAGGGACCCCAACACCTCACCCGTTTTATTTTAATAAAAGGAGAATGAAAACAACTGGATAAACATAACAAGAACAGTTTCAAAACAAAACAAGCCACCCTCCTGAGTCTTTAAATGTCCAATCAGATTCTGTGGAACATCTTAGGGCTGACAGAAGGGAGACAGGACTCTCTGAGCATGCTTTGTGGGGAAACTGAGGCAGGAGAGGGTTTAACTTCTTCCCTCCCCCTTTTCATCCCCCACTCGGCATTGGAAAGGGATTTTTGGGGAAACAATTGGCAAAAGCATGGTTTTGTGAGGGAAACCATGGATGAAAAAACGGATTGGGAATACACTGGGGGTAATAGGACATAGGGTAAAAGGGAAAGGTGGGATTAGGAAAGGGAGACTGTAGGGGGGACTTACAATGGAGATATTGTCTAACATGACTACGATTTTTTGCATATATACTGCCTTTTACAGGAACACCATCAGGCCCAGTGACCTGCGACGCTTGTAACCCTTTTCTACCTCGTATAATTTTGAATTCCACGACTTCTCCATCTGCCAAGCTTGGGATGCATTACACTGCAGCTCGCATGGCTCTGCCCGCGCGCGGGAACTGCCTCGCTGCTGCTCGCAGAGCGCTCGGTGCACGTGGCCTGGGCCGCACGGTCCCTGCGCCAGGCTTCCCTTCGCCAAGACACAGCTGACATTGCTCAACTGTCTCGGTAATTAAATAATATTCACGAAAATATTCTTCCATCGGCATATATTTTGACTCCAGTATTAACTGTGTCCAAACGGTTTTCCAAAAGCCCTTGGTAAGAATTAAATCCCAAGAAACATAGAAAAAGTTCTTAAACAACCATGCCAGGAAGTGTTTCAGTTCTTTTTGAGCTTGAATCAAGCTAAAATTCACAAATCGTTGTTCAAGAATCATTTTAGCTCATTAGGGCCCCACTCTGGATCCTGAAGAGGAAGTACCTTTTTAACATCCTCCTGTGTTATCCTGCAATCATCTTCAGCCATATTCACAGGTGTCTTTATAACTAATTGCTTTTCTGATTCAGGTAGAGCATCAAGCAGTAACTGGGTATCAGCCCAATAAGGATTGTGTTGGTTTGTTGCAGTGGGGATCCTGCAACATGCATATATCAAACCAGGAGTCCCGTGGAAAGGAAATATATACGGACAGACAGATTCTTGATAGCTGTTTCAGAGATGTTTATTTCTCCAGCTGCATGGCCGGAGCTCTGCCGAGGAACTGTTCCAGTCACGGGACCAAGGGTCCTTCTGCCCGCGCAGGGAACACAAACCAACCAATGGGAACGAGGCTGAGCAGGGGCAGGGAAGCCCCGTGTCTGTGCCCTCAGGGCCCCTCTCCCAGGGCTCCATGGCAGGGGAGGGACCCCAACATCTCACCACCCTGACAGCGAAGAGTATCTTCCATATGTTTGATCTATACCTACCCTCTTTCAATTTGAAGCCATTTCCCCTTGCCCTATGGCTACATGCCCCTGTAAAAAGCCTCAATGTCTCCCTTGTAGCCGCCTTTAGGCACTGGAAGGTGCTATAAGGGTACCCTGAAGCTCTCTCTTCTCCAGGTTGAGTAGCCTCAGTTCTCTCAGCCTTTCCTCATAGAAGAGGTGCTTCAGCCTTTCCTCATAGAAGAGGTGCTCCATCCCTCTGATCATCTTTGTGGCCTGCTCTGGACTCACTCCAACAGGTCCATGTCCTTTCTGTGTTGGTAATCCAAGAGCTGAAGGCTCTGCTCTGGTTGGGGGTTCAGTACATTGCAATTAAAATAATTTAGACTGTGAACATTCTTCACATTCTGAGGTCAGAAGAAAAAAATTTGTTTTGCAGTTAAGCCTGGCATCTAACATCTACATAGCTTAATCAATTAATGGAGATAATTTTCCAGAGTCGCAGTGTAGTACTGTGAAAGGTATTTCCAAGGATTATAGCTGATGTAAGCTTGCAGTTACTTTATCTGAGATCAAGTGACTATTGACAGTACACTATCTGGGTCTTTAATGAAGTTCTCAAAATTAATTACTTCCTCTTTAATATAAAAAGGTAAACAATTTCCTATGAAAGAAACGATTCTGTGTTCAGGTGCTCAGCTACTGAATGAAAAAATGCATTATACCTTTATTTATTTTGTTTATGGTACCTTTATTATGCAAATATTAAACCATTATATTTCTATAAAATATACTAACATTTAAAGTGAGGATTTTACTTTTCTTCCTTAGCTGTTACAAAATTTGTTAAGGTTCCTTTTCTGGTAGGCACTCTGTAAAGACAGCATGTTACGCTGAGCCAGCAGAGATTAGACTAAATGAGAACACATTTGCTATAAATTTAACAGGGTTCATTTTCCAAAGCGACTGCTTTATGCATCTGCAAATGGAAGGAAATAGAGCAGCAAGCTCCTAATTTTTCCTACACATATAAAAACTGAAATAGTGAATATCTTGATATAAATCTTTGAAGAAATATTATTTTTATTAGGTATAGAACAGAGTACAATTCTCAAAAAAGGGGGAGATGATGGAGGATTTTTGTGTTACGTACCTTCAGTAAAAAATAACTGTTTGTTTTTTTACCTCTCCACAGTATTTTTCTAAATATTGGAGTGCAAATCACTGGATTGTAATGTTTTGTAAACTTCTCCATTAGTGATTGTGTGAGGGTAAAACATTACTAATGTTTCAATAGTGCATGTAAAATCTGTTTCTACAGCATGTTTATTCCAGATTCAATACATTTCCACTTCAAGACACTAAAAATAATTCAACTGGCTGGAATGGAATGCAATAGGATCACTAGATTGCATATCAATTGCTGTTAGCCCATAAGGTGAATGAGTTGAAATTCTGGAATGCATTTCTAGAAACTGGCTGTTTTAAAACTATCCCAAATAGGTGAGTACTTTAAAGACAAGTACACAAAAATTGTCTTTCTGCACATTTCCTGCTTATAAGTGAGATTTTGTGGATATTGAACAGAGTAATGAAAGTATAGTGTGTGGTCATGAATACTTACAGTAGACTTAACTCTTCAGAGTTCTTTTTGTCAGAAAGTATTATTTGCCATGAGTTTGGAGCTTTTAAGTTACATCATACAAATTCAGAGAAATTACTCTTTTCATATGGTAACATATAAAAAAAATGCAGTAAAATCAGTCTACTCAAAAGTTTCATGTCTAGATAGGACTTGGACAAAATGAAAAGAAGGAAACAGCAGGAGAATAAAGAAGATATTAATGCATCCAAAAGATATGTAAGATAACTGCCTTGCACAAGGCAGTTAGGTACTCATGTGCAAAAGAGATGTCAGAGGGTAATGATGTTAGATAGCAATAAAATAATACCTGATTGTAAGGATTCCAATTAATGCATTTTCAGGCCAGATAAAATAACTTTGTCTTAATTTTTCTAGAAATAATAACTAAATACTTCAGTAGCTAAACTTGAGATGGCACTAGATTTTTTTTCATTTATTTCATAGAAACTTTCTGTGTGGCATGTTAGATTTTTCATAGAATTTTTCAACATAAAATCAGAAAACATGTTCCTAATTGTATCTGCATAACATCTCTGAAATCCATGCATGGTTCTTCATGATAAAATTCCATATGTCTTTTCTCCCTCTTTAAATTGCAGTCTAATGTAGGGGTAGAATATCTTGCACAGAATATAGATAATAACCAGCAAAAATAGTGATTCAGCATTGTGTGAAAATAAAATTTTAATTTGGTAATTTGTTACATTTTATTCTGACATTAATGTATGGTAATTTCACCCTAGCTATAATCTGACTATCACATAGTACTTTTTTACCCATTAACAATGAGTCATAAATAGAAATCTTCTGCCAGGAAAACTGACTGAATAAATGGAAACCAATATTATTAAAAGATATATGTGTGTATATGAATGATGTATTTATATCCAAGAAGAAATTGTTGTTGCAGATTTGATTACTAGAAACTGGAATGTGTAACTTTCCAGGAAAATGTTCTTTAGGGATGTTTTATTGTGTGCACTAACTTTATATTGGTTTTGTATATTTATTACATCCTATATGAATGATAATATTAGTATGTTTACCTGGAAAATAAAAGTGAATAAACCAGGTGGATAATATTTCAGTCTTAATATATTGTACTCCAAAGCTATAGAAAGCAAAATGTATGCCATCTATACTATTTTACACAACTTATACTATTTTATAAGAAAAAAAATCTAGAATATTTTAATTGTGCAGAATTAAATTAGAATTAAATTATAATTAATTAGAATTAAAAAGAAGAAATGATACCTTTTCTGCTTTGTTTGAATATTCAGACTGATTGTTGTATATCTGAAAGGGAAAATTGTTTATGAAAATACCTGATTGTACTTTTTTTGCTACAGCTGAAGCTGAGAGCAGAAGGATAGAGCAGAGAATCAGCTGTAAGCCTAAAATGCCAAGAAAACATGCATGGCAGGGTTTTCCGAGATCTGTGGGCAGTAGAAATGCATTCAAATCTTTCAGTGTTTTGGTTTCAGCGTCAGGTTCTTGGGCTGGGAGGAAGATCTTCCAGCTCAGAGTATGGTGTTTGGAAGTCCCCACAGCTGCACTACAGGGTGTGTTGAAATAAAATGACAAATATGTCTGTGTCTAGAATTTTGATTTTAGAGGCTTATCTGAGCATGACTCCATTGCAGAGATCCTAAAAATCCTGTGTCAAGGCTTCTAAGTCACTGTGTCTGTAGCTTCCAGCTTCTGGGTGTTTTTATTAGAAAGTCTCCTGTCTCTGTAAGTTGCACAGTTTTGTGGCAACTTCCAAATCGTGGAAGTGATTATAGTCAATCATTTTTTTCCTCTCTATCAGTTGCCCCAAATGATATGCTGACTTGTAAGCAACTGAAATGTTCCACAGTCGAACAAAAATAACTGATCTCAGTTCTCTATCTTTGTAAATGACATTTCATTTCAAGCTATTCCAAATTTCCTGGACATGGAGAAGAATCAGGACCCTACTACACCCTGTGAAAAGACCTGTCCCTCTCAGCTACCAACAGGTTCTGTCTGTTCAGCACAGTGTTATTAAATAGGAAATTCTACTCTTCTCCACTCACCCAAATAAATTCACACAAGCTAAAATTTCTTAAATTATCATATTCTAATGTCTGTAGAAATAGCAAAATTAAAGTGTAAACATTTTCTTCAGTCTTTGATATGACTTTTGGTGAAGATAATGACTCATTTCACTTAACGTTTGGACTTTCATTTGCTTCTGTCTCACTAAACCAGACATTTCTATGATTTTTTTCAGCCTAAGAAGACTTTTTATTTAAAATAATATTGAGAGTTGGATCCTTATTGGCAATGGAATAAAATAGTGAACATCAAATTACTCTTTCCAATTATAAGAGTATGTGCACACCATTTCAGGCCCCACGGCTTAGCTGACAGTATGGGTGCATCTTGGGGAGGCTGGCAGATCTCAGGAATGTGCTCTAGGAATTGGGGCACACGCTTAACTAGAAGAAACTATTCCAGAAGATTTAGTGATCTTTTCAGGGGAAGATGAACATATCAGGATTTTTTATATGTAGATTTGAGAATACATAAATGGTTTCAGCAATGGTTGTAAGAAATTTAAGACTTTTCTTAACCTGTGAAAGAAAAAATAGTCTTCTAATATACTGTATTCCTCTACTATAATGTTTAGCTAATTGATGCTTAGATTGTGAATTACAGAAAAATTCAACTTTTTCAAAATTATTCCAAAGCTTTTCTGTTAAAATTTGCAAGTCTTCAGACACCCCAGATTTATAGCATATGGATCACATATTCTTGAAGTAGATGATGCTTACTTAGGTATTGTGGCTTTGAGCCTTTGCTCTGCTAACGTGACGTTCAAAGAGGTGTAAATAGCCAAGAGCTGTTTAACCAATGCTGTATACTTGATTAGAATATTCCCCGTTCATTAAATGGATACCAATGCTAAACGAAATAACTTAGTGAGGACATTTCATTTTACAGTAGTGCTAAAGGAGCAATAAATGTTACATTATTGTCAGTGGCCTTATTTTCCTCACTTACTGTACTTTGATTTGTGTCTTTGGACATTCTTGGAATGAATAGTTTGGCTTCTTTTGCATGAAACTAAATCCAAATCTCCAGTCATGATTTTATGTTCAGTCTCTGAAGCTAGAATACAACGAGTCTAAAGTAAAACCTGGAAAAATGTATACAGACATAAGGTGCACAACACAAGCTCTTGTTGTCAACATCCATTTCTGTGGTACATATTGATGTATACTAAATGCTGTATTTATGTATTGTAGTCTTTAGAATCCAGGGGTTTGTGATTACAGGAGGGCTTGGCTTATATATTTTTTTTCTTTTTCTTTAATGAATGAAACTAGCAATTTGCTAAAATCTGTATACTTTTGCTTTTATAATTAAATCTGTTCCTGTCCACGCAAGCAGTAAAGGAGTAAATGGAATTATTGCATTAGTTAGATATTATTAAGGCAAATCTCTTATGTATTATTGACAGTCTACGAGGTCTTCGGAACTTATGAATTCTTAAATTAGTTTTAGTTCTTAGACAAGGTGATGAAGCAAACATTGCATAATATACTTAGAGTCTTTAGAGAGTAGATTCAGCATAATAGCTTGGATTGGAAACAATGAAATTACTGTTTCATTGAAATGCATACCCATACTTTTTTTGGGTATGCTTGAACATAAGTGTCACATAGATTTGTACATATCTGCAGTCAAATCTTCTTATGTATTTATAAAGCTTATATATAAAAGTAGATTTACAGCCCAGAGTCATACCTTCCATTGTAAAGTACTGTAGACACTAAATCTCTCCTTCTCATGTTTTATGACTCTCATCTTCTGTAAACATGTATATGCACAATTGAACAAGACTGTTGGGTGTCCAGAAACGTTAATGGGCTGTAAGATGTATGGAACTTTAATGAGTCTCTTTGTCATCCTCGTGGCTGTTTAAGCAGGTTTCAAAGTGTTACCTATTCCCACTGCCCAACTCTTGGTAATGGAACTGTGAATCTAATGTAATTTCAGGCTCTCTATAGGCAAGGGAAACCCAGAATTGCTTCCATGATCAAAACAGAAACACTTGTTAATTCAGGCTCCTATTTCAGTATGATAAACTGTGTCCCCTCCCAACCCAATGTGAAACATCCTTCTAGAACCTGAAAGAAAGAGTAACAAGTTTACAGAAGATCCATAGGGAGACAGAAGCAGTTAGAGAGCTAATAAAGCTGTTTTCATTATTGATTTCACTTACTCTTGTGGTTCACCGATCATTGCCATTTTAAATTTTTAAACAACTTCTGTTGTTAAGGAAATAGATGCGCATGTCAAGGTAAATTCTTGCCTCTAATGGTTTTCACTCTGAAGAAAGAGACAAAGGTATGTAAAAGCAGCAGCTGATTTTCTATCAGAAGTACAGGTCCAATGTGCCTAAAGGTTTGATCTCATTTTCATAGCAGCAGCAATTTTAACAAAAATGAGGGAAAAAACCCCAACATTACCAATAATAGGAGAATCAATTGCACAGGATTTTTTGATCTGACAAAACTTTTAATACAGTGTAACTGAAAGCATATTTTTGAAGTTGTAAACATTTCAGAAAATGGCTTTACTCTGTGCATGACAATATACCAATACTTTAAAATCAGAGCTTTGTAGATGAAAACACTGTGTAGGATTAGCTTTACCTTCTAGAATTTACTGAAATACCAGACGGGTGGATTAATGCTTAGCTATATGCCACCGTTTTCAGTGATTTGACTTTAGTCCATTCTAAACTGTATTAGCAGTAGTAATGTACTACATTAAAAGTTCACCTGAATGCAGTACCTGGAAAGCCACAGACCTCTTCACGTTTTGTACAGCCACCAGCACCAGTTCTCTTCCCTTTGGTGCTGTGGCTTCTCCCCTTGATTTTTTCCAGGTAAATGAAAACCTGTGCACATGAAACAGCTTCAGCATACAAAGTTGAGAAACAGCTGTTTTTTTCCCAGGCTGTTTTCTTTCCAATTTACAATAAACAATGTTGTACTTATGACCTGTTGATATTCAAATCCATCTTAGATTTAGTTAAAGGAGGACAGTAATTGCTTTGTGACAGTGAATACTTAAGTGGCTTCATATAGTTACATAGACATTTCTTCTTTTTTAATGAAATCTGAACCAAAAGTTTCCTTGCAGAATAGCAGAGCTGGAGACTGGGAGAGTGCTGGCACACACCATGCTAGGATGTCATTTTTCTTATTTAGTCATCTGCTACTGGCCACTCTGGGAAGGAAACTGGGCTTGATGAGATTCTGATCTGACAGAAGCCATTTCTGTGTTCTTTTATATCTTCAGAATATGTGACAAGTACAGTATGAACAGCTCTTTCATGGAATAAGAGTCCAGAAATACGTAATAAAATTCTTCAGCAAAAATATCAGTAATTTCCTCCCACTTTCTGCTTGTTCATGAACCTTATGTCTGTTCAAAAAGCAAAAGGATTGACCATTCTGGAGCTCGATGATGTCTGCAGCACACAGGCTGTTAGTGGCACTCTGTAAATTGTATCTGCTCTTTGTTGCAAGGGTCCATTTGATTAGTATTACTGAAAAAAGGAAAGAGTTAAACATCTATAAATTGTATTATAATGTAATTGTTAATTTAATTAAAACAATAAATAGTTTAGCATCTTGACATTATACCTGTTACTTCCTCTTGAGAGTCACTGCAAATCTTCCCATATTTTTACTGCAGAGATATTAAAAGATACAAAATTCTTCTTTTGAACACAAATATGTATTTTAAAGTGTAGATTTTAATTACTGTATGTCCACAGGTTTGTGTCCCATCTCAATGCTAGAAAATTAAATCATTAAAGCAACATGCATTTCATAATACTTCTCTCCTAAGAGAAAATCCTGAAGTTTCTCTGAGGCAAGTATTTTTCTCGTTTTGTTGGGCTTTACAAATCCCACACAGAGTCCAATAGAAGCCTTGCAATGCCAAGTTGGCAGAGGCTGCAGTATTAGCTACAAGAAGGCTTAAGAAAGAGACTGTCAACATTTCCTCCTACAGACCCTAAATAGCTATGGGACATGAACAGAGCTTTGTATAAAAATGTGCTCTTGTCCAGCAAGTAAAGAAAATCAATTCTGAATTCATGCTATGGTGTATCATGACAGTGCCTCTACTCCTCTTCACTAGGTTTTTTTCTCTGTAGAATTGCAGCAGAATAAAGTCTCAGCCTGCCCTTTTTTAATGTTCATAATTTCAGTCGACTTAAGTGGTTTCTAGTAGAAAGACAAGGATTAGTTTTTGAAAGAATATCTCTCATTCTCTCTTCTTTCCTTGATCATAAATAAAGAGACAGCTAGACTGAAAAAAATGCAGATAGTTAGGAACAGTGAAGTACATTCAGCTTAGCAAGCACCGGATCATGATTCCACTTCATCATTTCATTTTAGGAATAACTCAAATTCAAAGTCTGTGACATGAGCAAAATTGTTGCTGCTTCTGGCCCGATGGACATAAATCCATGTATCTGTGCTGCTTTCCTTTTTCTCTTTAAGCAGTCAGATCTCTTTGTGATGAATGCCTTTGTTTTCTTCCACCTGTCCAGTAGACTGGTTTTTATATATTGCTGTGAAACATCATCTCATTTTAAAGAGAATTCAAGACTTTCATCTTTGAAAACAAGCCAGTATAATGTCACTATACAAGATTAGACATTTAGTCTTTTCCTATGACAACTCCCAGTGAAACAGACATTCACAAGGCATTATTTTGTTAATTACATTCTATAAAATACAACAGCTCCCTGAGAGTAAACAGTTTTTTATGAAATGAAACCTCAAGTATTAGTTTGGTAGTTGCTGAACTGTTATACAAAACATAGAGAACAATTAAGCTGGGACTGATATTTTTTTGGCTGAACACATTTTTGAGCAATATAAGTCTCCTTCTGCTGTGGTATTTCAACTGTCATGTAAGCACAAATATTTAATTTCTAGCAGAAAAAAAATTCTTTTTTTTTTTCTTAACACTAGAGAGGAAGAGCTCTTACAAGTTCTAGCTCAATATGGAGGTGCTTGTTTTAGATGCTTCTTTTAGATTTAGTCTCACCAAATTATCTAAATTTTGTGTGAGAAACCTGAAGACATTTATCTAGGAATCCACCATTTGGATTTGTAACAAGTTAATTTTATGCATGGTTTATGTGCTTCTACTCATTAGAATGAAACTTTTTTTTTTAAAAAAAATATTTTTGAAGGCATTTATTTTGTGAAATGATAGTGATATGTTGCAGCAAGATGTCTTTTCTGAAATCAAGCTTCTCTAATGACCTTCTGATGTGACATTTCAAAATTAAGTTTTCTTTAGACTTAAAATGGTAAATAAAATCTCTGTCTTCTTCATGAGAAAGAAAAAGGCCCTGGGGGGCCTACTTTTGACCTTTCAAGAATTAAATGCTTACATTTTTTAGGAGTTCTGAAGATAAATAGAAGAAAAATAACATTTCTTACCCCTCAAAAGAGTACATTTTCCCAGCTCCCTCATAACTCAGCTATTACCTTGATAATTTTCAGCAGTTTTTTATTCCATACTCTGGAAATCATTTGTTCTTGGCTATTTATTTTCTGTTCATTTCACTTAGGCTTTCATACTCATACTTGGTATTAATAGAGATTCCAATCTGTATAATTTCACTTTTCTTTTTGACACCTCTTTGTAAAGACATTTCATTAGTCTTTACTGCATTTAAGATCAATTGGCTGGTGCTGGTATTTTTTCTGGGGACTCTGTGACACTGAATGTCTGAGGCAGGGATACCATTCTGGAATAAGTTATCAGTCTTCAGGTGTCACAAGGATAACCACAGCTCTGCTGTGTGTTCAAAATGTCATTATCATAAATGAGCACCTGCTAAATTAAATATTTAAGGAGCAATTGCTCTCCTTCTGAAGTGGTCACATTGAGTCGTAAAATGAATCTCTTGCCTCAGGCCAATACCTGTATTGACTAGGTGTATGACTTCCATGTGGCCACCTATTGGCATTTGAGGTGTGCTGGGGTAGCTGAGACATCCTGATGCTGGTGTGTGACACAGCCTGCAGAGACTTGCACGTCTCTGGGTGGTGTGAATGAGGGATACCTTTCAGCTGGCAATTTAGTGAAACACTTGACACACTGCTTAAAATTGCTGCCTAATAATATCTGTTTAAAGGTGTTTGACTATTTTGAGGTAGAAGTTTCTGTTAAACAAACTTACTCTCTCCAAGTGAGAGAGGTTTGTGACTTCAGAGTTGTATGAGTGCTTAAGAGAAGCACTTACTGAAGCACCTGTAAATGTTGGTTTCTTATTTTTGCATGGGTTTATATTCCTGACTTCATGTTCAAACTGAGGGACTGACTTTATGCCTATTTAGTTTTTCTTAAAGTACAAGCATTGAGATACTTGACTAGATCTAGAATACTTTATTGTGCTGTGTGTTTCAAAAGGTAAGATGATGAATTACTAACAAAGCCAACTAAATAAAACAGATGCAAGATTTTCTAATGGATACAGAAAGAAATATCTGATTTTATTACAGTGAGAATGAAGTCAGGCTGTGTTGTTTGAGTTTATATAAAGATAATAAGGACTTCTGTAAACGTTACTTTAAAAGAGATATAAGATTTATAATGTTATCAGCTAAATTCACCTTTTTTTCTCAGATACACATTGTCTTGAATTGCTGGATTGCCAATTTGTCTATTGTGTTGTCAGAAATTGCAAAAACGTTATTTTATCAGAAGAGATTTTTTCAGTTGCATTTGCTTTCGGTTAATAAGACCATATTATGTGTGGGTTTGTCTGTGTGGGTTTGTCCCCACATCAGATTGTAAATGAAGAATGGCAGAGGATACAAGCCATTTAGTTTTATCATTTTTAAACCAAAATAAAGCTGTCTGATGAATGACAATAAAATATCACACAACTGCCAATGTTACTAATTAGTAGGATTTACAGGTTTTGATATATTCAGCAGTATGACTTATGTTTGTGGCTAAAAATGAATATTAATGAGCTGTGTCTTGTTAAAATACAGATACTACATTGTCAAAAACTGTTATAAATGTAAAGACTCATTTGTTCAAAATCTGTAAGGACAAATAAATACAGCTGTAATTCCCAAATAAGTGTTTATCTTCTCACTTATGTGTGCTGAAAACATGTTCCAAATCAAAGCGTGGCTATTTTCATGTTTATTTTCACATGAATTTCTTGATCAGGTTTAGAAGATTTTGTACTGAATTTGCTTTCTCTTTCAAGAGAGGATGAGTGTCAAGTGAAGTCAAGTAAATAATATAGTTGGAAACAGGTGGACATTTGACTTCAATGTTCTTTGAGAATTCTTTATCTGCTTATATCTTGTATTTACTTGTATATCAAACTGAGGTCCAGCTCTTCTCCTACTGAAATTAATATCAATTTCCTCATTTATTGTGCTGGTTATGAGTTTCACATTCCATTTTTCTGGTAATAACTCCCTTGAAAATTAACCAATACTTTTTGTTTTCTACAAAAGAAAATTAGGTAAGGAATGCTTACTTTTTTTTTTTAAACAGTGAACACAAGCATCTTTTTAACTGCATATAATAATCATACATAAAGTATATACATAAAACGATGTGTGATAATATTACATTCTTTCCTTAGAGTCAAATAATGCAGTTCAATTCTTGGTAAACTTCTTCAGCTTTCTGATTTTCTGGAACCTGAGTGAGTCATGGGAGACAAGCAAATGTTAATTCACAGATACAATTATTTATCTGATATTTAACCACTCAAAAATTCCACTGAAAGGGAAAACATAAAGATTTAGGATAAAGTGATTGAATAGGAAGCTGTTGTAGTAGAAATAGAGAGGAAAAGGAGAGTCTCACTCAAGTTTAGGCTTTCCTGGGAATTTACATCTCTCATAGGCAAGGAATAAAGGAGAAGCAGATGTCAGCTGTATTCACTTGTTGCTCAAACAGTCATTATTGGCAAATTTTAGATATAGCCACTGGTATTTTAGCACCAAAATATTCATGAGCTTTAAGATATTGATACATATCTGAGAAAGATACTTATCACATGGCAGTACTTAAGAAAGGATAGCAGTATTATAAACTTCTCTGAGTCCAGGTTTGTCTATCTTTAAACTTCATATAACTTTGGAGGAGAATAATCCAAAGACCACTCAAGATGGAAAGAGGAAGAGTTAACAAGATCTTACTGCAATGTTGCAATGTTTTGGCACTGTGTCAGTTTGGGAGAGTAAATGATATTTGAGAGACAAGGATTGATAAAAATTGAAGAAAGTGAAAGTCCAGCTGAAGCTGGGAACTTTGCTAAGGAACACGATGAATAACATTTAGAGGGCAATGAGGAAAAAGCAAGATGCCAAACCTAAAAAATTTTGGGGAAAAAAAGCTATATTGCAAAACTGGAAGACCTTGGATGTAGGAAATCAATCCAATGCAAGCTACAGTAGCCTACATAAGAAACTGACAGATAAGAGGAGGAAGAGAAGGAACTGACTTAGCAAAGGATTAGGCTTTAGATAGGGTCACAACTGTAATTTCTACCTGTCAATGAATTTGATGCAGTTCCCTAAAACCTCATTTGTCTATGACAACTTATTACAGACATATTACTCTGAAGGGAATAGGGACTTTTAAATGTAAAGTTAGATGTCTGAGAGTTAGACTATCCCTCCTTCCTCTTGCAGAATTCTCTTGATTTATTGAGACCTTTCACTAAATCAGTAATAGAGTAGTTATCTTTTATTTCTAGAATGAATCAAAATAAATTTTAAAAAATCTGTATCCTAGAAGATGAAGAAAACAACTATCTTCAATAATGATTAGACAGCAGCAATTGCACCTTGAGTTAGGGGTCTTGTAAGGATAAAAAGATAATATGTTCAGATAGTGGAAAGACAACAAAACTGAAGAATGGAGTTTAGTAGCAACTGTTGCCTCTATGAGAAAGACAGAAAATAATGTCCTTTGGAAAGAAAGATTAAACAATACTTGGATGCTTTGCCAACTATGAATACTTATCTTTTATGGAAAGAATTCCAGTCGCCTACTATGCTTGCTGCTAATACCAGTACTCCTACCAATACATACTTGCTATTTAGTTATTGCACATGCTGCACTTAGTTCTCTAAAATCTGAACTGTATAATTTCAAAGCTGCATTTTTAAGTAGAATTTCGATGAAACAATGTTCCCTGATCTCTTTTTCTTGGATGAGCAAGGAGGAATCTTTTATTTCAGAGTCATGTCATCTGCTGACAAATTCACATGTTGCTGGTCATATCTAAATACAGTTAGAATACAGTGAAGTATTTTGCAACATATGTCATTTGAAAATGCATATTCTTTTTTAAAAGGTATATTTCTGTATGCTTATGTTTTCACTCATATTACTAAATTACATCCCCTCTCATAGACTTAGCTGTCTTAGGAAGTTATCCTCCATGCATTCCAGGATTCTCCTGGAATGCCTATAGCTCACTGGGCTACTTGTCCAGCAGATGTTAGGGTGGCTGAAGTCCCCCCAGCAGGAAAAGACCCTGTAGCTGGAGGGAGAAGGTTTTGGCAACAGGCTCCTCTTGACTGAGAAGCAGCAGACTCCAAACACTGATTTCCCTTTGTTGCCTTGGTCTCTGACTCTTACCCATGAGTTTTCAACTTGCTCATCACTATTCCTCAGAATATGCTTCTATCTTGGTGTAGAGTACAACTTCAGTATTTCAAGAAGTCTAATATACCTAAAGTCTAAAGCATATCTAGAATAAATATAAGGAAGACAAACTTTTAACACAACATTCATCAGTAAGACTCTCTTCATAGTTTTTGAAAGTGAGAAACTACATGTGAGAGGAAAGAAATCTTTGGAGAACTACCCTTGAGTGCAATAGGGCTTTTTAAAAATATATATATTACTTCAGAAATTAGGTACAATTTCCTGGGTCCCATGCCATGGGTCAGTTCCAGAGTTATGCAGATACTGACTTTACTGTCAGTAAAATGTGAAGGGAGGAGCTGGATGTAAGCTGGTCTCCCTGCTCTCTGCTCACGTGAGGATGCTGTGTGACTGTGTGAACAGAGCACCAGCAACTGCATGTGCCCAACTAAATGCATCATTCTCTTTAGAGCAATGGAGTGGAGGAAAATTGTAACATAAACCTTTTTGTAGTCTTGTCCCTAAATATGTGGTTGGACAAATACAGGATTATTTCCATTGTCATGGATATTTTTCATCAGATTTTAAAGGTTAGGATGATAGGTGAGCTATTGACTTTCCTTTCAAAATGTAATATGTGTTAAATTATATATAATTGCTTGGACTATACAGTAAAATTATTACAAGGAAAAATGTGAGCCTTTGGTGATTGCCCAAAAAGCCTTTGCTACTTTTCATTGCAAAGAAGTCTTGATATCAAACAGATTGCTACGCAATTAAAATATTTCTGAAAGAAAATTCATTTCATCTATCCTAAAGCCTGCTTATACAAGAAAGGACTTGACTGAGATAATTTTATAGTCCTAGGTAAATGCACTCATGATTTTAAGAGCAGGATATTTGCCAATTATCATAAATATACAAAAGAGATTTACTGTATCTGGAAGCACATGTTTTTACTGGCAGTCACTTTACCACCTGGACTATGAATGAAAATATGTTCATCCAGATAGAACACTTCCTGCAGACAGCTGAAAACTCTGATATAGTGACTGTGAAAAAATCTCCTGTGAATTGAATTACTTATAAGATAGTTGTCCATTCTAAGTTACTTCCCTCATTTTAGTTACCACAAAGTTTTTATGTGGTTTTTTTTACTTCACATGTTATTTCTAGCAGAGCAACAGGTATATTGTCTAGGGGTCATTTTCTAGAGCCTGAGGATGCACAGAATATTGTTAGCTTGGATCCAGACCCATCTCTCAGTCTCACAGTAGAATACTTCTGTTGCACTTGAGATTTTATTTAATCATTTACTCAAACTAATGTAATTTTCTTTATTGTTCGATTAAGGTCGACGACTTAAAGCTTATAAGTATTCTAAATGATATTGGAAACTAAAAATATCTGTTGCCTGAATATGGCTTTCCCAAATATTGTTTTAAGTAGCATCCTACCCAGTCAAATAGGCATCTAATAAGAATGATTTACCATTTTCCTTACATATGATAAAAAATAAAATATATATGGAAAGAAAAGCAGCATGAAATTCAATCAAAACTCTTTTAGAAAAGAAGCCTGTGCCATTCACACCCTCAAAATTAGTATTTTCAGTTTACATGTGTGGAACAAGGGTACCCTGATTGTACCAGCTCTTCATGAAAATAGTGAGTTAGAAATAGCCTTTCTCAGCTTTTCTCTTAGTCTCTGAAGAATTTCTGAAACTGCAACCATTATTGCTCATGCCACTGTCTTGTAACAAAGATGAAAATTAGCATGACGTATCATACTTGTGTATTGTTGATTCATTAGTGGGAAATTATGTGTTGGGTCTTCAGAATACTGAGCTAATTACTCAAAAAGAATAACAATGACAAAGGTCCAATGACTTTGAAAAACTGGCCTTTAACAAGAGATTAATTGGCTATATCCTGCTTTTGTATCCTATTAAAAATAAATTGCTGTATCACACCTTTTTCCAATATGTAGCATAACAGCTTCAACTACCAAAAAGAGAACAAAATAATAGTGTAAAAAATCAGATATGTCATGGTTAATATTGGATCAGTGATTCATTGTTACTTTAAATATTTTATATTTTATATTAAGGAAAATGATTCATTGCTAATATAACGCTAAGTGATTTTAACATCTATCCTAGAGGTATTACAGGTGTTTCAGCCTGTTCCATTTATTAGAGCATTTTGTATTTATCTCTCAAGTATCTTCCTTCAAAAGTGATATCTACTGCATTTCTGCATCATATCCAGCATCAATCACTTTGATTAGGGTCTCACTCCACAAACCAAACAGCTTTTCTTCCATGGCAGCTCCATATGTTTGCTGCAGCTGTTACAGTTTCCAGGCAGAATGTGACCGTACTCTGTTCAGAGTTTGTGTCCCTGTCAAAGAGTCAGGAAATTATTCCTCTCTGCTTTGATTTGCCTTGAAGTTGAGTGACTTGAAATCTGCCCTACAGCTAGACTAGGGTTGCCTACCAAAAAATATATGAAATTGCATCTGCATTATTTTTTCACAGCTATGACTCCAAAGAGTGCACACTGCCAAGGCTTGTTCCCACAGTACTGACTGAATGCCAGGTCAAAGGAGTTTCATTGCTGGAGAGGTTTCTCCAGGGAGATTTTAGCCCAGATCCAATGACAGAATACTATCTATGCTATGAGCATGAAATCTACTGAGATTTATTAATAATTTTATGATTCCTAACTCAGGAAAATATTTCTTTTGGTGATTATTATTTTTTTGTCTTGCACTAAGCCAGTATGTAAAGCTATGTAATACAGTGTACACTGTACTACAGTACAGTATTAGTACTACCACAGCACACTGATTGCAGTGCAAAGAATATACCAGTTAGGAGATGTATCTCTATTTGAAGAAGTAGCACATATTTCTGCAAAGGGCACCTTGAAAATCCCCAGTTTACTCTGATTTAGTTACATCTATGATGAAACTGAGAACTCAAGTTATTAAAACATATATGTATGTGACTAAAACTGCACATCAATAAGGAGAGAGAATTTTTTTAAATTCTGATCACTGGCTAAGTCTGACAGTAGTGAGCATTGTAAGAACTTCATTCATCCTGAAAACATATACACTTGTTCAGCAACTAGGCATTGCTGTGTCACTTTTCATTGCATTTCATTAGCTGGCTGCAAAAATAAATATGCAATGGATCATTACTTTTTGGTGATGAAGAACACAATTTGGCATGCCTTAAATATGCTTTTAATGAAATTTGTAATAGTGCACACCTTCTGATGACAAGTATTTTTAAAAGCCCAGTGAGTCCATAAATGCAGGTTGACAATTAAGGTTCAACACAGATGAATGAATGTAATATAGTCGCTTTACTAGAGGTGTGAAAAATGACTTCAATATCAGAATGTCTTACTGTTCACTGATACTCTACCTCTTTGATTGCACATTACTACTCTGGTATTAGCAGCTCAGTTATTGGAGAGGCAAGTTTATCCTGATGCTGCCTAGACACTGTTTCTCTGTGTGCGACTTCAGGGTGACTGTAAGAAGTTGAGATGTCACAGTACAAAATTTTCCTGTTTCACACCAAGAAAGAAAAGCAGGAAGCACATGCCCACTATCAAACACATTCACCATGGCAGCAACTCTTACAGGATCTAAGCCTATTGTCATAACGAAACTAGCACAATGAAAAATCCTTCTTAAAGTATAAAAAAATATCTAGAATTCTTAATTGATTGATGCAGGTCTTTGTCAGATAGTTTTGATCATTTCTTCCCAGGAAATGTAAATGTTGACTAAATATAAAAAAAAGTGTCTTTAAACACTCTTCTTTCTTCTAATATAGAGAAAATAGACATCTAAAAGCAAGAGAAGCAAGAGTATCTGGGGTTTTGTTTTCAGTTCCTTGATGAAATGCTTAGACTTTTCACTGAAGGCAAAAATTTTCTATCCTATTTCAAAGTCAAAATAAATTTTTGTTGTTATAGTAAAAAGGCTTTCTAAATTTTTTTTCTTAGTTATTGCCTAAGGAATGTTCTTGAGCTCCTGGATGGGAATAGGAAAAGTGAATTTATCATCTGTATGAAGACCCTTGCCCAACAAAGCACTTCACTTTAAAGTGTGAATAAAGCCACAGATTTCAGAGAAACTTAAGTGCTGCTCTGAACAAGGTTATAGAGGAAACATTTTTGATTATTAAATTACCAGAGGGACACACTGAACTTTAGTTTTGTTCTCTGCTCCTCACACACCCCTTTCCCTAGTCATTAAGTGCTAAAGTGAGGGCTCTTGTTGTTTAAGTGTGGAATAGGAAACAGGAGGAGTGAAAACCTGCCGAAAACACCAGGGAGGGGGTAAAAGTCCATCTGGGGAGCCCCAAAGCACTGGTGCCCAGTAGCGCCCTATGACCTCTCCAGTAAATCCTATCAGAATCCACAGCTTACTGAAAATACAAGTTACTTTTAACAGAAGCCACAAATGTTCTTGAGAGGCATAGTAAAATGTATTTTTTAACACATATAATATGCATTTGCAAGGGCACTAAGGTTGGAACAAAGCAAGCATTTCCCAGAAGCTCTTCCAGTGGTAACCTTTCCATATCATGAACACAGGACGGGAGAGGAAGAGCAGGACAAAACCTGGAAGCTGGTCTTTCCCTTTCTTCGAGTCAAACAAATTCCCTGCAACTCAATTTCATTAATTAAAAAACACCTTGAAAAAACATGCAGGACTGGAGCTGCGCAGCCCTGAATGAGCCCCCCTGGGCCCCTCTCACAGGTGTCTGGGGAGCAGAGTGTGGGGAGGATGCCAGGGCTCACCTGCCTCCCCCTCCTGCTGCCCTCTTCAGCTCGGTGATACACAGTGAAAATGCAGCAGCGGGGGAAGAAGGGGGGGAAAGAAGCTGCTGCTGTTCCTTGGCACTCTGCCAGGGGCTCGGGCAGAGA
>NW_008236965.1:758639-777099 GCF_000691975.1 Corvus brachyrhynchos | reverse complement strand
CGCCGCGCCGCGCCCCCCCGCCACTGGAGCCGCCCTGTCCCACAGAGAGTACCGGAGGGTTCCAAAGACGGTATCAAGGGTTGTTCCAATCGCTCCACTCATCCGCAGGCAAGGGTGGATAAAGCGGTTTCGCGGGAATGGGAGAAGTAGGGCAGTCTGTCCTAGGGCTTGTAGGTGGCACCCAGCCAAGTTCAACACAAGGTGGTTCAACACAAGGCTCACAAGCAGGCTCGGTCGGCGCTCCATCATGCAGCTCTGCTCTTCGCCAGTTTTACCTGCCTGCAACCTCACCCCCTGCATCCACAGAGGTTTGCAGTTCAAAATCCAGCTCCTCTTTCACCTCTTTTAAGGTCTCCAGCACCACCCTTCAGGTAGCCAGCAAAGATTTACCAGTCCCATCACCCTGGGAAGCAAAATCAAGAATTTGCAGTCCACCTTTTTCCCAGGTTATCACCTTAAAAGCACCTGAACAAGTGGCTTCAAGTCTGTGGCTCTTACACCACAGTAATAAAGTTTTTAAAGAATGTTTGTCCTACTTAATATCATGGTTGTTTAGCATCAGTGTCCATATTTACTATAGCCTTCTCTTCTTGGGATATTTGATTTCCCATGGTCCCCTGTAGCCTACCTTTAATATTTTGTTGTCCTGGGACTTTTGGCACCTCTCCCTGGTGCTCTTGGCTACAGGGCTCCACCCCCTCCGCTCTCCCCTGGGGGCCAATTATCTTGCAGTTCCTCACACGGGGCACCATTTGTCGTTGTTGGGGCGGTCATGACACACACAGACAGTGCCTCTTTCAAGGGCCAAAAAGCCGTTCATTAAACAGAGCAGCCTCTTTTATACACCTTTTGTGTGTTATCATTCGTGTTGCAGATTCATTGGCTGCTCAATGACTACACTAGACTCATTGGCTGTTACTAACTACAACATACTGCCATTGGCCACCTATAGCATAAGCATTCAAGCATTCAGAAAAATAACAGGTGCAGATATGTTGCTGTTTTTCTCCTTCTACTGTTTACCTTTCTTGCTTCTGTTGATGCTACATTCTCATGGGTAAAAACTAATTGTTTTTCATCTCACGGACTTTTCTCACAGTCTTTCTCTAGCCGAAGTAACAGGCCTGAGCCATAATTTTACAAAGGCAACAAGGCCTTCATTTTATAAGGTTTTACTTAAATGCCACATTGCCCTTGGGTTTCAAGGGGCTCAAGTCCTGTGTTGAGCCCTTCAGCAGTAATTGCAGCCTGGCAGTGTTATGGCATGTGAACAGCTAATATAATTTCTGGTCCCTCAGGAAGATTAAATGCTTGCATGATTTGTGCTGGCTATAAACCAGTTTGTGTTCCAGATCCAAATGCTTGAATTCTAGCTAAAATTATCTTCCGTCTGTAACTGTGACACAAATGACATTAGGAACTCGGTTGTGGTTATTGGCTTGAACCTCAAATGCCAACACTTTACGGATCCGGCCCCTTCCCTAACTTAGATTACAGAGTATTTTTAAAGGAGTACAGAGTGTATATTACTTGTTAGTAGAGAATGAGAGTAACTGTATGATAAATGTTTTCTCAATGTAATTAATTTTTATTTTGTGTAGGAATCATGAACAGTGAGAAACATACTGCAGTGTGTATGAATAATTCAGACATCATCAAAGAATCTAAATGTTTTCTGGTCATTTTTGCCAATTAAAAACCAAATTTACCTGTATTTTATTCTATGTGTGTTACTTAGGTATGTTTTAATTGTGGTGAGTCAAAATCCATGTGGTGATAGAATCACACAAAAGAGGAAAGATTTTCTGCTACATTTTCTGGAATGTCAATAGTCAATGGATGCATTTTGAATTCCTCTATTTTCTTAAATAAAAAAGCAAAGTTAATTTAAAGGTAATTTTAAAAGTATGTTCCTCTTACCTGTGCACAAAGTCAATCAATCACTCATATCTATTCAACAAAGTGCTTTAGTTGTACTCATTTTGAGAAGTAGGATGTAATTTTTTAGTAGGTAAGGATCTTTTAAAAGTTTTCAGGCCAGAAACAGGGCATGGTACTGGCCCCCACACAACCACTAAGGTGGGTCTTCATTAGGATCAAATATAAAATATATTGATTTCTTGTTTTCTTGTATATGTAAATCTTTGTACAAAGTACTGTACTTTGGAACATAATAATTGAATGAAACCAACAAAAATCTAAATCAAGATGGGAACAATGAGGCAGACTGCTTCCAGATCAGATATCATATGTCCTGGATTCAGGGGTGGTGGTTACCGTGAAAACTCCATAGGTCTCAAGCACTTGGATCCTGTATCACTTAATACTTGGCAATATTTTATTTCATGTGTTCAAATGAATTTTCAGTAGCTGTAATGAATCTGTTCCTTTCTGGCAGGAAATTATGATTCCCTAATATTGACTCAGTTCCCTTGAATATTCAATGCAAAATCATTGGAGATTTGTTAATAGAAGAATTAACATGTACCAAAAAGGAATTGCATCAGGGAGATTATATTTGCTAATAGATTTTTTTTTTCTGCTATGCTAAATTATATTTTTTCTCTATAAATCTTTATTAAACACTGCAAATTCAGCATCTTTAACCTGATTGTTTCATTTGCATGCTTTGCCTTTGTGATTGGATTACAGTTTGTTGTACTTTACTCTTTATTATCATCTCTCTGGATGTGTAATTATGCATTATTACTTAACATTCAATTTACTTTGTTCAGAATTTGAATATAAGGTATTGAGGTAATAATATGCAAAATTATTTTTCTGCTTCTTCAAGCCCTTCTGCAACCTTTCACCTCAGCCTCTGTAACTGTGAAAAAAATTAAGTGGCATTAATTTTGGTGCCCAAATTTCAAACATCTCTTCATATATTCTCAAGGACAGCAAATTAGCATGGGGGAACAAATAGTGATAAAATATACACTATTATATCAAAGGTAAATGACAATTATTTAAATATGCTTCTATAGCAAATAAAAACCCCAACCCGAAAATTATAAAACAATGTGAGTTTTCTAACTTAGCTAGATTTAAATAGAAAATTTGCTTAATTGCTACTGTAGAGTGACTTAAGTTGTACCTCATAGAAATAAAGTGAAGAGCTATAAGAGAGCTAAAGAACTGGCTAACCAAGAGAATGCAAAATGTTTATATTAAGAGTTCTCTAAATAGGCATTAGTAATGAAATTTTTCAAGGATGATTTTTCATATTCATCCTCATTAGTATGTTGATTAATGACATTACCGGAAGGAGGGCAAATATGCCATAGGGTTTCTGGTGGTATTGAAGAGAACTGGGGCATTTCATAGTTAATAATGATACAATCCAAATGCACATCAGTTAGAGATGGCGGCTCAGGAAATATCTGTCGTTGAATCAGTCTCTTAGGGATGACCAAACTGCAAATATTATATACCTCTGGAAAAGTCTATCCTGATTTTAGTCATTGATAGGGCCTCGCTTAAGACCTGTTTATATTCTGGTCTCTAAAGATAGAAAAGAACACAGTCTCTTCACAAGTAGCCACATAAACAACATAAGGGCCAGAGGGTACTGGGAAAAACTTTATCTCAATATAAGAAAGAAATTTTTACAGCAGGAGCAATTGATCACTGGAACAACCTCCCAAGAGACATAGAATCATATAGAATCAGTCATAGAACCATAGAATGGTTTGGGTTGGAAGAAGATCTTGAAGATCATCTTGTTCTAAACCCTCTGCCATGGGCAATGATACTTTCCACTAGGCCAGGTTGCTCAGAGCCCCATGCAGCCCAGCCTTGAACACTTCCAGGGATGTGGCATCCACAACTTCCCTGTTCCAGTGCATACCTTCACTTATCTAATCTAAACCACCTATCTTTCAGGTTGAAGCCATTCTGCCTTGTCCTGTCACTATGTGCTCTTTTAAATTGTCTTGCTCCATCTTTCCTGTAAGTTCCCTTCAGGTACTGGAAGGCTGCAATTAGATCACCCCAAAGCCTTCTCTTTTCTAGGCACGATAGAGTCTCCACTGCTGCTTTCCACATATGCTACTAATTGCCTTCTAATTATGTACTCTCACGTCAATACAAAACCCATGGGAAATGGCAGAAAAAATTACTCTATTACTAGACAATTCTGTAAGCCTTTGTTTTCCAGTTTCGCCTGAAAGACACTTTGGTTGAAGAACTGGGCACTGAACAATGTTTGGACAAACTAGAAGAATGTATCTGATTATCTAGTTCAATCTCAAATGAATTTCTGAGCCTCATCAGTGAGTCATGTGGCATTGAGATGGATGGTAGCTTGGTTCTTTGGTTGTTTTCTAAGCGGTCTTAAGATCATTTACTCATGGCTCTGGAACAAAAAGTATTCATTGCAGGTCAGTTTTAGCAGATGTATTTGGAACTCCTTTGCAGACTTGATGTCAAAATTATGCCTAAAAATCAGCTCTGGATTTAAATAACGAAGCTGTAAAGTCTGTTATCTTCAGACTCGACTACAGCAAGATGGTAAACATTTAACAGTTTGCAATAAAACCTGTGAGATTAAGCAGCATCATTATGTCTAGCCTTCTGTATCAACTCCTAATGAGTGACTGTCTGCAAGAAATAAGCAAATACAAATTCAAATATGGATGCTGACTAGGCAAAGCCATTTTGTAAAATGAGAAACAAAATAATTTAATCTGAGTCTTAACTTAGAGATAACTTAGAGATAATTTCTGTTCTGAAATATTGAAATTTGGGGAAGATATCAAGGAAGAGTTCATCTTTAACTTTTTCTAGTACAGAGCAATAAAAAGCTTGACAGAAAAAATTAGATAAACCTCCTCATTTTTTCCAGACAATCACTAAAAACATGGATTTGTACAATCACTGACTGGAAAAGCCATCTTTGCTATCTCACTTGGTAGCATTCAATACTGATAGAACTCTTTGTGACAGAAAAGTTCATCACCCTAGTATTTCAATTTGGCTTTTCTTTCTTCTTAAACCTACTGTGTTTTCTGTCATAGTACACAGCACTGCTGTAGATGAACATCCTAAATTACTTATCAGAAAACTAATTTAAATAATGTCTGAACTAATATTCTTTCTTTTCTTCTTCTTCTCTTCATTAAGCATATCTCTTTAAAAATGAGAATCATGCCCATTTCATCGGGGTTTATAAGTGTGTCTGTATATATATATATATATGTGAATGGATGCACCAACAGAAATACACATGAACCCTACATATGTTTAAAGGACCAGACACTTTTCCTTCCAAGTTACTATTGCTAAGCAACCAGTTCCTCCTGGCTGCTGCTCTACTGAAAAATGTTTTTAATAGAGCTGCATTAAATTGTATTTTTCCTGAGAAACCCTTGTGGTCGATGTTGGAGGGCTTCAGTCATAGGCTTTATAAGAATTATTAATGGAACAGTGTTGAAATTGACACTTTAACAATACTGTTGAGGTATCCCAAACAATAGTCCAGCAAGCTCACTTCAACTGCCTCTTGGTAATTTTTACAATTTTAAAACAACCTTGAGTGGCCCTAAGTTTTATCAGCAGAGTCATCAATGTTTTTTTGATACTGTAAATGGGTTGATTGACTTTATTGTATATAGAAATGTGTGAGTTTTTAGTACAAACTCAACATACTATTTAAAGAGTCACTACACATATATGATTGTTACAGAAATATATTTCCCTGTTTCCCTTGCACTTTAAGGATTTTTCACTTTGTAAACTGTTCCAGCTGTTCATGGTCCTTCTCCAAAAAAGACTAATCAATTGCCACACAATGCCTGGAGATGCTTCAGAGCTTGGAAGCTTCAGACTGACAAAACTAGAAGTGTTTAGCAGAACATCCTCAAAAATCTTTCAAATGCAACAGAAAAACATAAATAAGTGGTAGAGTGACAAGAATATGAGAAAGTCCCCCAGTTATTTTTAAAAACACAAGATCAATATCATCCATCTCAGGAATTTAGACTCAAAATATCAGCTCTTAAACTTTGTCGTGTCCCTTGGCTTTTTCAGTGAGACCTGCATTTAGACCCTACATCTGAAATGATACTTTTGTAAAATCATAATACTTCAAGTAGTCCAATTACAAATCCTCAGTTACCACTGCACTATATTCATGGATTCCTCCTGATCATTCATGTGGGACCTAGTTCGTTTTTCTGCACGGGATTTTTCAGGTCCTTAGGAGACCCAACCTGCTCAAGTGCTATGATTAATAATCATTCTGAGCTTTTTCTGATAGAGCAGTTTCCACTCTACAAGTTTTCAACTGAAAGATGTTTACATCCTAAAGTTTTCAAATCAGAATAGTTTCCTGGTAGCAACTTGTTGTGGCAGGTAGATGATAACAACTTACATAGGAAAAAGAACATTCTTGGTGTATGAACTAATGTGCCCTGTTCTACCACCACCACTGAGCCCTTCTGTGATGGAAATAAACCATTCAGTGGCCATGGGTGAAATGTTTAAGGTCTCCACGCAGGTGTTGCTCTGTATTTAAAAAGAGAATACAGATTATTTACACATTTTTGAACAGTGTATTCAGAACTCTGGACCAGAATGTGCTGTACAAGTAGGAGTGTTACATCCACTATCACTGCATGTATAATGGATTCACCATCACCACATGTAGAAGGGAAAGACATTCATAGTAGCAATTTCAAAGAAAGGTAGTGCTTTTATTAGGCTTTTAGGAGATCAGGGTTTCCATTTGCCTGGTACCCAATCGATTTTCTAAATGCCACCATACTGTGACGTCCATGTTGTCACCTGTTATATAAAACAAAAAAAAACCAAAAAACACCTATACTGAACATTATTCATACTTCTAGCTGCAATTCAAACACCACCTGACTGCTTATTGGATGAAAATCAGAAAAGCTACTCTAGTGACAGTAAGTAAAGGAGGAGAGAAAAGAGAAAAATCACCAGACAGGTGATTTTATAGACAACATGCAAGAGTTTTTTGCAAGTATGAACTCACAAAATAAGTTTTTTCAAAAATACTTTTAAAAATATTTTTTTACTTTTTTATTGATTAAAACAAATTATATATGAAATTTGTTTTTTATTAAGTTTTCTCTCACCTTAGAAACGTATAGATTCACAAATTTTACACTATGCTATAGGACAGTATGCTGCAATAGTTGCACTATATTTGAAATGAGAAAGCAGATATCCTACTCTTTTGAATGGGGTTTTTTAGAAAACAAAGCCACAGCTGTATATGGGGGGATGGAAGGGCATCATCCTGAGGCTCTGAGGACGTGTAAAGTAATTTACTTTTTAAATAGCTTTCAGTAAATACCGGTAATTTTTTAATGATTTTGTTCAGTCATTTAGCCATTATACTTAGCTATATAATGTCATGTTTCTTTTATCAATAAAAAAGATTAGTTGCAAGAATAAAAATATCTTTTGACTAAGAAACAATTGCACCTGCTACTTACTTGTAAATGGTGTAGTGTTAGCTATGGCTTTGTTCTAAGAGAACATAAAAATGTGTTGTTAAAGTAACAAACAGAAAAATGCAGGCATGAAAGAGAAATGTTCATTTCTAGTAGCTGAAGAACTCAGTTACTTTTAGGCTAGTGGAATTTAAAAGGACTTTTTAAATTTTTGAAGTTTCCTAAAGTTAGTATTTAACAAATTTAAGCATTGATGCTTATGGAATTAAAATGTTAACTAAAATGTTAACTAAATTTCCAATTAATTAAGATTATTTTTATTGTGACTTCCTTCGTGTGTATTTAGACTTCTTTTCATGCAAGCATTTGGTATACTGCAAAGCACAGAGTACCTGTCAAGTCTCCCCATTACTGAAATACCAGTATGTAGTGCCCTTCAGTTCAGGGAAAACAGCAAATGCAAGCGAAAACATACTGTGTATGAACAGTTATATATTTTTTTCTTTCTGAGGATTCTGAGGTTGTTAACCATTGCAGGTTACACAGGTTGCTTAATCCACCACTGAAGTGCAAAGTGGCAGCTACTCAGGAGCACAGAGCAGAATTCCCTTTCTTACACTGCCAAGCAGAGAATACTTCAGGTGACTTAAATTGCAAGTGGAGCTAGAAAGACAGGAGGTAATTACTCAGGGTGTCTTGGGAATAACACTTTTAATCCTGTGAAAAGTGTTGTGGGATACTTAGTGACCCACGTGCTTAAAGTGTCTATCACCTATCTTTCATCTAGAAGCATTTACCTCCATCCAGTTGTTCAAACAGGTTTTGTTTTTTTTTTTGTGGGCTCAAAAGAAAAGCTGTGTCTTCTGTGAATTTAGATTGCATCTTGGCCTTTCTAGCTTCACAAACCCATGAAATTCATCCAGGAGCTCATGAAATATATCTTGGCTTTGGACATAGAGTCACAATATATAATATTAGGGTAATACTGCCTTATGTTTGGAATTACATTAGGACTTGTCTACATTAATGCAATTGTGAAAGTTAACCCAAATTGACTAAAGTAGTGAATTCAGAGATCATTAATTAAAGTAGATTAGTGGATTCACATCCTGAATAAATTAAATTAAACCAAATGCAAGCCCTCTTTAATTCTGAATGAGAGTGTCCAGGCAGGAGTTTAATATAGTTTAACTAATCCATTTTTAAAGTTAATTCTGATTGATCTTAATGGGTGTCCATGAAAATGAGGCATGCAAAGGTGGATATCTGTATGTGAGGGTGAACTCAAAAGAAATATAGCCAAATTAACTCAAAGAAATATAGCCAAATTAACAAAATACAACTTTGTTCATTTACATTTTCCATTTCAGGAAGTACTCTGAGTAAAAATTCAAAATCATAGATGTGGCCAAGATAAAAGAGTTCCATGTTTCCAGCGATATTAGGTTTCTAAAAATAATGAACTTTTAAGGTCAAACTGTATATAGGAAAACATTATTCACTTTTGTGTGTGGATCAATCTCATTAGGCTTCCTGCTCCCTTTAATAGATATGTTGGTCTACAGAGGAACATGAAAAATTGTCCGTACAGAAAACCTTAAACAAGGTAGCATTGCAGACAATAAAATAAACCAAACAAACTTGAACAATGTATCATACACACACTATTCCCTTCACAAGGCATAGTCTGTCCTCAGTGCTGCAGCGACACAAGCTGGGGAAAACCAAAAGGATAAGGAGTTGATGCTTAAGGACAAAATAGATTGCAAGACTCTTCACAGCCTGTTTATTTTTAATTTCCCATTTAATTTGCAATATATATTCCCCTTTCATCTTCTACTGCTGAAAAATTCCCTTCATTGTGTAAATTGTAAGTCATGTTTCCAGCCCAATTGGAAGGACACTATCATTTCCTTGCTATAAATGGTCCTTCATACTAATGTGGTGACATACACAGAATTTGTTATTGCAGTTTCTACTTTCTGAATAATATTAATTATTATTCATGATAATAATTACCTATTTGTTCAGACAAATTTTTCAGCTGAAAAAAAATCATGAGGAAGCAAATTTTATATGCTGCACAGTTAAGCTAGTCATAACAAGTGGAGTTTAGAGTGGAATGAAAGATTTCTATTTTTATAATATTTTCTGCTAATCTTATATTCATTATTATTCTCTGAATCAACACCTTGTAGCAATGAAACAATACACACAAGAAATTTATTACAAATGATTGCAAATTTGAGCCAAAAATACGGGCCATTTCATGTGAAAATGGGATATTGTCATATGCAAATTGATAAACTACTGAAAATAGAGCACGTGAAAGAAGGAACACTTTGATTCTTAGGCAGAATATGCTGAACATCTAGATCACTGAATCATTAAAAAAAACGTTAATATGTAATGTGGAAAGTTTAACACTCTGTAGTGTGAACAATGGGAAAGGTCAGATATCTAATTACTGAGTTTGTCATTGCCTGGAAGGATTGGTTGGAACAGTAATTATTTTTACCATTGTGAAATCTGTTTTTATATTGATTTTATGACTTGTCACAGTTTTTCTTTCTGTATTTGCCAAGTTCCTCACTGGGTGTTAGATCGTACTTAGACTTCTTAAGAGAACTGTAATCTCATATTTCAGGGCTAAAATGTCAGTTAGATAAAAGTGAGAAATTTGTTAATACTTTCCTTTTAACAGCATCTGATAGCATACAAATCAATTTCTAGCTTTTAGCCTCTGAAGCACGTTTGCCTTAGAATTACACTATATAAACTTTATAAGAGAAGTGTTAAGCTAAAATGAAATTCTGAAGTTTTACCTGCTCGTTTTGAATACTGAAATTTTAGCCATATTAGCCTAATAATGCCATATTTCTGTAACATTCTTGAAAATCCAACTCTCCTAGATTGTGTTTCAACTCTGTATATTGGAACAATTACCATCTTCTCTCTCTTGAAATAATGTCTGGGTTGCATCCTGACCCCATGCAGCCAAGACTGGATAACATGCAATCTTCCCTCTTTGCCCTGATTTCTGTGGAAAGGACATGGAGATGTGGGACAAAGTGGTCCACAGCTCCTGGAAGAGTTCAGATCTGTATTTGCTGTACAGGTTCAATAACCCTTCCTGCCTTCAGAAGGTGACTTTTAGGAGCTTTTGGTCTGATTGTTTCCGAAGCACTGGGAGACTGGGATCTGTATCTGTGAACTGGTTAGGCTGATCAGACTCCTTCTTGTACAAGGTCTGTGGAGTGTTATTTCAGGGAGCAAGCCATAATAGCTTGCATGCTAAATTTTCAGTCAATAGGAAATATTGAATACAGAGTATAGAGGTACATCTTAATGCCTTTTGCTCTTTGAGGGTTTTTGGTATAGAATTTATGAATGTGGAAATACCCTGTGTTGTTGGGTTGTCTCTATCTAGACACCTAAGTTATTTCCTTTAAAAATGGACTAGGGATATTTCTCCATTCTAAACCTCAATGGGAATTTAGTAATGCTTTTCTGTAGACCCCTGTACCCCTACTATCATCTGAAAGTTTCTTTGTGCATTGCAGTAACCCACACTGTGGACCCCTGTGCTCTGCCATCTGCAATACAAGAGGCTGAAGCCCATGCCTGCCCTCTCTTTGTTCTGAGCTGGGGGGTCTCATTCAGTCATAATGGGTGCTTATGCTTTTAGAAGGTAAGAATGCAAACTATGGTGTGCCAAAGCCAAGACACGCAAAGAAACGTGACATCCAAGTTTTAGAGTTATCACATTAGAAGTCAGTTTTAGAGACTGCAAATGGATTTTATCCAAAAGATTTAATATGATCTGGGCTTAAATATGTACTCTAAATGTTCTATGTTGAACTTTTTGGCAAATGCTTCACTTTAAAAAAAATAAATATTTTTAAAATATCTACGGTATTCTTGAGAGTCATTTGATAAAATGTAATCTCATATAAAATATGGGTTTGTGTACTGTGTTCTATCTCATTAAAGAATGGTTAAAACAAGGACAGCAGCTATTTATTTTTTGATGCTTTGAGCATATTAGGAAAGGTTAAGCACTTAAAATGATATCATTCAGTATTACACAGAAGAATTAGTTTTCTCCTTTGCCCTATTTCCATTTTCACAAATAGAAATTAAATGAAAGTTTATAAGAGAGATTTTGTCAAATAGGCCAAAATTATATCAAATCTTGATGGCATATGAAGCCAGAAATTTTCCTAAACTGGAAAACTAAGGATTGCTTAGAGGTCACAGAATACTAGGCTAAAATGAAGGCATTGCAGCTAATGTCCATGTGGTTTGATAGGTGAGAACAATGTAACAGCCCCTGTGAGACAATTATTAGGCAAAACAGTTTGGAGCAGTTTTGTGGTTGCTCTGTCTTACAAAACAAATTAGACTGCAGCTGCCAAAGGGATTTAGACAATACAAATATAGTCACATTTTTCCCTGTTTTCTCTTTCAGTTCTGACAAAAAAAGTCTGCAGATGTACTCAGAGATCTGTCCAGTAGTAATTAGATTAGCATGGTAATTGGACTGTAACTTCATTTATTCATGCAAATGAAGAGTAATCCAACTTTTTCAACTTTTTGTTGTTGTTATTTTAGCTAATAGAACAAATTATTTGGTATCACATTTAGTTGACTTTTTTTTTCCAGGTGTCAGATTTTTCAATAGATGAGAAAATTTCTTGAGGCTTAAAGGTTACATCATTGTATATGAACATGGGTTTTTGTCCCTATAGTGAAGTAGCATATTTAATCCTGGGAATGAGAAATATATTATAAGCAAGTCCAAATATGAGTGTTAATTTCATTGAATATAATTTCATTGAATGTGCTTGGGGTACTATTTCCTTTTTGCGTTTAATATTATTTATCAAGTGAGAAAAAGCAAAAAGGTAGAGAGGATGGTGACCTATTTAAAACCTGTCAAGATTAGATGTGCATTTTGCTCAATTTTAATATTGTGTATTTGGCCCAACCTCACAGGTCATGGCTTTCTGAACTGACTTCCTCCTCAACACCGTTAATATCTTAGTAGCTGTAATCTTCTATGAAGATAAATATTTGGGTTATTTTCTCAGCTGACATGCATACCTATTCACATGCATGCATACTTGCACATGTGCATACACACACACACCCCCCCCAACACACACATTTCAACTCCAGTTGAATAAAAACAATTTTCAAATTATTCATTGTCACCCTCAATACACGAAGGACAGAAAAGAAAGCTCACCTAATCTGTGAACATTTTAGGGGTAAGAAAACTGAAGGGTCATTTTTTCACTAAAGTTTGTATTTTGATACATGCATAGGCTGTAAAATTCAAATGCCTTCAAACTTCAAATAAATAAGTCTTGCATATGCAATGCAAACAAACACTTGAACTTTCAAAAATACCAGAAATGACAGGAAGAACTGCAGGGTATAATTTAGTTGACAAAGTTGAAGAGATTCGTGTGTTGTGGAAGAGCATCATTTGTGCTAAGCATGTTCTGTGGTTTGAAAAACAAAGACTGACTTCACCACAACACCGTAACACAGATTGATTGCCAGCTGGAAGAACAGTGTTGATAAAGCTTGCAGGATATTTATGTCTAGCACTGTTGAAACAGAGGTGGACATTTAGTCTGAGGTCTGTGGTTATCTGTAGTATAAACAAAGATATAGCCTTGCCCTTTTGAAAAGGTCAGGTGCAACATTTCCTAAGATGCTGGGCAAACTTGCAGAGCAAGAAAGGGCAGAGAAGGAAGTATTTAGAGGGAATGTGGGATCCACAACCAGAAATGGTATGTTAGCATGGCTGTGTGACCAGGTTAAAACAGGGGAAATGGCCATAAACACAGTAATGTAACGATGAGCAGTTTTGGCACTCCAGGTCTCAAGAAGATGGGTTACCTCTACTGCCCAAAATAGAAGAATGGAATTCTTTTCAGAATTTAAACTTCATAATGCACCTATCTCAGTGGTGTAGGCTACCTGGCAAAGGATAAGAAATTAAACACACAATGCCTACCTCCCACCCCTGGTTTCCTGCTTGTAGGAAGTTAAGTACAAATAGGACCTGCCATTTTGCTATTTTTCAGGGATTTTTGTAATTTTTTGAGTGAAATAATGACTAGACTAAATCAAGGTTAATGTTTTCCCAACACACACACACACTCCTGTGTAAATCTCTATTGATCACTCCCATTTCATGTATCTTGGACATGTAAACTTGTACTTAGTGAGTGGAAACTGTGAAATTCAGAAACCATTAAACTGCTGTTTCTGTGAGCAGCAAATGAGGCAGTGTTGTGGTTTAGCTTCAGTCAGAAACTCAGCCCCATCCAGGCACTTGGTCACTCCCCTGTGGTGTTGTGGAGGAGAGAATCGGAAAAGTGAGGAAACATTGCTTGAGATAAAGACAGTTTAATAGGGAAAGCAAAAGCCATGCATGCAAGGGAAGAAAACCAAGGAATTCATTCACCACTTACCACAGGTGTTCAACCATTCCCAGGAAAGCTGGGATCCATCATATGTAATGGTGACTTGGGAAGACAAACACCATCCCTCTGAATGTCCCCCCATTCTTCTTTCTTCCCCCAGCTCTCTATGCTGACCATGATGCCATATGGTATGGAATATCCCTTTGGTCAGTTGGGATACCCCTTTGGTCAGTTGGTCAGCTGTTCCATCTGTGTCCCCTCCCAAATTCTCGTGCACCCTGAATTCCCTTGCTGAGAGGGTAGGGTGAGAGACAGAAAAGGTCTTGACACTGTGCAAGTGCTGCTCAGCAAAATCTCAGACACCCCTGTGTTATCAACACTGTTTTTTTCACAAATCCAAACTGTAGCCCCATTCTAGCTACTATGAAGATTAACTCTATCCCAGCCAAAACTAGCACAGCCAACATCAGAGGAAATAGTTTTTCTACATGCCTTAAAGAGATAAATACACTTTTATGTACTTTACCAAGCAGGGAGAAAGTTAAGTCCAGGCTAACAGTTTTATTGAACTGAGGTGAATATGTATGTGTGTGTGTATATAAAGATATATGTCCTTTATCACCAATGAAAACTCTTAATCTCACTTTAATCATATTCCCTTCAGTTCTATCAAGGACTACTGAAAACAAAACAACTGTGCAATTGCAGTATATCTTTTTCTCAGTGTAAAGAACTGAGACTGCAAGGTGTGAATTTCTATAGTACACTTTTCTTTCTGCCTAATTTATTTATTGATGAATCTGGCTTTTTGTTTAATTTGATGAAATTAGAGGGGAAAAAAAGAATTTTGTTAATAATTATGTAGCTTCTATATTTTAAAACTGATCAATCTTGGCTAATAAGGATAGGTACTAGGATAATTCAGTCAATGTTTCAGAAAGGTACAGGGGGAGCTGGCATTCTGAGTAAGAGAGGAATGCCCAAGAAGTGTCAGAAGGTGACCAGGTGACAGATTTGTTTCCCACATGTTGTTGCTGGTGCTACACCACCATGTCTGTCTTGTTCTTTGGAGGCTGTGGCCCCATGTGCACTCTGCAAGCCACAGGGAGGGAGTGATCAAGAGCTTATATGAATCAAAGTGATTGAAAGAGAAGGGAAGGTTAAATCTGAGCTTAGAGAATCTGTTTTACTCCGTTTCAGTGTCTGCTGAGAACACCAACTGCCTGAAGCCATACTCTGTTAGGTTAGCTGAGCCTTTTCAGTGGTGCCATGCTCCCAAAAAACTGTCAGAAGTGCCTGGCTAAAAGATATCTGTGACCATTATATTAAACTGTACAGTTTTAGCCTTTTTTATTTTTCCCCACTGGGGAGAAAAGAGAATGAGGATGCTGGGACTACTTCATTCTACCATGACCTCTAGAACCACAAGCTTTTGTAATAAAAATGCCTTTCCAAGAGCCTTATATCTAAATAATTTGTATTGCTGCACTAGAAAAGCCCAATGACAACATTTAAAATTTAGGATTAACTTTTAAATGTTTTTAAGTATATTAGAGACATAAAAATTTGGTTTTAACTGTATGCATTTTCAAATATGTTGGAAAAGTCAAAATGTTTCATTGGATCTTGATTCAGAATTAAGTGGAGCCCATCATTTTTCTGTTAAAAGTGGGCTTTAGTTTTTTCCTTTTATTCACTATCTTGCAATTCAGTCTTTTCTTTTTTTTTTTTTTCTGTTTTGTAAATATCCTGATAAGATTTTAAATAACCTTTTATTTCTCAATAATTTTTGGAAAGGGTAGGTGTCTGCAGTAATCTTTCCTTATAAATAGTTCTGAAAAAGTTTCAGAAAGACAAAAATGTTAAACTTCAGTGTTAGGTCCAGGCCTACCCACAATCCTGGCACTTACTTTGTCACCATCCCACATCTCTTAGACTATTAGTAATCACAAAACCAATCACTACTGACCATCAGAGTCGAGAAAAAATAATGCATCCAAAGATATATTAGAGCAAAGGAAAAGACTGAAGAAAAACAAAGCAAAAACCTTTTTGACTCACAGAGAAGACAAAATGTCAAATGGAAAAGATTATATTATAACCCTCACATGCAGTAATTCCCTTCAAGGCCAACTGTGCTATTTACTGAATAAGTTGATCATTATTTCCATTCTGAATTCAACATGAAACACAAGTAACATTACATTAATTTGCTTTTCAGGATGACTTGTATTTTTCTGTCAGGTACCCTAGATTTAGGAATTCACTGTTCTGCTGTGACAGACTCTGATCTGATGACTTTGAGGTAATAATATAACATTCTTCATTTTTCCCATGGTGAGCTGAAATGAGGTATTAAGGAAAATATAAAAGAAAAAATCCAGTTAGTCTCTGTAGGAAATAGCCTTATATGAAACATATATGTGTGGGGTACATGCAATTCAAGGTGGCTGGTAAATTCATATGCTGTGATTTTTTTACTCTGTGTTTCATAAAAGCTTCCACATCTTGGAGTGAAGACTAAAAGTAAATACACGTAAATACAAGTGAGTGCAGGCCTTTTATGTATGTGAAATCTCTGCTATTTTTAATATACAGTATTTCCTCTTGAGTTGTATTTCATGCCAAAATCTTCTCAAAGAGTACGCTGTCTAAGGAACAAGCTGAGGGTAAAAATTAGTGCAAACCTGTACCAAGAAGAAAAAAGCTGATAAGAAACTAGGTATTTTGGAGCTCTAAAGTGGTCTTTTGAGTGTTGCTTGAATTTTGAAAAATACCTCAGCTGCACAAAGGTGATTTTTTGAAGACAGTGAAGATATTAGACTCCCAGTAAGAATTCTAAAAAAAAAAAAAAAAAAAAAATATTGCATCAGTGGGAGTTCGTGGGCTGAAAATAAGCTAGAAACCACAGTTTAGAGCAGAATTCTCATGAATAGTAAGAGCACAAATTTCTTTTGGCCCTTTCAAATAAAGTCCAATGAATTTTCAGTGGAAAAGACATTTTTCTTTCATAAGTGCCTATATTACATTTGAAATACCTCTCAGAAAGAACCTCTTGCTAAGACTGATCTTGTTTATGTCATATGTAAAGTGCGTCTGCAAGAAAAAAAGAGAAGAGAGAAAACAAGAAGAAGAACTGTTGAAATTAGCAGCTTATACTTTTTTGTTGCTTTATATTTCTGTTTTCCATTTATGTAAGATTAAATATGATATTTAAGTGGAACATATACATAGCCTGGAAGCAGAAATTTTTTTAATGTACAAGTTGGAGTAAAGTCTAGGAATTCCTGACAAAACACTGCATGTTTCCTCTTTGAACCATGCATTGTTCTTACAACATTCTGAGTATAGTTCTGCCATTTGTCCTCTTCTATAATTTGAAAGCCATTACCATTTCGTAGAATTTTAATATAGTGGGGAAAACAGTGTTACAAATTAACGGGGCAAGGAAGAGATCATTGGATGACAGATACATAGGAAATTTCAAGTAAATTTTTCATTGGAAAAGATATATTAGTCATTCACACAGCCATTTTTTATTTAACTTACTACTCAAATCACAATTTTTAAGTCCTAACGTTATGAAAACTGGAACTTTTCTTTTTCAGAATGAAAGGTTAATTTTACTCCACATCACATTTAACTTGGCAGTTTAGTTACTGCATGCTTGAAGAAAGAGAAAGAAGGATAATTAGTTGTGTGAAATATTTCTGAACTCAAGTAGCATACAACTATAAATTGCTAAATTAATTTAATTTGATTTTTTTGTTGTTGTTGCAGTTTGCAATAGCTGATCTCATACTTTTTTAGGACAGACAATTTTTCCAGTGTTTTTGTTTAGGGCACTATGAATATCTGAGGGACAAAAGAAAAGCTAAGAAGAGAAAATATATGGTCAGATTTTTATGAGCAATCTCTGTGATCAGAACATTATAAAATTACTAAGATGGTGAAATATTTTTTGTCTGCATAAATTTCTATTAAACTTGATAGAGTTGTTACGATCCGGTTTAAACTTAGAAAAGCAAAGCAAGCTAAATCTCTGTGCATAAACCGAAAAGAACTTAGAAGGTTCAAAATATTCCCAGAAATGAGATTTAAACCAAACGAGGTTAGATGTTGATGCCAAAAAAATGGATGTATTTTATTTAATAGTAAAAGAGGCAAAGAGAAGGAAAGAGAAAAATAAAGAGAGAAAGAAATGGAAAAAAGAAGTGTGCATGGGGGGTGGGGGAGAAGGGAAGAGAAAAGAAAGAGAGAAAGAAATGTGCGTGGGGGGGTGTGGGGAACAGGGAGAGGTGACAGGGGTTAGGTGGAAGCATAGCACCCATCCGAGCATCCCAACGATGTCTCGTTGCTCCCCTCCATCTGGTCTGCTGGTGGTGAGGGTCCCCCATCGCTGCCGTGGCCACGCCGCCACACCCCACCACAGCACACACCAGAGAGTGCAGAATCCCGTGGATTAATATACACTGTGGGCCAGGTGGGAACGCCCACGTGTCTCCCCTTGCAGGGGCTGGCTTGACACTGTCCCTTGCAACACTGAGGGTCTGTTGCATCATCTCTGGTGTTCTGGTGCAGGGTCTGGGGACT
>NW_008236965.1:729656-758571 GCF_000691975.1 Corvus brachyrhynchos | reverse complement strand
GTGCTTTGTGAATGTCCCCAGCCCTGGTTTGTTACTTTATCTTATCTTCATCAGTGAGCAGTGTAAGGCCTCAGTCAGGGCCCCATTCAGGGTGCCATAGTCTTCTCTGCAGCTTTTGTAATAGTCTTAACAAAAAAATGTTTAAGTCATAAATTATAATATTTCGGTCTCTGACAAGAGTTTGCAAAAAAATGTTTGAAAAATTGCATTTGTCAGAAAAGTTTGGATTAAATTCTGTATGTTCAGATTTTTCTGATGTTAATATAAGAAAAATGTTGTGTTTAAGCAAGTTGTCACAATGAATCATGCTAAAACAGGGTTTATGTGTTCTGAGAATGTTGTTTCTGCTATACTGTGCCCTGGTAAGCTAAAAAAACCCACAAGGTTTTATCTCATGAAGTAGTCTTTGACCTCTCATTGAATGCTCACAATACATTTGTTAGGGAAAAAACCTGCCAGGAGAAAGCAGAACACAAATACTGTCAACTGACATGTGAGTAAAATACATTCCCTACCCTGTATATTTGCTTTTGGTGTGTTCTATTTTTGCTTTATGTGCCAAGTCTGAAATACCTGTTGACTGCCCTGCAAGACTGCAAAGTGGTGGTCTCAGAGAAGTGACTCCACTTAAATGTTTCTTTGGCAAGGTCATAAAAGGATTCAGAAGTGCTTGCAAGTATTTGGAAAATATATTTTAAAGAAAAAAAATATAGAACTTTTCTCTATATCTGTATCATCTATGTCTATAACTGCAATATATATCACTCCCTGAAGTTATTGTTTGACAGTAACATTCTATAAATTTGAACCCTTAGGAGATTACAAAAAGATGGTAAGTTAAAAAGGAGAATCACATTTTCAGAAAACTTGAGTTGACCTTTTCTAAATCATACCAAAAAAGGAAAATACTAATGTTCAAGGATCTTCTAGAAACAGAAGTGCCTGATTATTACCTCTGATACATTAGTTCCCTTCTCTCTATTAATCCCCTTCTAACTGCTCTTCTGCAGCATGGCTGATCCTTTGTTCAGCTCTACAGGTGTTTGTCAGTGTCTGGAATCATCCCCATCCACACATATATGATAAGATCACTTTTTGCCTCCAAGACAAAAGCAGTACCTGCTTCTTATCATTATGTTAGCAAGGAACTGGGAGCTATTTTTGTCCTTTTCCTGGATGATGAGCATTTTGAGCTACTGTTATTTCCCACTTATTCTCATTCCATATATCACAGTGCAAAACTGCATTTTCTCAGATGCATCTGAGGACTCTGTTTAGTGGTTTGCTTGGCTATAAGGGAGGCTATCACAAATTTAATTTTGATCATGTAATCACGTACTCTGCAGCACCCTTCAAAAATACGTATCTCTTGCCATATGAGAAAATAGTAATACTAGCTTCACAAAGTTCCTCTTTAATCACGTTTGCAGCACATTGTGAATTAAAAACCTAATAAAAATCTGTCATTTTAATAATTACTGTAAAATGCTGTTGACACAATCAAAATTGCTCAATCGTCTTGCCCACTTATAGAGGAAGAAGTTATTAAATTTAAACTTCTAAAAATCAGAATATGAAATATTAAAGCAAGCCACAGATTTATTCTGTAAGACTTGATGTATGGATTGACATCTTTCCCCACTATTAGTATCGCTCATTACTTATACTCTTTTCTGCACACAGTGGAAATACTTCCATGGCCACACAGCTCCATTGTTCTCTTCTTCCCTGGGCACTATTTGTACCTCAGTTTAGGCAAGAGAAATGGAGATCTCTGAGAACATGGGGTTGGAGAAAACACTGTTCCTTCCTCTGTGCCCTCCAGAAGTGATACTGGGAACAAGAAGAGGTTCAAAGGGTCACAAGTTTCCAGCTGATGGCAGGTTCTTTATCTCTTTTTGGGAATCCAGGCTGTCAGAAAGTGGTGAATTTAACACATAGAAGCAGTAATAATTTAACAGCCTCTTAGTTCATGCTAAGGGACAGCATGAACTAGTTGTGTTTTCTGGCTAGAAGAACTTATGAAGAAGTGTGAAAAATATACAAGGAAAAGGAAGTCTTGTTTAAACTGATAGTAACATATTATAGATGTTATTACTCAGAGGTGCAACCACACTAGTTGATGGGTTTGCTAGAGACAGAATTCAAGAGCTTTTGATGCATTTGGAACATGTATCAGGGAACTATATGTGGCCTATTTTGGTGCTGGCTGCTATAGATACAAGGGTCTTGCCTTGTAGATTGATATTTTCCATAGTTTAGTTAGCATTGAGTAAAATATAAATGTGTTTGTGTTGTGTTTAGAAGACTAAAACCCAGAAGCAACTTTCAGTACAGCAGTGGAAGAGTATTAGCATTAAGCTTGAGTGGTTTATGTGGAGGTTGTGTAAGCCAAATGAAGTCAGGAACAAGCCTGAATTTTAGAACTTTTTCCTTAAATGGTCATGCATTATGTACTGGACTTACTCATCAGTATGTCAGATGAGTGTTCAGATTTAAGGAAGTAGGGGTGTTCTCCACAGAGTACTACTGAGGAAATATTAGGCAAATTAAACCAAGTTTCATCTTGCCTTGCTATAACTTTTCATTTCAGGAAGAGATTGTACAGAAAGAATCAGTGTATAACCTCAAGTTCATGGCAGTTTTTTGACTGAGTTGGAGTGTAATAAAAATATTTTGATTTTACTGCTATTATTGTTACATCGTTATACAATGTTTTAAAAAGAGGTTAAGTAAAATCTCGTCGTTTTTGTTATGTTTCAATCTCTACTATTTTTATACTACCTTTTGAAAATCTTTACCAAATAAAAATGGTTTAGGAATATGTCCCGGTTTGAGACAAATTCGGAAGAATGTCCAAAATGAACATCCTCTGATAGAAGGCAGGTTTCAGCTGCCCCTCCCCCACCAGGTCCAGGAAAAAAAAATTTCCTCAGAGGAAAGTGAAAGGAAAGAAAACAATTTATTTAACAAACACAGTGCACAATGGGAAAACAATAATGCTAAATAACAAAACCTCTTGCTGTGGAGAGAACCTGGTAAATTCTCAGAATCCTTTCTTTGGGTGTGGTCTCTCTCTCTCCTCTTCGGAGCTGGGTCGGCCTGGGCCCCCTCTGGGCCTTGGAGGAAAGTTCTCCCAGTGAGTTCTGGTGTTCTGAACAGTTCCGGAAGAGAAGAAGAAGAAGCCGAAGCCCCAGGGAAAATAAAACTTTCTTGCCTCAGCTCGCAGACGAGCTGAAAAGCAAAGGAGTTTAACTCTCCGTCTGTTTCCTGAGAAAAGGAGCTGAGAGCTGGGAAAAAGCAGGAAGGTGCTTTCCTCTGCTCTTGCTGCTGCAGAAGCACACAGAGGAGATAGAGTGACCTCGGAGCACAAACTGCTTTGAAAAGTTCATCTGGCTTTTTTTTCTCTCGCACCCAGTTTTAAAGGCACAGAAAGGCACAGGAATCATTTCTGGGCATAGAGCAGCCATAGGCCATACACATCATAAAGTCACCCAAAGACAGATTATATACATTTTAGAAAGCAAAACATTTGAAAGGATCAGATCACTACCAGTGCATGCTATATTTTAGAATAGTTACTCAATATCTTTTTTGGACTGTGGGCCAACTATAGGTACTGACATTTCTTCAGCAATAAATTATGTTTGCTTGTCATTAATGTATATGAACTGCCACAAAATTTCATTGCTTAACTGCCAATTTTGGCAAAAGGGCTTCAGAGTAGTCTTTATCCAAGACCATCTTAAGGTAGAAAATTTCTCATTTGTCAAAATACTTCTTCTCTCGCTTCCATTCTATCTGTCAACTTGCAGCTGTAGACTTAGAGTTGAGTTCTGCCCTACAGTTCTGTGCACTTTCTCTCACTTTCTTTCTTTCTTATGAGTAATGTACAAAAACTATTTTGGTGAAGACTGCTTTTTCCTTGTCACAACACAAACTAGAGTGGGGTCTTTTAGAAGGATACTGATTTTTATAAACACAGTTTACAAAATTCTCCCTCATCTTCGTGACTAAAATCAGGGACACTGACACTTCTTCAATCCTATTCTTAGTAAATCTGAAAAAAACTCCCAGCTGTTACATAGAACACTATAATTTTACACAAGAAAAAACACCAATACTCCAACTGTAAGCGAACTAAGAGAAGTGGTGGAAGAACAGACCAACAATCTTTTATCTCAGGGATCTAAAAATAAATGTACTGGTTTGCAATAATCACTTTTACATGCACACTATGTGTCTCTGTGAGCATGTATAAAAATTTCTCCACAATATTATCTAGAGAAAAGAAGAAAAGAAACAGTATCAACACCATGCTTTTAAAGAGCAGAATTTAAGTCACTATCTTTAGTCATAGAATTGATTTTTTTTTTTTTTTTTTGAATGAACAGTTTGCCAAACTGCTCTCAATCTTTTGAGAGTCATGGTCTTTGATCCTGTGCTAAAAGATTTCACATTTCTTCTCTAGTTTATTTGCAGGCTTTCTCTTTTCTATTTTGTTATGTTGATCTGCCCACTGGAACGCTCTTATCCCAGCTAATAAACAACAAGATACTTTTCTGTCACAGAAGCAGCTCTAGATCAATTCAGGAAGAGATAGCACAGGCACAGAGATCACAGAAAGTTGGTGTAGGACGAGTGAAAAAACAGATAATATAGGTGCAAAGAGAAGTAAAAAGTAAAGCATTTCTCAAGAACCTTTATTTCTGTAATATCTGAATTATAATGTAATCTTTAATTTCATTATCATATATTTTTTCTATCTCTGAAAGTGAAAAATAGTACAGCTTCATCATATCTTAATGGGTTTACATGAAACCAAGAAATAATGTTTCTTAGATGTATGATCTAGACCTTACAGAATGCAAATTTTGCCTTCATCAAAGGAATTCCTTAAAGAGGGGTTATGTTGGGGATTGTTTCTTTTCCTTCAGAGTATCTTAGTAAATGACTGTTCCAGTCATTCCTTGTATTAAATACAAGGTATATGAGTAGGAATGCATAGAAATTCTGATATCAGGAAGAAAATCCTAGGTGTTAATTATCCCAGAAGCTTTACAGAAGGGCTTCAATGGAATAAATTCCCTTGGTTTTCACAGAGTAACAAAATTATTGCAGATGGTGGAACAGAAAGAAGCAATAGGAGCAGTTCCTGTCAAAGGAGTTTTCAGATACTCTTTTGATTATCTGCTCTCATTTTTCTCCCTTGTATCTCTGTCTATATCCCGTGTCTTTTATTTATCTCCATCTCCTCTTCCAGGTTTTCCACCACTGTGGCAGAAAATGTATGCACTGCAAGGAACTCCTTCATTCCAACTTTCACCTATATCTCAAGTCTTAATATTCTGTGGCTGGTGTGCTCTGTGGGGAGATCTACCTTGTTTGGGTTCACAGCTGCCCTCAGCCCCCAGTCCCCCTATATACTCTAGGCAGGCACATATGAAGAGCCTAAAAATTCTCTGCTAAGCCCTTGTGATCTTCTGTTTGATTTTGCAGGAACTGTGTTTTCATTATTCTGTTGGCTTTTCTTTTTTCTCCAAGTTAATCAAAGTTAATTGATTAATTGGTGCTCTGCTATAGCAACTACCCAGCTGGAAAAGCACCAATCTGCAGAGCAATCATATGTGTAGAGCATGTCTAATTTGTTATTTTATGTGAGAAGGCCAGAACTCCTTTTAAATTAGCTTTAACAAGGTGTATTTTCCAGAAGAAGCAGTTAAGATAGAGTACAACATACGTTCTTACAGGTTCTACCCAGCCTTCTGCAGCAGACGCACTTGAAATCAGATGCACAGATGTAGCTTTGTTTCCAGTCAGGCAACTTCAGGAATCCATCTTCTGTTAAAATGGTTTCTCTGGCTTCTTGCATTTCATATTGCCACCAGTACACCTGGCAAACTCTGGTGCATGGGCAATTTGCATATTTCAGGGGAAAAAAGCCCCACCTTCCCTTAATAATATTTTGGCAATGGGAACTGGGTACTTCCATAAGTCAATGGTGGCAATTGAAATTATGTGTTTAGAGCTGTACTTTCAGTCCTATTTGCATGCTACAATCAAATCAATTCCTCTTTATCAGTGAATTTTTAAAAATTGGGGCTTTTTTTTCGGTTCATGGCATTTGCAAGTGTATTAGAGTCCACTGCTCCAGTGACTCATTCTGGAACATACACATTACCAGTCATCCTTATATACTGAATAAGAAAATCTCAAGTTTGTCCAAATAAGTCTTAAAAAATGCTGAATATACCAAAAGCATTGACTAGATTTGAAATGTGTCCTTTTAATTTCATTTTGTAATCAGTTCCAAAATTTTCCATTCTTCTGATCCAAAAATTTCAAAATACAAATTCTGAGTTATATTTTGCCTAGACAAAAGGTAATTTTCTTGCTATTTGCTTTATTTGAGCAATTGAGTAAAGCAAAAAAAAAAAAAAAACCAAAATATCTTCTGGTTATTGAAGTTTCTATAGAAAGAAGGATTTACTGTTGTTCAGAACATTGTAGCAAGGTACACATCTATTCACCTCTGCAAAGTTCTTCCACTATCTGCCAGAGGCTTAGGGCAAACCTGAGTTTGATGATTTTCTATGAAACTGCACACTAATGCATTTGATTTCTGTAGAATAACTAGATTTTGTGCCCAGGGTGAGATAGAAAATTAATTTCTGAAAGCAGGTTTTCCTTATTTTCCCAAAAAATGGGGTAGAGTATATGGTGTGTCTCTATAACTTAAAGAACATGAAAATTGAGGGAAAATGGCAATTTATGAATTATTTTTATAAACTATAGATTCACATACAGTTTCTTTCTAAAACCATAGATTTTTGCCTAAATATTTTCATGTGTATTCAAAGGTGTCATATCATACCTAACTTTATCCAATACCTACAGAATATCTAATGTATTAGATAGATTGAGTTGTGAATAGATTACTTCTCAATTAAACTCAGAAATTTCACTTCACCTCATGCTAATGTAATGATTTTGTGGTTAAAATGGTTTATTAACACATTTTTCCTCATTTTATTTTAGGATTTTCTCTAAAGCTTAAATAAAATATTCAGATTCAAAGCCATGTGTCTCATTTGAGCAAATAATTATTAGTGCTTTTATCAGATAAGCTGATCGCTGGAAAAACATTGACCTTATCCTTTTGAGCAGTGAACATTAACATTAAGGGGTTTATAGTTTTCAAGGCGACCTTATTTTTAGAAATACTTGGGAACTTATAAAATGTTGCAGGGAAATGCAGTTTTTCCAGCAGAGAGAACTAAAGGTCATACCTCATTGTTAACATAAATAAAGCTTCTGACATCTAAGCAAATGATAAGATAGATTTGCATACATTTTAAATGATTGCAGTTTATTTATTTAAAGGAAAGTTAAAACAATTGAAATACAATACAAACAGATCATCACTGAAAAGAAAAAATCAATATTCCTCCTATTTACAGAATCTAATGTGAAAATCATCATTTCAAAAAAACCAGCATGTTTATTTGGTAGGAAAGAAATCACTATCACTTACAAATACCACCACCAAAACCAGATAAATCACATAATTTAAATAAATTATATTTCTTTATAAACTAACTAAAACATTTCTAAACCTCAACAGAAGTCATTAAAAATTTGCTTAAGCAATATCTTACTCACTCTGATGGGGTTATGTAATTTCATATTTGGGTGGACATAGTTACATTGTATTTGTTAAGCCTGTATAATTTTATTCAGGTGTATTCTCCACTGCAGACAGAAGAAATCTAATTTCCCTAAACAACTTTATTATTTGTTGGTGGTTCATGGAACAAGAAACACAAAAGAGACTTTGAAAAATGTCAATAATTGTCATTAATTGTTTTACTAGGTGTTGTAGAGAACTGTAGCATGTAGAATAATAAATTAAGATGTGATAGATTTATTGTAAATAAGAGCATCAAGATTAATTGATTTGGGAAGAAAACTCTTACTTGAAAAAGCACAAATAATAATTTTAGTGGACATTGTTGATTTAACATGATCCATTGTGACAGGGATCCATCATTGTCTGAAAATATGGGTATCGAAGAAACTACACACACCTCAATAATGAGTGTGTGAAGAGTGTGGACCCTGCATGCAACTGGATGGAATTTTTTTTTTTTTGCAACAGGCAGTGCTTCTCATCAGTTGCAAGAATGGAAAGTGAATAATCTGTAGTATAGCCCAGTGGTGTCAACCACAGCAAACAGTTCAAGGTAGGGAAATAAAGAAAAAAAGGACAGCAGAGTCAGTGACTGTTTTTCTCCAGCTCTTTAGAAAGCTCAGACCCTGATGACTTCCTTGCAGGGGAGATGAAACTCACTCTGCCTCTGTGTGCTTTATAAGTAGGAGGTAACAGTTCACATGATATTCTGTTCTGTGGGCTGGACCCATGTAATCATGTGATATCAAACTCATATGGGAGGCTGCCAGTTAGTTGCTCTTCATACACTACAAGCCCATAAAGCATATTATTAATGAAAGAGGACTTTGCTGCATCTTCCACCTCAGGAAGGATGAAGCTTGATGTATTATCCACTGGATGCACCCACAGTGGTTACATTTGGTGGTTAAGTCTTTGTGGACAAATTGTTGATCAAAGAACAAAATCTGCTGGTATGACTGACAGAATTAAATATAACAGTTCCTTAAAGAAATTGTGGACTGCAGTGTAATTCTGTGTAACTACAGGAATTTTGAAATAAATGTTATCTTTAAGAGACCATGTGTAATCAATCCCTTACAAACCCACCAGAGTAACAAAAGATGCCTATAAGGGAGAATAGTGTATGGAATATCTAGCATCAGTTGGAAAGTCACTGAATAACTTCTTTCCAGAGTGTCATTATTTTTAATATGTATTTAATATGTAAATGATTGTATATATCAGTGATAAATATTTTATTTATGTATATTACTTGTTTCATAGTGAGTATACATAGATGGTATAAAAGGTTAAGTCTTTTTTACCATAATTAAAATAAAAGAGCTGTGAAGTCACAGACAAAGTCTGTCAATTAACATTCCACTATTTAATGAGTTAATCTTGCATGAGAGCTACTAGGGAGCAATTCTTTAATGCAAATATTTAGCATTATATTAGACACTCCACAGTGTTTTTCTGGTCTCCAGTTGCTTGCCCAGAAGGTGAAATACTCCTTCTACAATCCATGCCTACCAAATACCTCAGCAAGTTGAAACAGGATCAAACATGCCTAATCTGTGTGAGAGCAGCTGAACTCCCTCCGTCAGATTCAGCCTTATGTCTGTGATAACAGGATATATACAGTGCCTGTGTTCTAGGAAATTGTTTTGCTTATTGTAGGACAATAAAGTGCAGGTAAATAATGGTCTTTGGTCACTTGTGTTTCAGAGAAACCTAATTTTAAAGGTCAAGGTAATTACTATTTTTCCTTCAAAAGTAAGTAGTAATTTTGATCACTCATATTAAACAGTGAATGCAAGACAGAAGAAAGGCAACATTTTACAGCAGGTTTAAAAAAAAATTTAAATATTTTTAAAAGGATTTTAGACTGAGTAATGAAAAAAATTAAGCCTTTAATTCAAAGACTAGTCAATGTAAAGCTAATTTGAAATGCATATACATTCACTAAAATTAAGGTAAGTGAATAGCTGCATTTTTCAGAAGAACTGAAATAGGGTCAGAACATAATTCTCATTAAAACTTAGTAAGTGGGTGCTTTGGAAAACAGCCCAGTATCTAACTATGCCATAGTCATCTAAGTCTAGGCAAAAATATGACCTTCAGATCTCAGGAATCTTTCCAACTTATTTTAAATAATTGCAAAGATAAGCACAATAAATGAGTACCTAATGTATTTCTATTTGCTTTTTATTTTGAAGTGTGCTTTTTTTTTGAAGTCTTTAAAAACATGAGTATCAATTTTATGAGTTAGAAAGTCATGTGCAAATAATTTTCTGGTCCAGACAGTACACATCCTTAAAATCATACTGACTCTACAGGTGGAGGAAAGCTTCCTTTTGTGCAATCCAAACACAGCAGCTCACCCTGATGCCATGCTGAACTGTGGATTGATTTCCAAAAAATGATATGAATCATGATCTGAGCAATTTTCTTCACTGACAAATCTTAGGATCGCTCAGGAGAGAAGAGACCACTTCTAACCCAACCTTTGCTCAGCCAGGAGCTCCAAACAATACTGAATTCAAGGTTACTTAAGGCTTTGTTGTGTAAGGTCTTGAAAAATGTACAAGAATTAATATTCCACAACCCCTCTGGATGACCTGAATCATTGCTTAATTATCTTCAGGGAAATTTTTTTTTTTAACAGTCTGTGCTTCTCATCAGTTGAAAGAATGGAAAGTGAATAATCTGTAGAGGGAAATTTTTAAACCTAAGTGCAGTTGAAACTTCCCCTGTTTCAATTTATCACATTGAAATGTGTTGCAAAAAAATAAGACCATTTCCTTGATGGTTTTATCAATATAAATAATATTTGAAAAAGTAGGATTGTTTTTTTTACTGTCTGTGCATTATCTCTTAAGTACAATGCATATGTTCTCCCATCTTTGAATGATAAGGAAATGAGGTTTAGCAGGAAGGAATGTCATTTACTGATCATTTTCATCATTGGGTTTTTTCATCATCCACTCCCTACAAAAAAAAATACCTAATGCAAAAGTGTGAGAGAAACTGAGCTTTCCCTGAGATATCTGGATAAGTAAAAAATTGATGTGTTTTTGTAATGTATTAAATTACACTTTTTCCATCAGAAGGACACTTTAATCAATGAATTGTTAAATCTACTGATTTTCTATCTACTCAGAAGGGTAGGCTGGTATGATTTACTCTCCAAAGTTTGTGGATGATATTTTGTCTACTAAAGCACAGGATTCACTGGCAGGGTCATTATAATTCAAGTAAAAAAGTGCTGAAACCAACATGATAACAATTTTGTTAGAGGAATATCCTCTAGATCTGTATGTATTTGAAAAATCTATAAAGTGCATAAGTAAGGAAAAAAAATTGTTCATATCTTGATTAGAAAAGTTGTGGGATTGTACTTCTATTAAGGAAGTGGTTTTCTTCCCTCTGCAAAAACAAACTATGCAGAAGGACATTAGTTTAGAAATCATACATAATATAGCAGGGGCTGACATCAGAGGAAAGTGTGGCAAGACTAAAGTTTAGAAGGAGAATTTCCTGAGTGTGGAGTGACTGGAGAATAATGCCCCATTTGCAGATGTATTCCTTCCTGTGCTCGGGAGGAGACATTGCCTATATTATTAAACTTGTTCTGGACAATATGTATTGATGTGAAGTACGGTGTACACAAAATTCTGTGGTAGAGTTGTTAAGCATTGCAATTCCTGGTGTGCAAAGTAGAAAGGAATCATGAGTTCACATTTTAGTCAGCAGTATTATTGACAGCTACTAAAATAATAACTAAAAAAACAAACAAAAAAACCCAAAAAACAAAGAGAGCCCAGGCTTCATAATGTGTGTTAGGATATAATTATGATTTCCCTAATACCTGCAGAAAGATACAATAATCACAATCCTCAAACTCTCACAAATTTTTATAGTGCATTATGTTCTAAAATAAACCATCAGATAGACATGGAAATATACAACTAAACAATTACTTGGCCGAGCACAGAAGGTTTTGTTCAAAGAAACGGAAGCATCACAAAGATAATCCCTGATTTAGTCTTTGATTTAATGTTTGACCTGTTGTCATCCCAGATTCTCCACTCTTTCTGCCATTATGTGCTGACTTCAGCATGGGAATGGTTAACCTGGGGCATGATTACACATTTCATGACAGAAAGGGAGGGAGCAATACAAAAGTCAGTAAGTGTACAATTCAAGGAGTGTAGAGAATACAGGGAGAGAGGGAAACACTATGTAAGTAAGTGTTGAAAGGCAGGAAATTTGGTGGATGAAAGAAGCATCTATTTTTCATTTATTTTAGTCATCAGTCTTTTTTCTTTCTCTTCCTTCACTTCTAAAACTGCTGAGCTCTCACATGAATAACAGTGTGATAACAGTAACCCTTCCAAAAATTATGGGTTTTTAACTTGTTGACAGTGTGTTAAAAGACAGGAAGTTCTTCTGGAATATTGATATTAAACTTTTAAAGATGGGATTCTGAAATAAAATATAATGCATTTTTAGGTGATTATGATATTAAACAATGCCAGAACTCTTAAGTACAAATATGACTCTTGCAGGATTGCATCAGGTAGAGATTCTGTGTCTTGGGAGTGCCTACTCAGACTCTAGGGAGTCCTAAAGAGAAACATGCACCAAGAAGGAAAACATTATTGTGTAGTTACTCCAAAATCTGAAAATCAAGACAGCAGAAAGTGAATCTTATATCCTCTCTTGCTTCCTTGCTTTCTTGCCTCAGCTGCAAGTTGAAGTCCCTCGCAGGACTGTGACAATTTTGCCTTTACAATTTGACCATATTGGCAATAAAGTGGTGAAGATGAGGGAAGAAATTTCTGGCACTGTCCTCAGCCCCAAAAGCTCTTGTGCAAAATGGGTAATTCATTAGTGGGTGCTCTCCGTGGATATTTTCTTTGGTTTGTGTTTCATGCAGAGCTTAGCTGGTGTCTCCAGCATTGTGGCAGACTTACTATGCAACATATAGAATTTTTGTTGTATTTCTAGTTGTTGTGCTTCTCTTCTACAAATTATATTTATATATTTTGACAGTAGGCAGAATATATATTGTGGTCCATTTGTGCATGGACTTAAAGATCCTCACAGTTAATGTTAAAAAATGAGGTATTTTCTTCTAAACATAGCCTCTGTTTGTCTGGGAGGGGGTTTGGTTCACTGAATTGTCCTGAACATACCTGAACCATATACTAAGAGTAACAGCAATATGTATCTCAAAAGTTGTGGAAAGAAGATGTAGGATTGTCTGAGGTCAATTCATTTCGTATCTCTCCTGGAGTGAAAAAAAATACGAAGAGCTAATGAAGTAAAAAAGTCTTTTTCAACTTTCAGAACGTATCAAGACTTTCTTGCAAAAAGGCACAAAGGAAAACTTAATAGGAAAAAAAAAGGTATGACTTCCTTTTACAGCAGTAAATTTGTGGAAAATAAATGCCTGGCTATTTTACATCAAAATATTCTGATATTAATTTTATCAGATTTATCTATAGCTGCTTTATTATCACAAGTCACTAAAGCAGAGTGAAACACTTGTTCATGAAAAGAAAGAACATTTCCCGAAACAAAATCTTTAAACCCAATAAAGAATTAAAGTATTTTCAATAAGTAACTCTGAAAAACAGTGTCATCTATTAAAATGTCCTTTAAAATATAAGATGCCAAAAAAAAGTTGGTATCTGGGGGGATGATTGTTTGTCATGCTACAATATTTCTAAGTTATTAGAGAAAAATTCTGTATTAAAATAAATAAAGAAATGTATACATTTTAAGATATTTTATCATCATTAGAATTTCACCCATGTCTCTTCAAAGGTTGGATTATTTGTGTTTGCTTTAATAAAGTTAATGAACATAAATAGATATGGTAATGCTTAGCTCAGTTAAAATGAAAAACATCAGTATTGGGAAAAAGGTATTTTCAGATATGACTGTTAGTTTGGGGATAATTTTTTTGAATATTTGTAAAAAAAGTTGTTTATCTTTCTCTTAAGATAGTTCATAGAATTCGAATGATTTATTAATGTATACAAATAAATGCAACATTTCTTATAATAAACCAGCCTGTTAGCAGCCTAGAACTTGCTTCTGCTTGCACAGGACCTTTTTAACACTATTCATAATCCTGATGGGTCTTCCAGAAGGTCAAGTAATCCACTTTTCTAATTAGTTATTATCTTACTGTAATTACCTGTCACTATCCTGTATGTGATCTGTCCTGTGACTGGAGAGTGGAGCCCCACTTTGTCTCCTGTAGCCCAGCAGCAGCAGTGCCTGTCCCCAGCAGTCTGGCAAAGATAGGAGTGCATCTACTGAAGGACAAACCATAGTTTGTTGGGGTTTTTTTGTGTGTGTGATGAAGAAATAGGAGTTTATGTTTTTTATTTGCAGATTTCTGTTTGTTGAAGGCGGGTTTTTAAATTAAGAAATACCTCATAGACCAGAATGCAAAAGGTACTGACCACTTTCCAACATGGAAATACTGTCTTGTGCTTTGAGTGTCTTTGTTTCAAATGGAAAAACTTGCAGATTGAATTATGAAAATAAGGATTATAAATGTTTGACAGGAGTTGCTCATACTCATTTCCCAGAAGACATTTACCATAAGTGCATACATAAGTGATTGTCTCTTCTTTGTTACATTTTTGAGAGTTTTTGAATAAGCTTTCCAGATGTTTCTAAAATACACCATCACCTGCAGTTTCTTCTTTGTTCATGCTAAGGTGCCAACCTCTGTGCACATATTCTTTCACCTTCCACTAATAATAATAACAATAACAATAAAAGAGTCATTTAGTGACAATTGAGGTTTAAAGGGCTGAATTACAGCATGGCAAGCTACCAATTACTTTCAAACAGACAGTAGATACAAATGCATTCACCATGACTTTCATTCTGAGCCATAAGTTAAATTTTAGAAAGGAACATTGTAATCTAAATGCTGAAATTATGTTAGAAGTGAGAAATCAAAGAAATGGTGTCTAATCTTTTCCTTCATGACACGCTAATCAGTATGTTTTATTAGACACTTAACAGCAAATACTTACAGGTATTAAATATCAGAAATTCTTGTGCAGGAAACTGCTGCACTGACAGAACTGAGGTGGCTCTAACCTAACCTTTACATTTAATCAGTACATTTCTCCGCTTAATAGTGCTTTTTCTCCTGTTAGCTTTGTGATGATGAAAAACACATTTTGGTTTTGTGTCAGTAAAGGAAATAGGACTTGCAATCATGAAATCTTTTGGCACTCTGTGCTGTGCAAGTGATTGAACAAAAAATTCAGTCTGTCGAGCAACAGTCAATAGCCATCGTGGTAGCTGATTTTGTGCTGATCAAGGCTTCTGGAGTGAAAGCTTATATTGTTCTGGGAATGCTGATGTCCTCAATTGCCCAGCAAAGTTAAAGACGAGTAAAGTTAAATGTAAGGTAAGATTTGCTATAAAATGACGTTTATTATGTTATATGATGACATTATTTATGTAACTTTACATATTTATTTATGTAAATCATGACTGTAAATATAACTGTAAATATAACAGTTAATATTAAGGTATATATTCTACATTCTGTATGGGTAGCAGAGGAGAAAGGATTATAATTTCTTAACCCTTTACCTTCTCACTTTACCATTATTAAATCCCTTACATTGGATTCCTATACATGATTTTTTGAACTTAATCATTCATTTTGTTAGGGTATTATCAGTTGGTTTCTGGGAGTTACCTGGTGAGACAGCAATGCTATGGTGTTGGAAATGCTGTTGGTGTAAGTTACTGCAGAATAAAACAGCTGCTTTATTAACAGTATTGAATATAAGCTGTTTACTTCTAAGGGATAAGTCAGGTATTCAACTGGTGAAAAACTTGCAAAATTATGTTAGGGAAGCTGAGTTCTGGTATTATCAAACCTAGCACTGCTGAAATGCTTACCTTTTCTTCTGTATTCCATTGAAATGTAAAGCCTCTGAATTGGCAAAGCAACAAGCAACCATTTAAAAAGAAATCTTTAGAGCTGGAAAATAAGCATTGGCTTTTTTTGTCTCTACTATGTTGCTTTAAGCACTTTCACCTATCCAGCATAAACCAACTCAAAACCCATGGTGGCTCACCACAACGTCTAGTCTAGGACGTCTTTTGTGAGACCATATCCACCAGTCTATGACTGATATTTCATAAACAAAAAAGAACTCAATTGATTTGGAAGGAGTTTCTACAGACCCATTTACGATGTGCACCTTGAGCAGCTCAGTGATAAGTTGGAGCTGGTAAATAGAACTGGAGAGCTACAGAACACCTGGCAAAGAAACTGGTCATTTCTTTGTCTGCAGCAGGCACTTAGATGCCATGTTGGGTTGTCAGGACTGAGATCATTCAATCTTTACTGAGGATAAAATGAAATACAAATTTCCTTGGAAAATTATCCTTAGCTGAATCAAAACCAGGAAGAGACAATCCAGGTAACTAAGCAGATGGACTTCTCAATTTTATTTTTGAAAGTAGACAAAACAAAACAGCAATAAAGGACCCATTCTATAAATATAACCATGTTGAAAAAACAAACTTCTTTAGTATGGTTCTGGGTGTCTTCTTTCCTTGCTATTTGTTTTGTGCTTTTGTTTGTTGTTTACTTACGGCAATGCTTCATGTGTATATCTACAGGGAAAAACTCTCCTGCTGTGGAGTCTTCATATGTTCTTGCATATTCTCAGTCAGAACAGGGGAAGTAACTTTTTATAATTTTACCCAGTTTTATGCCTCCAGTTGCCTTAAGATCGGAAAAAAAAGCCAAACAAATCAAAACATTTCTGCTGTGCCACAGAAAATAGTTGCAAGGAAGCAGTACATTCAAAGGCAGAATCAAGGCAAGGAGTGGCAAGCAGAGCGTGTGGGATATATCACACAAGCCCTTCTTCTGTGTGCTCACCCACACAAAGGTGGCGGAGGCCTGGGGCCACAGAGTGTTGGTCTGGGCCTGGGCTGGGACTGGAGGGACATTTGGAGAGACAATGTCACCATTGGTCCACTCCTGCTCTGCTGCTGAATTAAGGATAAGAATTTAACAGACTTTTGATTGGAATTAATTGATATACTCCGAGGATGTAAGTGGAAGAAATGGAAAGAGGAGAATAAGAGAGGAATTCTTACACTGAATTGTAGACCCTGTTTGGCTGGGTTTTTATGATCTGCCTGGGTTTGTTCCTAGAGTTGGGTGTTCCTGGTAAGGGTGGTGGTATAGAGCTGAGCTCAGGCTAGTTGCCTATGCATGTAATAAACATATTACATGACTGAATTATTGGACTGGAATTTTGTTTTGTTTAATGTAGAAATTCTACATTTAAGTTTAAAAGACAAATTTTGAAAAGCATGCTTATGTTACTTTTGTCTTGTTACATTCCTGTATGAACAAAATGGAATTCAAGTAATGGTGTTACTTTTTATTCATTTTGTTTATCATAGTTTTCTGTATTTGTGTGTGTATCAAAATTAAAGTCATAGTTGAAAACGTCTTTTTATGTATAATTTGCCACTTATGGATAAGTGTGTGTTTTGCTCACCTAATCTAAGTTGTGCTTCAGTATGTTTGAGAATGGTGCCTTGAGAATGCCAAATGGTTTGTTTTGTTTCCATAAAACTTTAAGTGAATTCAGACTGCCAGGGATCATTATCATTTAACAGTGACTAAAGACACATATATTTCTATTTTTATGTAAATGAAACAAGCAGCATTACCCTGCATATGTAGGGTTCTCTAGATGTTCTCTAAAGATCATGATTTCACTGCCTATAATGAAAAGTTTGCGTTGATGGCTTTTTAAATAGGTATTGCTGCTTCTTCAAAGTGTTAAGACAGTAAGGAACAGTATGTCTTGCATTACCAGAAATAGGATAAGGGCGCACTGAAGTCGTACCTTCAAACACTACCTCCAGAGCAATGCGTCTGGCAACTTTTACAAGTTCCACAGTCATTTAAAAACATAAACCAGAGAAACAACAAGGAAAATGTGACATTTGTATAATCTGATTAGAGCTATGTGTTTTTTCTATTTAAAAAATTGGATCTTATTCCAAGAGAACAATGGAAAAAGCTGGGGCCTCCTACCTGCAATTTTCACAATAAACTTTTTGTTTGTCTTGAAGTCCAGTCAACGGAATAATACCTTTCATTCTACTGATTATATTAAAATACTTAGAGACATAAAAATAAGAGTGTATATTTTTAAATATTGGCCTAGAATATCAATCACAGACATGACTATATAACAAAAAAGGAAAGTCATAAACCGTCTCTGTCGCATGTCTTGTCAGAATTTAGGACAAAATCTGTTGCAGGAAGCTGGAAGACATTCATGGTTGTTATTTTGGAGCAGTAATATTTTGCCATAAGGGAAAATGCTTTGCCTCAAATCAGTGTCAAATTTTGCAGCTGAATCCAAAACTTTATTATGACTAAAGTTTTTGTTTTTCTTAGTTAGTTTCCTGAACTTGGAATTCAGTAGAAAATATGTAAGGATACAAAATTCCTCATTAAAGTTCAGAAACGAGTTCTAGAACCACACCACCCACTATCATGAAATTACCTAGTAGTTTTTAATATCCCTTGAACCAAGCAGAAAAGGGCTAACAATAGCTATATTAAAGTTGTATCACACCCTAATGTACATAGAATTGTGGGTGTATATATCATATCTATAAAAATATGTGAGATATATATACGTATATATATAAACACAATATATGTATTATTAAAGGTATAGGAACATTTGAAAATGAGACATGCCTAAAGATGGAATTAAATACAGTCCCTTAATGAGAAGCAAATAAAACAAGGATGATGGTATAATAGTTGAGGGCAAGATACAGGAAGCAACTGTGGAGAGATTGGGAAAAATAATAGTTTGAATTTACTATTGGGTTGTATGAAATTAGCCATATCAAGTCAGAAAAAAATTACATTTCAGTACCTCAGTTTTGATCCCAGTCTGTGGCTGACAGGGAAAAAGCAAGCATAGTATTATATTTTTCAGATGTACTCATATGGTCCATTATGTCCAATAGCTGTCCAAGACCGCTATTACTGTCTTGACTCATTCCTTGTTTTTTTCTCCCCTGAGTTAGGAGAAATGTTTTGATCCTATGCAAGCTGAGGCAATCATTTACCTGCATGCACAGAGTTCAACTATGAGCAAAGTGATAGCATATTTCCTGTTTTAAAACTCTAGTCGGATGATTTCAGTCCTTTGATTCAGTTTTTGTTTTATGACGAAAACTAAACACTCATTCCTTATTCACCTTCTTCTTGGCATCCATGATTTCACAGACTTCTGTTTCATGCCTGAGGTTTAAAGGTCAGATCTCATTCAGAAGTGTTTGTACATCTTTGAGAATTCTTGCTGCCCTTCTTCTCTTCTTTTCAAATCTTATTATCCTTTTGGGATATGAGGACCACAAGTATTTTATACTTTCTTTCCTTATCATTTTTATATGTTTTGGTTTTATTTTTCATTCTTCACCCTTTTTACTCTTTACCCTTTAGATAACACTGTCATAGAACTCTTCATTATAATTGCAAATCTTTGGCTAAGTGGTAAGGTTAACAACTGGTATTTACTGACAACCAGTGGTAACTCCTTTTTACTGTTTCCATGAAAAAATTAGGATTGTTCAAAATTTTAATGTGTTCAGTATTGGTTTATTCATTGTACTACCAAGTACTATCGCATTATTCTTCTTCGCCTTTTGACAGTTTTTCCAACACTCTGCTCATTTAATTGAAAAAATATTCTTGTTCATTTGAGGTTGGGACATGTAAAAATATTCAGTGTTTTAGCTCTGACATTGACAATTTTTTAGCACAGAACATAGTATATTTTATACCCATGCCTAGAAAACAGTTGTCTACAAAATATTAATCCTCATCATTGGCTACCCTTATATGTATAAAATTGTATAGTAAAACACCTGAAGGGTAGCAAGAAATTCTCCTTATTTTAAAGGAAATGGAAAGCAGATATGACCAATCTGGCAGTCCATCTAATCCAGTATTTTCTTTTTGGTGCTGTTGAAGCCAATATGTTTCAGAGAGTGCTGTAGCAGACATATTTGCAACAACCCGTTTGGACAGTGTATTTCTTTTTGTATTTATCAGATTTTACAGCTTGAAACAAGAAGCTTCAATCCTTCATCCTTCAGGTAATTTCCATTGCTCTTCAGGGCACAAGGTAATCTTTAGCTGACAAGGGCACAAAGCTGCATTTTAAGGAGGCAGGTTCCTCCATCATTTTCCACATGGGTACATTGCATCTTCCTCTGATGTATGTGGCCCTGGCCCATGTTAAAGATAGAGTGCTGAGCTAATCAGAGGTCTGCTCCAGCATAGCAGATCCTATAAGATAACAGATGATCCACTCTAAGTACAGAATTTCCTGTCAATAGTACATAATTCCATCTGAAAACACATAGTAATGCATGTCAAAAAAGCCAATTGACTGTACTTGTATGTCATTTTATACCTTATCCCTTTGTAAATATATGTGCTGGTATGAAATTCAGTAATACAATACTGGATTTTACACCCTTGATTCAAATTGTGCAAGTATTCATGAATAATTTTTTTTCTACTGGAAGTAAAGGTTATAATTTCTTTAATTTTTCAGAAAGCTTTTTTATGAGATAAGTAATTTAAATTATTTTAATAAATATTTTTCTTGTCTCTGTGGAATGGAGAAGACAACTGCAGACTGGAATTGAAGATTGCTGTTACCGTTTCTTTAATTTAAAAGCGCTGGCATCATAAGTGAAAATAGTAACTGTTCTTTGTCTACAAAATACTTTCAACAACCAAATAAAAATTGGGACAGTTCGATTTTCTGCTCCATCATGAGTAAATCTCTGCTTTGTGTCCAGTAAATTGTTTAGCACTTTCTTGCCAACTGAAAATGGGAACTATGATCTCTTTCTAACTCACAGAGGTGGTGTGATAAACTAAAACCACAAATCACACTAAGTGATCATCTGATTAAAGATCGGAGACCAATGATCATCCTAATCCAGCAGTTTTCTCAGTTAAAATCCTCAAATGTCCCTTAGTTAAGATGCTTCACAAAAAGAGACATTGATTCACCAGAAAAATTAAATATGTATTTATAGCTTGCATGTTTTTTGGGCTGTACTTTGAATAAGATTCAGAGTGTTTGAAGTTTTCTTGAGTCATCTGTTGACTTTTAAAATTGTTTTATAGTTTTCATTCTCTTACAGAGTTAAAACCATTAAGTCATTTCATGTAACTGTCTAAAAGCCATATATCAAGATACTCCTTCAGGAAATACTTTAAATTTTGTCTGATTAGAGGATGACTTATGGATTGGCTAGCACACATTTTTCAAAAATGACTGTCGTTTGGAATTTAAGCCATATGGAGAGAATATACTATTTTCCATGGAATGCGTGTCAATTACAGGATTTGAGGGAAGATTTTTAAAATTGCTTTTTTTTTCTACACAGTGTAGAACAAGACTTCAGACACACTGAAAATTTTTCAGGAGGAAAAGTTGGCTCACATGGATTCTATAGAATTTCATAAAATTTCCAACATGACCTATGAATAAAAGGCAATGTCATGCAAAATACAGACCCACCCTTAAGTGTCAACATGGCTGCGTTCAAAACAGCATGAGATACTTAAGTTTATATTTTTAAGGACTATTACCTTTCATTACTTTTTAAAATGTGTTCAGTCTCTCAGTTCTGTTTCTCTTACTCTAGAAATAAGTACATAACACTTACATAACTTCCAAACCTGAATACCTTCCTTCTGTCTGAGTTGAAAAACTTCAGATAACGTGTACCTGACGATGATATTTTGTTCCTATTTCATTCAACTATTCAGATGTTTATTGCTCCATATATATATTTCAAAATGTACTTTTCCTGAACTCTACAAGGTATCTTCATGCCTCTTGTAGATTAAATTTGAAGTTTTTATAATCATGAAAGTTGAAAATAATTAAGTAGACATTTATGGAAAGTTGGAACAGTCCAATTCTCCATTGATCTTCTAAGACTACTGACCCCTTTTTTAATGCAGTGTGGATTCACAGAAATGATCAGCTTATTTCTGCATAGATTTTTCTCTAATTGCCACATCACCAATTTAAAATTTTCGAAATTATCTTAAATATGAGACAATATGGTAATTTGAATCAATGCCATTTCCAGATATTTTTTCCATATAGAGTTTAGTATCCCTGTGAAGGGCAGTACTAGTCTCCCATAAATAAGGTGTGTCTCTCTTGATCATGGTGCCACTTAACACATCAGTGATCATATAATTCTGTGGGGGTTTTTTTCTGTTATAAAGTCTGGTACACTCACTACATTAATTATTATCTTAATTGTGCATTCTTATATAGCATACTAGCTTTATCTCTGTTCGCTAGTTTTCATTTTCCTGTGATTCTCCTGAAGATAAAAATCACAGGACTTAGTTTTCTTGTACAGAGTGCACAGAAAAAAGCATATTCAACTCAAATAAATGCTCACTCTCTTGCAGCAAAAGGTATCCTAACTATCAGACTTACTCAAGTGTTTTTAACCAACAGTGTGCACAGATATCAAATACTGTATAAACTCCTTTGCAGGTGAAGACATACAACCAAATTTTGCTTTCACCTGCATATGTTTAAAGGACAGAACATGTGTGTCTATATGAAATTTCTGTAAAAAAAGGGCTCCCTGATGTGATGTTTTTCACTGCATAAAGCATAATAAGCAGCACAGCTTGAGTAAGGAACACGTCAGATAAAGAAAAAAACCACTGGTGGGTAAGGAAATAAAAATTAAGTTTTGTCATGCTTCTTCAATCCTGATCTTTTTCAGAAGTGCTTACCAGAATGGTGGTGGCTCTTAGCAACTATTGCATCAGAGTCTACAGTCAGAAGTGCAGGAGTGTTTTTGCATGACAATATGCTATTAAAGACACAAACTGTAATTCATTATTTTCTATAATTTCTGACCTTCTAGCAAGTCTAATTCTTCCATTTCATCCCCAGTTAGACATTTTCAGCATTAGTGGGTCAAATCCTTGTTTGGTTTAAAGTCAGTGCTCCTGTGACATATATTTATTTATCACCATCATCTACATTTCAAAAAAATTCAGCTCATAGGCCTGTGTAGATAAATACTGAAATATTTTCTCTCTCTGTTTGCCATTAGTTTAGAAATTTAAACAGCTCTAGTGACCTTTTATCCCCTGGATTCATTTCTCTCAATATCTTCCACAGACTGATTTGTAGATTTGTTAATTTTGCATTTGCATGATAGTTTTGGGAAGCTATGTAGAATGCACTCCTCCTGCTGATTCTTCCTTCTTTTATCAGAGCATACCAAGTTTTCAAACATTGGTGCTATTTTACTCTTATTTTATTTGTTACTGGAACTCTTAATGCACTTGGAGATTCTGAAACGCTTCACATAATTGTACTCATCTGTTTTGAGGATTCTTATATTTTTGTACATATTTTAGTTCTCTTTCAAGGATTTTCTAGGAACTATGAGCTCTTCTCTTATTATTCTTCATGACCAATCATTGTGCTTTCCAGTTTGCCCTCTTGGATGAATATATACTGCAATTACATAAGTTTGTGTGTAGATATACAAATATGTGTTTGTATATGCACATGTATATAAGTGTATGCATAAGAACAAATATGTATACACACTCATATGTTTATGCATAACATATATAGAATATGCATGTATGGATATTCATAATGGCATATTTAGGCATATAAGGAGGCACACAGCGCCTCGCTGCCAGAGGGGCTAGCTCTAAAACTATCACAGCACATGATTTTCCTTTGGTGCTGTTTCCAAGGACTCCAGCTCTTCATGACACTTTCAGAAGTCTAGTGTACAGTAGTATCAGTTCATCACTGTGACAAAGCACTTTTTGTCTTCTGCAAATTGAAGTTCATTACATTAGTGCTGATGTTCTCTCAGCAGGTGGTCTATGTCAATTATTTTTTGCTTCTGTGTAATGAAAGCTGCTACATATTCATTTCAATTCTGTTACAGAGCTCTGAAGTTCTGACAAGCTGTGAGCAGTTCTTCAATCAGGTAAACTTATGAACAGCTTCCTACTAGTTGGAATCATCTTGTCCTGACTAACCTGGATTTCTCACAACTTGTCTCTATGTTTGCCTCATACACAGTGGCTAGGTTGTCCTTTTCCTTTCTCGATTTTTAGAGCGTGTTGCAGAAGACAGGCATCCGAACCTCACTTGCTCACTCACAACAGCTGTTTCCAAATGTTGGATGAGGTGATATTACTTTAACAGGTTCATGCCCGAGAGAATTTACATTGATCTGAGACTTGGACCATGTCCACATGAGAAACTTACCTTGTCCTGGTCCAAGCCAGCACGAAGTCTCTAGTCAGATCAAGCTGAGTTCTGTTCCTCTGGAAATAACAGCCCTTCCCTCAAGACTACTTGCCAGTCTGGCATCAGTCACATGGACACAAAACAACCTTGTCTTAAGTCTTGAATAAAGTGCTTCTTGACGATACACTATTCAGATGAAAAAAACCCCAAAAAAATCCCCAAACCAAAATATGGTATTACATAAAAAATCTCTCCCAAGTCTTCAAGTTGCTGTGGTACTCAAATACCCAGTTTCACTCCCAGGATTTTGCCATAACTTTGGTACATTTTACACACACACATACACATATATATAAAGCCCCTATAACCCCTAACTCTCAATCTATGGGAATTTTTTTTTTTTTTTTAATTTTCTAAGTATTCAAAACATTTTGTAAAACTATGGATCTTCTTCCAAAGCCTTTATTTTCCTTATGACTCATTAGAGGGACAGTAACTCATTGGACACTCATATTACACTGGCAACTAAATCTGTTGAGAAACATCTGAGTTATGCCCATATAAATCTCCCTAACAGGCTCTTGGAGCACTCCCTCTGCTATGTGCACACACACTGCCAAGCATAAAGAAAAGATGGTTGAAAAGTTTTACTTTGTGTCCCTCTAGATAATAAGTCATCAGAATTCATTTTTATGACTGAAAACATAAAGAGTGTAGTGTCTGTGGAGCTGACACTGTTCACTGGAATTGGTTATCTGGACTTACACAATGCTGTTTGCATTAGGTAGCTAGAAATTTGTTATCAGCAATATAAAAACATCTGTGATGCTGTCAAGTTTAACGAGAGGGAAGAATGGAAGAAAAGATTGCAATCTAGAGATACTATTAGCTCTCTGGAAAATAAGTTTGAACCATATAACTTGTTCATTAAAACACTGAATGACCAACTCACAGACTGGCTGGGGCAGGAAGGCACCTCTGGAGATCACCTGGTCCAAGCCTCTGCTCAGATCAGGGTCAGCAAGAGCAGGGTAGCCAGGAATGTGTCCAGCTGGGTTTTTAATATATCTAAATATTGAGACTCCACAACCCTAGACAACCTTTCTGTGTGTGACCTTCCTCCTCTCAAAGAAGATTTTACTTATGTTTAAGTTTAATTTTGTGCCCCCGAGAAAAGTCTGTCTCTGTCCTCTTTACACCCCATCAGGGAGTGCGATCCCTCTGATCATTCTCTTTTCCAGACTGACAAGTCACAGTTCTTTCAGCCTCTTCCTGTATGCCAGATGCTTCAGTCCTTGAGCCCCTTCGTTGGATTCACTCCAGTATGTTCACGTCTCTCTCATACTGGGGAGCCCAGGATTGGACCCAGCACTTCAGATTTGTCTTGCCAGAGTCAAGTAGAGAAAAATAATCACTTCCCTTGACCTGCTATCGACACTCTCGCCTAATGCAGCCCAGGTTACCTTTAGCCTTCTTGGCTGCAAAGGCAAATTGCTGACTCACGTCCAACTTTGTGTTCACCAGGACACCCAGGACACTCCCTGCCAAACTGCTTTCCAGATGGGGCATACACTGGTACCTGGGGTTATTCCTCCTCATTGTCAGGATGTGGCCTTTACTGTTGTTGATCTCCAGAACTTTTGGCCCATTTCTCCAGCCTTTTGAGGTCCTCCTGAATAATAGGACACCAATATGGTGCATCAGCCACGCTTTCAAGTTTTGTATCATCTGTAAAATCACTGAGGGTGTGCTGTATCCCATCATCTGGATCATTAATTATAATGCTGAACAATATTGGCACTAGTATAATTACCCGAGGGAGAATCTGTGTGATGTTGTAGAATTGACATTCATTGCTTATGAAAAAAGTTGTATTCAGACCATTATATTGAAACAGCCTTCCTACCATCTTGACTATCAGATCAAAATGTTTCCATTAGTTTTTTGAGTTGTCTTTGTCATTTCATCTATTTTTGAGAAAACTCTTCTTCCCTATTGATGAAAAAAGTACTGTTTAAAAACCAAAGCCTAACTGTTTTTAAACTATCGTGACATTGATCTTAAACTATGAAAATTTTGAATAATATTGTTCATGCTCTTTGTGTTGGACTTTGTTTCAATAAACCTAATTTCAGTTTTCAGTACTGAAGTTTTCAGTAGGTGGTCATCTAAAAGTCACATCATTGTCAAATGATAAAGAGATAAGTTATTGTAGTTTATGTTAGTCTTCCTTTTCAGACCTCAGTGGTCACTCTGTTTTTTAGTTCAGGACACTTTTGTATTTATTTTGCCCTGTTCTTCAAGAAGTTCAATGATGTTTGAGAAATTAAACTTCATTATACTACCTGTTAGAGCTCTTGCATGAGACCAAATTCAGCTGCTGTCCTCTTGAATGACTTTTATTACTCTTGTTCTTGTTGTGCCCTTGGAAATCGAACATTACCAAAGATTTCTCCATCAGAGGTGACAATGTGTTAGACAATAAGGTGATGAAAAGGAAAGGGATGGCAGAAATAAAAGGAAGTGTTTGCATCTGTAAATACTGGATCAGAAAATATTTTAGTACCAAGCTTCAAGTAAGCCCTGCTGCTTTGATGTCCATATGAGCATTCTTTTTTTTTCACAGAAACTGTTATTTCACAGCCGTGTATTATCCAAGTGCACAATGTATGGCTGTTTTCTTGTACTCATGACTTATGGCCAGGCAGGATCCAACCACTAAAGGTAGCAAATCATATTAGGAAATTGCCACTGTAATGCCTCACATATACTTGGTAAGTATAGATCTGCAAACGTACTTGAATCAGCATATAGATCATAAAATATTCAAATCAGAATTATTAAGGTTGGAAAATATCTCAAAAGTCATCAAGTCCAACCATTAACCAGATAATATTTATGTTTCTGTTGGTATCTAAAAGAAGAGATACTCTGATAATCTTGCTTCTTCAGAACAAGACATTCAGGGTAATCAAGTCTAATTCTTTTGAACTCTGGGATCACACCTTTAGCAATTGGCAAAAGTCCACCTTAGTTTTGCAGTCCATATGCCCTATAAAATCACACTTCTGTCTTCCGGGCTATTTGCATCCATTTATTTTTGTGTCAGTCTGGCGCTTTAGTTTAAAAAGCAGTTTTCACTTTCTGTTCTTTCTTCTTCTCTTTCTCTGACCCCCTCTCCTTCCCACTCCCTGCCAGTAGGAAATATCACAGGCCATCTTTCCCCATTGGTTCTGCAGCCTTACCTAGCCTTTGTAGCCTTATCTAGCCACACATTAGGTTTCCACACGTAGTATAGCCTTCTTCCATTTGATAGCTGTTTCTGATTCTTTAATCACACTACAAGTCCTCCCCTGGACTGCTCCAGTGGCTCTGAACTTAGGAAATTTGCAGAGAAGTACACACACTGTAGTATCATTGCTAATATCAATTTTTGTATAGTTAAGTTCTTAAAAATACTTGTACGCTGTTATCTTCCTGAGCTAAGAAAAAAATGAACAAAGGAAAAGAGCAGAGAAGAGGCTCAAGTTTGTAAATTTCACTACTATCTTTGCTCAGAATATCTGCAGTTATTAAAAATTTGTAATTAAATGAAGTACCAGTTTAAACCAGCGCAGTCTACTATAGGAATCTAGCTCTATTTTCATGGACATTGTACCTACATGTCTTGCTTTTTCTTGTAAATTAAGTGGCAGTCACTCAGTATTTTTTCTGCAAAGTTTTAAAGAAATTTTCAAAACACAAAATTTTCAAAATGCCACTTTTCTTCTAATCCCTAGTTCAGTTCCTCTCCCTCCCTTCTGCCTAAACATTGGTCTTTGTCATAGTCTGTGCAATGAGAAAAGCCTGCAGGGCTTGCATGATAATCGTGTTTCCAAGTAGTTTGAGAGGATTACTTTTTGGGTTAAACCTCAGGAATCTCATTCAGCAATCTCAGCTGAAAGATCTGTTATAGTTATAAAGGATGTACATAAATAGTGCAGTGCACTGGCTTCATATAGGAAAAATAATGAGCTACTTCTGTGACACAGTGTACAGCAATGTTTATCAGGCTGTGATTTGTTGATCAATGGAGGTTCTTAAGCATTCAGAAGGAGTGCAGCAAAAGGCCATTTTTTCCTGATATGGAAGAAATAAAGGAACATTGAAAATGTAACCTACATTCAGTACAGCAACAATTGAATTTTTTTTGCATTATTTCATTTTATGGATGGATGTTTTTGTGTGTTTGTTTGCATGTGTGTGCTTGTGCATGCATATACTATATTTCTGTGTGTGTATGTTTCTATATTTCAACAAGGTATCCTGCAAACTTGAAAAGTGTGAAAATCAAAGTAGTTGTTCCTAATTATTCCTTCTATCTCTATCACAGCATGCAAGTGCGGTAATGAAGAAAGTCAAGAACTGTGCATGCCACCAGCAATATCAATGCTGAGGAATTCATGCAGCTTGTCTGAGCCCTCATCATTTCTTTCCAGCAGGTCAAGAACTAGTTCAAAAACCATGATTCTCTTGAATGGCAGCAAATGATGAGGAGGATGCCCTTCCAGGGACTTGGTTTTTCCTTTTAGAAAGTTAGAACTAAAACTATTTCTGCATTCCCAAATTTTTGTGCCAGACTTGAATCACATTGACAACCATTATGACCAATGATTTTTCCTCATTTATTGGTAGGTCACAAACAAACTTTACCCTAAAAGCTATTTTTTTCAACTTTAAGAAAGGAGCCTATGTTTATATTTCTGATTGGATTGTAAGTTTGGAGAAAGAAAAAATTCAAAAGTTTACGAGACAACATTTAAGTTTCTAAGATATTAAAAAGTACTCTAGCTTACTCTTT
>NW_008236965.1:656492-729544 GCF_000691975.1 Corvus brachyrhynchos | reverse complement strand
CCCTTTACCCTCAATCTCAAATGACTAAAATACATTCTCTTGGACTTCTTCACTCTACCACTCTTTGGGTATTAAAATTATATGAAGAAAATTTGTTCAAGTTCCTAGGGGACAATGCCACATAATAATGATAACCCTCACTTTTAATTGTAAATGTCTTTTCTTTACTTTTATGTGTGATATCTATTTTCTTCTGTAGATTGCAGTTTGATAATGGCAATCCTTCACAATAACTTTGAAGAGATAAAAGGATAAGCACCTATAATGTACTCCCTACATTTCTTCACTCATATTTAATGCAATGATAGAATAAATATTTTGCTTTTCCATTAACACTGAATTTCTGTTCTAAAATATGCAAAATGGAATATTTGAAAATGCTGCCATCAAAAAATTAAAGCTAACACAGATTCTGGCAAGGATCATCTCTTTCTCAAACCAGGAAGAAGGGAAAAGGAAATATTCCTGCTTCTGAGATAACCTTTAGATCAGTTCAGCCAAGTCATGCCTCATGCAATGTTATCAAGATCAATAAGACTTGCTATAGAGTGAATTACTGAAGTTACTTTGGATAAATTATTCACCAAGAACTTCACAGTTTTTATGGTATTTTAAGACAATGATTTAACAAATCTCAAAGGCATGCCAATTCAAAGTATTGATCCAAAGCTTGGAGTTTCAGCTAATTATACCCAAAGATCACAGGTTGATAAAGTTTTCAAAACTAGGCTAAAAAGTTAGGTGAATTAATTCAAGTGATCTATAACATTCCCTCCTTAGGATCAAGTTTAAAGACACTGTGGAAATGTCCTTTACAGCAATGGCAGCACTTTTGCCTCCTGCCAAAAGTGGGAAGTCTATAAAGCATGAAGAGAAAAAATATATATATATTAGGAGAATTCAGCAAATTTCCTGGAACTTCAGTCCCCTCTCATGAGTTCAGAAATTTAATTTATTATCATATTTCCCTGAATATATAATTTAGTTTTAAATAATTCTGCTGTAATTTCAACCTTTTTACATCTTTAACTCTTTATACTTTGGGACTATATCCTTTTGTGAGTGCCAAATACCAAGTATCTAGAAAAACCCACATAGACTGGTTATAGTTCATGAAAGAAACACATAACTTTGCATTTCAAATGCAAAAATAAAACCTAGTTTTTTCACAGTTAAGAGAAGGACAACATAGCATAGAACATTTCATAAATCCTGCAAATAAACTGAAAACTACTTTACAACCTTCTCTGTTTACTTTTATCTCAGAGAAAATAGCTTCATTAGGCTTTATTAGTATTCTCAAGATTCCTGTATCCTTTGAAAATATATTTTAGCAGTCTAAGGTAAAATATATTGCCTTCTGCTGTACAGCTATGCTGAAATACTTGTGTTGAAGAGAGCCTTCAATAAATGCTACTTTGAAATTGAGCCCGAACAATGACAAATCTTAAAGCTACTTTTTTTGGTCTAAAGCAAGAAATGATCAGCTGTTCTACCACGGTCCACTCTGACTGAAAACCATTTTGGGGAGAAGTGTGAAAAATTGGTGGAAGATGAAATAATTTCTAAATAAAATTTTCTTTTTGGTTAAAGAAAACAGAAGCAAACAGGAGGAGAATAAACATGATTTATGTTTCTGGTTTTTTCCATATGCACCGATTACAAACAAATTTAGCTGCTGGTGGCCAGAAACCCCAAGGGTCATGTGATATGCATTCCTGTTTGTCTTTAATCCTGTGTTAAATATTGTACTGAGGTCTGTAAACACTGATAAGCTTTTTTGCACTGTAGGTCCTCCGAGATCATTGTGCCTAAATACCATAAAGAGTTTACGCATTTTTTTTGGTGGTTTAGATACATCTTAGCTCTCGGTTTTATCTTTCCAAGAGAGAAAGTCAGCCTGATTATATATTAGTATTGGTATCATTGTAGTGATTAGCTGTTCAAATCTGAAAAAGAAATGAAATAAAAAAGTACTTCAGTGTAGATGCTCATTCTTCACTATCAAAGAAATTTTGTCAGTCTTATATGGGAAATTTAGAAAAATTTTCAGAATTGCATAATCATAATTTTTTATGTACAAACCTGAAAACAGTAAAGAACCCTTTACTGTTTTCAACCCATACAATACATTGGTTTGGAAACACTGTTTCTCTATTACCTTTGTTATTTATCAGAGCAAGAACCTTCTGCTTTGGTTAAATACTTACTCCCTCATTGCCATACCTTTCTGACTTTTTAATGTATGGAACAGAACTTAGTATAGGTCTGGTTTTAGATAAATAATTTTTTCCTAAGAGATGCTTTTAAGGACAGAAAAACAAGCAAGATTATCAAACTACACACAGACTTGAATTAATTTTCAGTGCCATTTTTTAAAGTTGCATTTTGATTGAGATTGGTCCATACAACCTTTATATATACAGAAATAGTACATGCTTACATGCCTATTGATAAAAATCATCAAAGGGTGGACATATAGGCTATTTTCTGGGTTCAAATGGGAGAAGGACAGAATGGCACCATATATTTCTGTGTCTGGTGCTTAGAGCATTTTAGTTTCCATCTCCCAAATCAGCAGCGATTGTTTATCCTTCAGTATCTTTCTGATAAAACTGTACTACTAAATACACAAGAAGTGTGTCCAGTATGTCTTTACTCATTCTTCACTTAGATGTGCTGTTATGATTTCTGGATCCCTAAAAGCGGCTGAGTCCGGGGAGATTGCTCTCTGTATCTCAGGATCACAGTTGTTTGAGGCAATTTCCCTAACAAGGTAAATATATTTGTTGACATCTATAAGTGGCTTACTACCAAGTGGGATGTTACCCTGATTATTCTCTACTTTTTAACAGAATGACACAGCTCTCTTCAGAGCATAAGAATTCCTAACATAAATTTTCTGTTCTTAACCCTTAAAAACACAACCACCTCCTGTAATCAGACACCATGAATATTTAATAATGCCTGTGTTTTCTCTTTTGCATAGCCTTATCATATTAGGATCAGAGAAATAAATATTTTTTTTCCAAAGACACTCATTTGATATATATATGTTCAATTTTCTAAAGAAGGGAATATAATGTAGTAATTTTGGAGATTTAGATTTTGAGGTATAGTAATACATATGGAAATGTTTCGTGTGTGTGTATTTAAGATTACAGCAATGACACCTTATTTTATAACATCTAAACCTTTTCTATTGTGAATTTATTAAGGTCAATGCTTTAAAGAATTAGAAATATATATGAAATACCACACTTTAGCTTTGAAATGATTTGCTTGAAAACCTACAGGAAGGCATGGCAGGCTAAAACACCAAACAAAACTTAAACAACAAGAAACCTGAGTTTTGCTTTTCCTCACTCTTAGCTATCTCGGTAGAGTAAGTGATCAAATTAATATTAAGGAGAATTTCAGAATTAGCCCACTGACTTTATTCTGGGTAGTAAATATCCCTTCTCTTTTTAAAAATCCCATTTTTGTTTTCAGTTAAAATAGTAAGTTTTCTACATCGTTGTATATTTTTAAAGTTCTCTACATAGTTCAGCAAACATTCCCATCAGCCTGATGAAGTAGGTAATGGAAAAGTAATGCTATTTTTTTTGGCACAGCGTAGTAAAACCCAGAACAAATTAATTGCTTTCAAAATGCCCAGCCAGCAGAGACCTGTGCCTCTCCCAAATTCTGAGGTTATATACACATTCATTTCCTTTAAACATGAGTGATAGTAAAGCTAGAAACTTAGTTGGAGTCTAATGTCTGGGTTGTTTTATTTTCCCTCTGGTAATTATTATTTTTTTCCTGTGGGTAGCTTGGTACAGCTGGCCACAGATTTTTTTCCTCCAAAATAAGATATATCATACTTAAATCTAGATGGCTGAAACAGAAAGACAAACCCCAAATCCCCAAATTTAGATTCTGTTACTTAATGGATGTAATGCCTTGAAAGACTGTACCAGCTTTGGCTGATACAAACTGCTGCTGAGGAACTGAATTTCGCTGAAATTGGAACTTTTATTTTTGGGATTGTCAATTGACAAGTTCCAAAATATTTGGGTTGTGCCTGTGTGAAAGCATGTCTGAAAACACAGAGGAAACAGAGATAAACCAAAACATTGCTGGGTATGCAATGGAGTGACCTGTCCTTGGTTATGCCCTGTCTCTGAAGCCTAGTGCTACAGGTCAAGGCATTAACATAGAAAAAATATTTTCATAATAACATGGCAAACATATTTTGACTGTTCTTTTTATCCCCCTTTCACTGTGACACTCCTTAAAACCACTTTCTTTTTCCTTTTCTTTTTCTTTTTTTTTCTTTTTTCTTTTTTCTTTTTTCTTTTTTCTTTCTTTTCTTTTCTTTTCTTTTCTTTTCTTTTCTTTTTTCTTTTCTCCTTTCTTTTTTTATTTTCTTTTTTCCAGTGGGACATAAAACCAATAGTTCTGGAATGAGCTGTGTCAGTCAGCTTGACAACTACTCACAGGGTTTTTTTTATTTCCATCAAATTTCATGTCAACCAAGGCATATTACTGACTAAGAACTTAGCTCCACAAGCTGAGCTGCTGCAACAACTCACTGCTGCTATTGAAATCCTATTGCTCCTTCTGTCTTCACTGTTATCAGCCTCTAAGTCCTGCTTCATTTCTACCAATTTGACACTACTGTTAAAATAAATTCCCATTCAGAAAGACAGGAGGTAAAAATAACTTTGGATTGCAACAAAGAGCCAGGCAAAGAGCAAAAAACTGTTCTGTGTTCACTTCTGTCATAGTCCTATGAAACTGAAGGGAGAGGGCAGCAGCCTGCCCGTTTTCAGATGACAATGCTGCACTTTTCTACACTGAGAATACAGAGAGGTCATTCTCATTCTCATGATCACCTTAAAAAGAAATTAAAATATATATATCTATGTTTTTAACAATGAACACAAACAATTATTACACACATAATATTTATTACACAGAGAAGGATAAGGATAATGTGTTCAACTGAACCTTACTCTCTACCTTTCCACATTTACCCTCTCAATCTTATTGGAATATTTACAGTAAATTTGGGGCCTCCTGTTTCCATGTCAAAAGTAAAAGAAAAGTAGGTATATTTTAGAAAGGTAAAAAACCACAAATTGTACTTGAAAACCGTTTGGGCACATCTTTGGGCAACTTCATGCTCAGTGACTGAAATAAATTATTGTTTTGCATAAAGCTTGTATAATCAGCAAAATAGTGATGGTATTTTCTAAAATGCTTAGATTCAAATGATTTAGGTGATCCATGAAGTTTTAAATATTTTGTATATTAAAAAGTTGATCATTTGATTTGTTCTTATTAAACTGCTTTTACTACAATGCATTGCAAATAGGTATTGTACTGCTGACATTGTGGGTTAATTTATGGGAAAACAGAGATATAGGCTGCACATTAGACTGTGTCTATTTCTATCAAATTGCATGAGTGCATGAACTTTTCAGATGAAATTTGAAAAGTTCAGAGTTTTGGAACATATTAAGGAGAAAAGAAGCAGAACTTAAAAGACGGGAACATATATATGGTGTTATTTAGACTCCATAAACGCAAGTCACAACAAGTTCATGTGGATTTAATTGAAAGATCTTTTGAGTTATTTGTCCTAATGTCTTTTTGGTCATCTGAGTTTCTGATGAATAGTTTTTCAATATAAATCTCACATATGTGTTGGCAGTTCTACATAATGAGGGTGGCAAAGCGATTCTGTTTCAAGTTTGAAATGCTTTAAATTGATGGGAGAGGAGCTGCCTGAATCTAAAGTAATGGAACCTGCATTTATAAAAAGAACGTCATGCATAAAAAGGGTTTCAGAAAGGAGTTCTCTTAAAGTATCCTGCTTTTTCTAGAGAATAATACATGAACTTTGGGAAATGTTTATAGCTCCCAAGATACTTTTTTTTCCTTTCTCTTATTCATGTTGAATACTTCTTATATAGGATTTAATTCTACTGAATCAGAAAGATTGTTTGTCAGATAGGCAAATAAGTACTACTCCACAAAGGTGATAGAATCTGTTCCAATTGATTTTTAGACCTATCAAGCAATTCCTTTTCTTATATATATGAAAAATGTGAGGTTCCAGAGTCTTATTATTTCCTAAAAGCAAGTAATAATACAGTTTCCATCCCTATTCATAAACAGATCCTTTACTCGGATACACATCACCATAACTTCAACTGGCATCAGTAGCAGTTGTGCAAATGTAACTAAGGGCAAAGCTTGGCCCTTGATAAAAATAATTTTCTGCAGCAAAAATAGCCATTTATGATTATTCTGTGTGTATTTTAGATGAGCCATTCAGTTATCTCTCTTCTTTCAGGAGAGTATCATAAATTGCAAACCTCCAGTAACTTTGTTTGTGTTCCATTTCATTGTCAAATAAATTAATATATTATTCTGCAAAAATCCATCATATGTTCTAGGCAAGCCTTGCTATTCTGAATGTTTATGAGACAATCCAAAAATCAAGACCTGTAACCCAATAAATACATTATTGGCCTTGCTAATGACAGATTTCAGGCTTTGCAGTAGCTCTGCAAATCCTTGGGATTTTTTATGCTTTGTCAGGACTTCCCTTGGCGTGCTCAGAGCTATGTTTCACATTGTTCAGCTGTAAAAGCAATATTCTAATGACCTATTTTCTAATGGCTATTTCCTAATCTGTTTTACTTTTGCTGAGCTTTGTGTAACCAAGTAGTATAACCATAATTTTTGTATAGATAATACTACTAAGTAATTGTTTTGTGTAGAATGAACTATTTATGACCATACCATAATGATGTGGTGTAATGGGAGTGAAGCAGAACCCTTAAATGTGGGGAAAGAGCATGCAGTGTAGAGATGGGATGATGACAGAGGCAGCACCTGGTGATATGACGACCAGGGCTATCAAGAACTCATGAGTGGTCAATTACCTATTGATAGAGAAATATTACCTTCACACCTGGGTAAAACCAGTGTTTTAGAAGTAACAGGAGAACAGAGAACAAGTATGCAAGGTAGGAAAGATGTTTGTTTGACATATGGGAAATTAAGATATATTAGGGACAAATAAACCACCACAAAACTCCAACAAAATAAAACCAAACCAAACCAAAACCAAAACAAAGAACACAAACAAGGGGGAAAAACTATGCTAGAAATAATAGAAATTTGACCTGAAATGAGAAGCAAGTAGCTGTCAACATCAACACCTGAGGGAAGGACATGGATTGCTGATGACATGCTATGGTGTCCCACTCCTGCTGTCATGCTGCAGACTCTAAGATCTATAGAAGCAGTGGAGGGGGAAGAATAACTCCACAAAAAAGAGTACAAAATCCAAGAAGTTTCTGCATAACAATTATAATGGTATTATTTTTGAGATTTTCCTCTGAAATAGTTTTCTTCCCTCCTTTTTTTTCTTGTAATTTCTATCACACAACAAATAAATTCATGATACTGCATAAAAGGTGGGTTTTTTTATTTTAGTTGAAATAAATGCTTTTAAAGATAACAAATACACCTTAATGTTTTTCAGCAGGGCATGCAGCCCCTATGTTGAAGTGTAGATTGTGCCATCTGCTCATGCACTTGGGGAATTTCTGTGTGTCAGAGGTACTCCTCATGTAGAACATTTATTCATTCTATTCATATGTGAATTCTCAACAAGTCAATTTAAACAGAAAATATTTTTCTATGTCTCAAATAGGTACTTGTCTTGGGGTGACTTTATGATGTGTATCCCATATCGCTGCCCTATGCCCAGAAATTAATTCTTGTGCCTTTCTATGCCTCTAAACTGAGTCTGAGAGGGGGAAGGAAAAACTGAGCAAAACTTTTCCAAAGCAGTTTGCAGTCTGTTCAAGGTCACACAGAGATAGCGACTTTTTTTTCCAGCTGCAGCAGGGGAGCGAGGAAGCACCCGGCTTGCTGCTCCCGGGTCAGTTTTTGGCCAGTTTCAGCTTCTTTTTCTCCGAAGGAAGACTGAGAGTTGAAATTTTTTTCCTTCCCTAGAATTTCGGATTTTTTCCCTTTTCCACTGGACTGCTTCAATATCAGAGCACATCGGGAGGACTTTCCACTGAGCACAGAGGAGCTGGCCCTGGGCCAAGCCCCAGCTCCAAGGAGACCAAAGGGAGGACTCTAACACTTTCCCAGGTTTTTCCTCCTCTGCGAGAGATTTTGTCATTTAGCATTATTATCCTTTTCCCGTGTGTTTGTTAAATAAATAGTTTTTATCTCTTTCACTTTCCTTCGAGGAAAATTTATTCTATCCCGAACCTGGTGGGGGAGGGGTGGTGACCTGCCTTCTCTCAGAGGATGTATTTCTAAATTTGGCCAAACCGGCACAGTACTTTTTTCTAAGTCATATAAGAAGAGCATCCATGCTTTAAGTGCCTGCTCTAAAAGAGCAAATATTAGATGACCTGAAAAAAGAAAAGCAAGATGGGCTTGCAAAAGATTAGGTTCTATATTCTTAAAATTTTGCTATTTGGATGATCACAGAATATTTTTCCCAGTCAACGTCTCTGATTTGAGTAGAATCTTCCTAGAACTGTTAAATTTTACAGAGGAATAGAACAATGAGATGACTAACTAAAATTATTTTCCTAGCCAATTACTGAAAGAATAATACCTAAAAGACTGTCAGCCTTTATCTACCCTCAACAATGTATCTTCACTGTAATGTTCTTAAATCCCATCAGTTCCTTGTTTCTATCATAACTAAGAAGATGATGTGTGTTATTCTCCAGTAATGCTGGAAACATCATAAGGTGGCTTTTAAAAGGACACTTGGAACGTAAAGCAACATAACAAGGACATATCTGGATCCTAGTTCTTGCTCTTAGAGAAGGATGTAGGTTACATGCCTTAGTGCACAATGGGAGTGGGGTAAGAGTGGGGATAACAGAAGTAAAGATATTGGAAGTGCATCCAGCGCCTTCAGCAAGCAGAAGCTGCTACCTTCAGCAGTGTTTGTAGGGATGTACAGACACATGCTTGTGGGAAGCGCCCTTCCCACTTGGGGAAAGGTGGTTCAGGAGGAACGGGCACGTATTCAGGGTGTAATCCAAGGGGCAAAATAAGCCTCGCTGTGTCTTTTACCCAATGTCTTTACACAGGAGCAGTGTGCAAAAGCATGGTAATAATGCCTGGAAATCACTTTCTGTGATTTTTCTTCCTGTATTCATCTTCATTTTGGAGCCATGTTTTTGAGGATTAACAGTTATTTACTGATTTATGAATGGCAGCATAACATTTATGCTGGAGGCAGCATTTTGCATCTGCAGCAACCTGCATATGTGAAGATCATACATTTACCTTTTCTAGACCAAGCTAATACCCATAATCCTGCCTTCATTTTCTCCTTTACTTTTCAAAAAAATAGCTACTTGAATTTTAGTTCTTACAAAACAAACGTTTATACAATTTATTGTGAAATATATTTGACACTTCCATGTTTCCATGGAAGTATCTAGCTTATTAAAAATGTGTTTCTTGCTGCCATAGTATCTTTAAAGGGAAGCCCCCTCAAGTGTCGTGAAAATAATTGCTCTACCTCTTAATACTATTTCAACCATTATGAATTAAGAATCTTTACTAACTGTCATTAGAATCTCTTCTTATATATAAAAATATTCATGCCAATTAGAGCAACACTTTTCCATATTTTTTTATATATTGATAGATCATTGTTCTGATATAAAACTTTACTACAATTGTTGGTAGAAAACACTAGACTGAGTCCAAGACAGTGAAGATAAATAAGTAGAAATGGAAATGAAACTCATAGGAAATATTAAGTATTATCATAATCTATTTTGTATTTGCATTTCTGTCCATCCTCCTTCAGTATTTCTAATGAAAGAAAACACATTGAATATCAAGAGCTGAACAAGAACTGAAATTCATTTTTAGGATAAGGAAAGTGACATGAAATTGAATAGAACTTTTACCATCAACATTATTCATAAGGACCATTTGTTGATTAAACTATCTGTTGTACTCTCAGCATGTCATATCACATCAATCACATATGAATTTAAATTAAAGCCATATTCCAAAAAGTAATAATTGCCAAGTTGCCACGTGTGCCATCTGAGTGCTAAATTTAAGCTTTTGCAGTACTTCAGCAGCTGCATGAACCTATGAATAATTCATTAACTGTATGAAATAGTAGATTAGAATTAACCAACTAGTTGCATATTTTAGCTAATGTTTAGAATTGAAGAAATATAACTAGCCAATTCACCCGATACTTCCTAATGAAAAGCAATTATTTTGTGCAACATTTTGGAAGATCTACTTAATCTTTAATATATCCTTTAGGCAAACAGTGAGGAATTGAGCTAAAATTCAAAATTACAAGACAAAGAATGTAATAAATGGAATGCAGAGGAAGAAAAGGTCTTCAGCTAGATAGTGTACAAGTGGCTTGTACGTAGATCCAGGGCTTCTTGTTCTTGGATGTAACAGACAACAGGTGATTTTTTAAGCTTGCTTATGTACATAATTTTTGTGTAGTTTTAGATTGAAGGAATCATTATATATTTTCTATGCACATCAGAAATTGTCTTTTTTTCTAACTAACTAGCATTAAAGCCCATATTGCCCATTCTTGAATTGCCAGAGATATGTTGGTACTGGGCTTGCCTGATTTTTGTGGCTGGTAAGCAACAGCAAATATCTGATGGAAGGAAACTGAAAATTTTCTTTGCAGGCACTACATATTCTTGTTCTCAAACAAACTGCCAACACATAAACAACTAATTGCATACCTGTGGATTCAAAAGTAATGTATTTTTAAAGCCAGGAAAAGGGGAGTTGTTGGAATTGTAAAAAGAAGAGAGGCCCGGGCTCCGGCAGAGGGAGAAATGCAGTCCAAACCAGCATGGTTGATAAGAGCAAAACTCCATTTATTAGCAATCCAAAGGCACTTATATAGTATACCAGCTTGTTAACTCTTAAGTGGCATAAAGCTTATCAAAGCACATTTCTACTTCTACATAATTGGACTTACATTGGCAAGCTTCTACAGTTATGTTATGATTAAAAGAATTCAGAGTTTATCTTCCTTCTCTCTCGGTCTTATCTACACAGCTATACCTTCTCAAAGCTCCCTTCTTGTTCCCAGATTGGTTCTCACAGAGATTTTTCTCATGGAGAGTTTTTCTCACACACAGGCCTTCTGCTTGCAGGCTCTTGCTACAGTTCTTTTATTGATCCCATAATTCTATGAATGATCCATGTCCCTGATCCTTTAATAATTCCCAACAGGGAGTAATTTCTCACCATGGTGTGACTGAAATCACATGATTTTATAGAATCTTAGAATATCTCAAGTTGGAAGGAACTCATGAGGATCATCAAGTAATCATTGCAGGACTACTTAAAACTAAAACACATGAAAAAATGCATTGTCTAGACATTCCTTGAACTATAACAGGCTTGGTGCCATGACCACTTCCCAGGAAAGTCTGTTCCAGTTCCTAATGTTCATTTCGGATTTCCCCTGACACAGCAAAAATCAAGCTGTCTGGGAAAAGGATTTTGCCTTTCAGGAAACTGCTGGCTTATGAACCTGCCAGGGTATTTTTCTTCTCATCACAGGGGCAAGTGTGATTCTTGGATCTTTTATTGCACTTTTTGCTTACCTCAGGCCTCTGGGCTGATCCCTTGTAAACTGGGAGCTGAATGATTTAGATTGTGGAGCTTATGGACATATGTGATTGCAGCTGGGATTTTTTTTTATAGTTTTCATAGTGATATTCCCTTTTTAATCTGTCAGAGCAGGTACCATAACATATTATGCAAATTTGTGATCAAGACTGCAGCATGAGTCTTAAAAGGGAAATAAGAATTAATAACAGCATGTCCCCTGTTGGAAAGGAGAAGCCCCATCACTGAGCAAAGATATGAAGCCTCATTCTTAGATGTCCCTTTGCCTGTTTTCTTTGATAGCCATTCTTTCAAGTGTAGAGAGGGTTGTGACACTGCCTGTAATTTATGTGGGACCTAATGGGTTTTAACTTGTTTTTTTCTGTTAACACAGATGCTTATTCATTCTTAGTGAAATGTAATTTTTATCTAATTATAATTTTTGAATTATTTATAACAGTCATATCCAGGCCTTCACTTCTGTATTATAGTGCTATCTGCAAGTAGTAGAGGAGCACTTATCCCACCTGCTCTGAAGGGGTCAGGTCATGCCGAGTAGAATCTAAGAAATTTTCTAATTTTGGGTATGACACACAAATGCGCTTCCTTGCTTTAAAAATGACTGTCTGTAGTAGTAGTAGTAGTAGTAGTAATATTATTATTAATAATAATAGTAGTAATAATAATGAAGGGAGAGAGGGAGGGAGGGAGGAGAAGGGGAGATGAGAGAGCCATGGGGAATGCTAACAGTATAGTAGAAGTAAGACAGTAATAATACAAAATGGGAGTACCTTTATTTAGAGTAATATCTGAGTCCTTTGGTATAAAATAATTAAGCTGATGAAATACTCTGATAAAGGGAACTCTAGAAGAGATTAAGGTACTCCAGCATCACTTTTATTTGTGTTACAACTGCTTATACATAATATACCAGGGCTGTGCAAGTGCTAGTGCTTTAAAGATACCTAAATGAGAAAACTCCTAGTCCAGGCAAAACATTCAGAAGAAATAAGTGAAAGTGAAGAGGCAACATGAAGTAACAGTACAGTGGGTATTTTAATTAAAAGCAGTGGATGAACGTGATGGTTGGTCTGATTAAATGGTAGAACGGTTTGCCTGGTGCAAAATTTAATTCACTGAGGTTAACAAGAACAATTTTCTACACAGACACCCTACTTTGTCAGCCTCTTCTTTGACTTCAGCTTTTTTCCACCCTGTCAAGAGGATTGTTGAACAAAACATTTAGGGCTTCATAATGCATTACTGTTTCTAACTTCATTTTTTGGCATGATTTTTTTTTATTATGTTGTCAAGCATGTACATAGGGAGAGATTTGTTCCATCACCTAGGCCTCTTTCCATAGTAATTTAAAAAATCTCCCAGTGTGATATATTTCTCAGGATCTCAAATAATTAGGACAATTGGCCAAATGGCACATTCCTGATTCCACAAGGGTATATGGCAATTAAGAAAATTCTGCTCTATTAAGGTAATTTCATAGTGACAAAAAGATATATTAGTATGTATAATTATAATAATGTTTAGCATTTACAATATGCCTTCTACCTTAGGATCTCAAAACGTTCTTCAGAATAATTTATTTTGCATTCAGACTGTGGTACATCTGCTGCTACCTCTGTGTTACAGATAAGGAAAAAAAGTTACAGGGAGTTAAAATATGTGCAAAAGCCTATGTTTTAAGCGATTGAAGGAGGCTGATTGAAAGAACAAGAAGCAAAATTTTGTCTCTACTTTGGTTCACTATTTCTGATGCATTCAAAGGGCAAGATTGCAAGTTGAGCTGTGTGTCTCTGGCATGTGTCCTCAGAGGTCTACTCTAGAGTGTACACATAGAGAATGTTTGGCTTTAACCCACCTTATACATGTTTCAAACAGATGAATACAAATTTGCACATCATTATTTAAATCTGGGAGAAAATGGAAGACTCATGGCCTACAGACTTGTCTAAGAGGGGTAACAGCTCAGAACTTCCCTTGGAGCCGCAGCTTCCTTAACACCTCCTCCTCAGGTCTTGTCTGAGTCACAGTTGTATCCACGCCCTTCTCATGTCTCAAATGCACAGATCCTCTGATGTAAGGACTTGGAATTACGAAATTATTGGCAATGCTGAGGAAAAGCATCACTTCTGAGAGATGAAAAGTGTATAGGAACAAAGAAATTACACAATTTTGTATTAGAATTTAAAGATTTCTCTTTTCAAGTTATAAAAAATAGCAACAATCAAACAGAAAAATTAGATTTCAAATATTTCAGTTAAAACTTTTATTTCCATCTCCAATACTTATCTCTATATCATCAACATCAACTTCTATATATCTCCAAATCCCCATGTTGTCTTTCAGATAGTGTTTCAGTGCAAACCTTTCCTTCCTGTAATATCATTTCAGTTTCCTCTTAATAAACATATACTTAAAATGTTTCTGTTCCATGATAATAATAATTTTTGAAGATGTAGAATCTGTGAATCCAACACAGAAAATTCCCCTGTCATATTGGGTCTATCTAGATGATAGGAAAAGAAACTCCATGAGGCTAAAATGAATTCATTAATGTTACAGTCATCCCCAAGATACACTACATGAGTGACGTATAGAACATCTGGTGATGTGGAGGTAATAAAAAATAAATCAATAGTCCTCAAAATCCATACTTCAAATGTTTTGCAGTTATTAGATCTTTAAAAATGTGTAATAGAGTCAGAGAATCTGAATAAAATTATTAGGAAGAAAATAAGATATTAAATAATATTTGAGAAGGTAAAATTTTTCATTAGAAAGAAGGGAGGCAAAATAGAAAGATACAGAATAAATTTACCATAATAACAGCAGAAAATCAAGGAGTAATGGCCATGAACTAAAACACAAGAAGTTCCACCCCAGCAAGAGGAAGAATTTCTTTACACTGAGGGTGGCAGAGCACTGGGGCTGCTGCCCAGGGAGGTCATGGAGTCTCCCTCTCTGGAGACATTCAAACCCCACCTGGATGTGTTCCTGTGTCACCTGCTCTGGGTGACCCTGCCTTGGCAGGGGGGTTGGACTGGGTGATCTCCAGAGCTCCCTTCCAACCCCAACAATTCTGTGATTCTATGATCATAGTAATTGAAAGAAGAAATACTTTTTAATTCATTTTTATAGCAAAATGTGTAATTCATGGTCACGGTGTCTTATCAGGCATTTAGAAAAAACAGTAATCATTGATATATGATGAAAGAGTTTTTGGTATTGAAACTTAACTATTGATATTGAAATGGGTAAAAGAAGCTATAGGGCATAAGTCAGACTTTCTCTGAGTTTGCAGATTAAAGATTAATCTTTCCTCACAGCTACTCTATGAAGGTCTAAAACAGAAAACCTTCCTTCAAATCCAGCTTGGAGGTGGGATATGAAACAATATGTTGTATTGAGCCACCACCAAGCACTGTGTGCTTTCTGCTATGCAGCTCTGGGATGGGGAGGAGGGGAGGAGAATAAAAAGCCTTGGCTTTGCTATGGGATCAAAGTAAGCATTTAGGTCATGTTTTTTCTCTCATTCAAGGACTCAGGATATAATTATTGGTCACTCTGAACTAGACCTGTGTCCATAAAGTAGATATTTATTCAAAGTTCTTACAGATAAGTGTGGTGCAGAAAAATAGTGCTTAGACTTCTCCTTCCATTACTGTCATTTCAAACCTGAGTCCCTTAGTTCAAATCTCTTGTTTCTTTGCAGCTGAACTGGAAAAACACACCAATGTTGTGATGTGAACAAACAAGGGCAAGGAAAACCTGTCTAACATAATTTTACTTGACACCTAAATTATAGTCATGTTGGGTTCAGAAAATAAAGAACGGAGCAGAAACCGAATGGGCCGTTTTTTCTTTAGCGGCAGTACATTCTCTGTTGTCATTTTCAGTATATCAAAAATAGAAAGGTTTTCTTCTGAACTGATCAAAACTAACTAAAATTTTAGGTCAAAAATACTTCTCTCTAGAACTATGTTGAGCTTACAACTACCATATTATGTTGAAAAAACAGTCAATTCTAGTTCATCCTACTAATCCCAATGTTGCTACGCTAGGTTGTCACTGAACCTGCTTTCATTTATTTTTCATCTTGCGTTGAAAGCTCACCCAGTTTTTGATTTGTATGAAGAGTCTTCAAAACTAAAACAAATTAGTACCTTTTAAATCTATACAATGAAAACTTGCAAAATTTGATTTCATGTTTTATGCAACCTTTTTTGCCTAGTTTTAAAAAGAAATATAACTTTGCATAATATTCCATTATTGTAATGATCACTGATCTATCAAAGTACATGCTATCATTTTAATACACATTTAACATGGCACAGATCATTTTACATCACATATATATGTGATGTAAAAAACACATAAGGAAGCTCTGCATTGCTTTCAAACTCTTGTATATGTCAAATAGACCTAATTTCTAGAAATATTACTTTTTTATTTTATTCTGAGGAGCTGAACTGTTCCAAATTCTGTTACAAGAACCTTGTCCACCTGACCATTGAGGCTAAGGCTGACCACTGTTGGCACACAGTTTAGAAGGGGTGTTGCTGCTTACATGAATGAAGAATAAGGCATTGCCCCAAGAACCCTAAAGGACAGAAACAACCCACTTTATCTGCCTCTTTGTATCTTTTGCTAACATGTCTGTGGACTTGTCTAAAAAAAATCTGACTGACTTATTTTTCTGATTGCTCCAAACTCCATTTCATCAATTTTCCCTGCCTGAAAAGTGCTGATAAAAGGCCCCCATTCTGGCTAACTGGGAAATGAACAAAAAGATGTCACTTCTACTTTTCTTTCCAATATTAATATTAAAGTTTGAGGGATTTTGAAGAAAATTAAATTTTGAGATAATTAGCTAAACCTGCAGCTTTAATTAATCACAGCCTTAATCCATCATAATGCTTATGCATACATCACGATTTTAAACATGTGGACATGAGTTCATACAAGTGGTTTTTTTTAGAAAAGAAAAATGTCTAAGTAAAGTTTAAAATGAGTTTTTTTTAATTTTCCTATACTTATAAAAAATTTTGCAAAGTTGGAATTTCCACAAAATACAGAAAAATATTAATTTGATTCTGATTTTCAGTTGCTGGAAACAGCCAGATATTATAAAGATACATTAAAAAAAACCAAAACCAAACAGCAACAACTCTAACTTTCTCTGTTTCAAAGAAATAAAAATATGAAAGGAAACTGGGAAATTCTGCTCTAATTATGCTTTATTGCCTTATAGTGTAGACACAAAGGGGCCTTGATTTAGTGTCTGATACTTATTCTTCAGGCGTGCTATGGAATTCTCATCAAGGCTAGGGTGATGTCACCAGGCTGACCAGAGACATGATGAAATTCCTATTTACAAAAAAAATGGTTGTCCCTTGTCTACTGAGAAAAAAAAATGCCTTGACTTATACATCACTGTCAGTATTTTCTGTCATTATTTATTCCTTTCTGTTTTGCGTGGAAGCCCTTCAGACTCTCTCAGTCCATAAATCATTGGTTATTCTACTGCTTGAAGATACTGGGGCAGCATAATACATTCAAAGTTTTTTCATCAAGGTCTGTAGAATATTTGCTTAAAAAGCAGTTAGGTCCACATTAATGAATATCTCTGTGTTAGAGGAAAGATGTGTGGAAAATGCATTAAGTACATTGATACATATTTCAAAGGTTCTTTGTTTTGATTAGTTTGATAAAATACAAGCCATGTGTGTCTTTGGATGCTGAATTTTTGATAACCTAATTTTTAGCGGGTTTTTTTCATAATATGCAGACAAGTGGTTGAAAAGCTTTATTATGTTTTGGAAAGCTGTAAAATTTCCCAGTCAATCTAGAGGGGGATGAAGCAGTTTTCAAAAGAAGCAGTTAAAGGAAGAAAGTGTGGCCCACAGGGACTGGCTCGTTGACACTGCCCCAACAGGGTGGATTAGGTGACGTTTAAATCTGTTACAGCCATTTGAGCCTATGAAAGAAGGAAAATAGAGAAGAAAAAGAGAAGAAGCTTGTGTGGTAAATAAAAGTCATGGAAAAGGGAAAGGTGATAGAGAGGCCACAGTATTTAACAGTGAATGATTGATTCTACAAGTCAAAGAGTAACAGTATCTTGTTTTCAGATTGTTTAAGTCTCAATCCTTTGTAAGCAGCCTTTTTGAAGAAGGCTTTGTAGGCAGCTGGTAAGGCCCAGAAGGCCTCTGTGTCAAGAGTGTAAAGGTTTCCCATTATCTTAGAGCAATTTGTTACTCTGAGATGAAGAAAACCTTTTTTCTTTTCTTTTGTGTTACAAATATGAAATTCATAAAAGTTATCTGGTTTTGGGTTTTGTTTCAAAACATCTTGTAAACAGAATAGATTGAATATGTATTCACAAGTTGAATAGATGCCTTTTAGGTTATTAAAAAGAGATCTTCCTACCTCACTTCAAAATCATGTGTAATCATGGAGGTGCATTCTTATCCTCAGAGCCTTGAACTGTGATCAGTTCCTGTACGCTTTGATAGTGCCACTGGAAATCAGTCTTGCCCTTTTATGAATGCACTCCAGTAAAGCAGACCAGACTCGACCCTTAAGACAATGTTCTAGAACTTCTGAAATATGTAGGGTGGCACAAAAAGTGCTTAAAAGAATCTCTTTTGGGTTTTGATTTTGATTTTTGCTTTTTTCTATGAGCACTCCCTGTATTAGGGTATCCTGCATTTCTCAATAAGTTTGAGGTTCTAACTACTTCTAGAAAAGAAGTGCAACTTCCTTCAGAACCCTGTACATTACTCTCTGTTCCAGCTATTGTGTGCAGAATGAGCAGCATACCATGCACATGGTTTTGCCTCTTTCACAGCATAAAAGTCCTATACAACTGCCCTTACATACCAAGACCCTCTAAATGTGCTGGATCCTACAGCATGGTCTGTTTTTTCCTCTTCTCAGCAGTTTGTCTGTTGTTTAAGTCACGACAAGGTTAGAGATCTGCCTTACGTTTTCTTGCCTTTCCCTTTTTTACCCCAAATGTACCCCCCTTTTCTATATCCACAGTAACTACTATCCACAATAACTAAAATAAAAATTTTTGAAATACTTATTGAAAGACTTTTTGTTTGTTTGTTTGTTTCAAAACTCGATCAACAAGGAGTCATTCAAAAGTGCTAGGCACTGAAAGGAGGTGCTTGGGCTTCATGGCCAAATCTAGTTTGTGCAATGTTTACTCTGTTACTACGGGGAAATTGTTTATATACATAAAGCAGAGCACACCATACTTTCACATATGCTAAAAGCCAAACTCCCACTGTAAGGTTCATAATAGCAATCAAGCTGTTCAAAAAAAGTTCCTTTTACAAGACTCAGACATCATTTGCCTGGTGTGGATTGGCTTAGAGAGAGCACGGGTTACTAGTGCTTTTTGGAGTGAAACCCTCTTTTGTGGGAATTTCTCACCTCATTTTTTCTTTATGAATTAGACAAATCTGTTACTTTCTCTGAAATAAACTGCTGATGCCACTTTCTGGAAGTCTCTTGGTTGTTGGGGTGCCAGACTGTGTCTGTTTGGGGATGGATCCAGTCAGGGTCATGCAGATCTCTGCTTGCCTTGTGGACCCACTGGGAGTTACTGCTTTTGGAAGAACAGAACATCACCCTGAGCTGCTCAGGGTACACAAAAAGAATAATTTATATTAGTATGGTGCAGTGTGCCCTGACAGTATGTCTGGCACCTCTGCTAACCAAGGGAGAGATGGGACAGCAGAGAAAGATGCTGACTCTTATTCCACACTTCACATTCACTGCTTGAAAACAGGGAGCAGTGACAACACTTTGGGATGAAGAAACATAATTGCCTCCATGCACAGTGCCACTCTGCTTACACCTGTGTTACCTGTTCCTGAGTTTGGCTCTCTTTGCCTGGAGAACTGTCATGCCCCATGGCTGCATGGCACTCTAACCCAGGGGAATTTAATTTTAAAAATCCCTAGTTGACAGACAAGCACTGATGCAGTGTCATTGCATCGTTCTTGAAAAGGCAAAGGCTCAAGTTCTCTAGCCCCTTTTTGTGGTTTCAAAACTCAGTGAATATAATAGAGGCTTACCTTTATTGCTGCAAGATTACATTTTATACTGAAACACAGGTGCGATCTGGGGTTTCTTTGCTTTCTGACAAATTGCTAGAGTTGTTCACACTAATGGTTAGCTACTGGCCATGTAACACCCTGAATAGATTTCCTTACTGTAATTATAATACTTAGACAAAAAAACAGACTTTTAAATTACTGAACTGACTTGCTGAAATGTTGAAGGTAAGATATTGTAGCTATCTGAGAAAACTTTAAGTATGTGCTTGCATTTCTATTTGTAGACTGTTATATTTTTAATGATATATTTATGTCTTGAAGTGAGTAATGTTTTATATACAGGAGAAATAGTTAATGTGCTTAGATGACTCATACATTAAACCTAACGTCACTGAGTTTTACTCCTGCCTCCATTTCCTGGGAAATGAAACTCTTGTTAAAAAAAAATTTTATACTGAAATAACATCTTACTGAAGTCTGCAACACAACTGACACTTTGTTACTTCCTTCATCCTGTTAGGAGAAGCACATGGGAAATATTAAGATACAGCAATGTAAACACTTTACATTGACCCCTTTTTAAGGGAACAAAATCACTTTACTGCAGGAAAAAACAGTGCACAAAAATGTATTTGTATTGAGTCATTTATGAGTCCCCTGCAAGTGTTAGACCAGATTGCAGTTCCATTTGCACATCTATACAGAGAAAATACTGCACACAGTTTTTCAGGTAAAGAAGGCCAAATTTGTTGATCCTACTGCATCATATCTTTGGACGTCCTATTGATTTTCCCATAGAGTGACTTCACATGAGAAACTAAGGAAACTGAAATGGATAAAGCCTGGGGCCAGACTGAGAGTAATTGTGGAAGAACCCTTTTTTCTTATAAGAGCTCCTGAGAGCCACAGTCACTGGGAATGTAGCTGTGTGGGAGTCATGATACTCACAAGGCTGTGCTAAGGCATTACCAGAGATATGTCCCATCAAAACAATTTTTATGGGCAATATCTCAGTCATCTGGTTTTGATGACCTATTATATAAGTGTTCTGTCAGAATCTGAGTCATTTTGTGGGACACCATGGCTTTTTGGAATGGCTGCTAATATTATACAGAAATTTATCATCTATAAGGATTGTTCAGTTTACAGGTGCTTTGTCAAAGTATTAATGGGGCAGAAAGCTTTGACTTACTGAAACTAGAGACTCTTGGACTCTGTAGCTCAGGCACATATTGCAAGTGTTCAGAAGTGAAGTCTGAATCCTATATTGTTGCCACTTATGATGCTCAATACCAATTAGGTAAACAGTTTATAATGCATTAAAATACGTTGATATTACAGGCAATAAAATTTTTGTCATTTTTTCTGTTACATGATACTTGCCCCACCCTTTTCTTAATTATTTGATAGATTCCATAATATTAAGTCTAAATTTTAAAAGTCTCTGTTTTCTAGTGTTACACTTATGCACTCGTATATGTAGTTTTTGGAGACACTGTCCAAAAGCATTACACAAAGGATGCATTATTTAATAGACCAAAGGTCAAAATGTTCATGACTCAATATGCCATAGGTCACTATATTTTGAAATGACTGCATATTTCCTAAATGATGCCAAGTTCTGAAATATATTTAAGGAACTGACAACACATCCTCTAGTTTGGAAAAACACAAAGACTTCAGAAATGCTTTGAATGATGAGTTATGGGGTTTAGGGAGTATGTATTTCTTTTGTCATATCCTTGGTGGGAAACCAGATTTTCAGATTCTTTATCACTCCTTAGCATTATTTTTGCATTTAATACAGTCCATGAGGAGTTCTTCTGCAACACTTTTAGGCCATATTTTTTATTTGTATTGCAATTCTTAATGACATTTTGATAGGTCTGCACTGAGTCAGATTTTTCTTTATGCCCAATGTATTTTCTTCTTTCAAAGGGATAAATGGGGTTGTCTGGCTGTTCTGACGTGATATATTTTAGAAATAAACAGTCCTAATATCCCTGTGAGTTACAGTCCCTTCTCTTCCTCCCCTTTGCCAATACAGTCTCATGTTTTTGTTGTTGTGTCTGGTTGGTTGGTTGCTCGCTTTCAGTATGTGATACTTAATTTGAAGTTTCAGGACCTGAGAGTAGAAGAAATTTAGGTCAGTTTTGGACTAGTGTTTACACAAAGATTGTGACTTGTGTTATCATTAAATGACTGATAACCAGTTCTCATTTTTCTGCCTTTTTTTCCCTAAATACAGTATTTTTGAAACTCTTCATGGGCTATGTCAGGGTTCTGAAGGAAACAGAAAAGAAAAGTTTAAAGTAAGATTTTTTTTCTTTGCAAAAGAAAATGATGTCTTTTCCAAGATAAGTAAAAAATTTATTCAATCTTTCAGTCACTGTAAATGCTCCAAAAATAGCCATTTTTTATTAATTTTCACCTGTCTTGTGAATCCTGAAGGATTAATATGAGTTACATTAAAAAATTACTAAGTTATTAATCTAAAGATATTTAATGGAATCTATACTTACAAAAAAACCCCCTCTAAACTTTGCTGGTTTATATTTTTAAGAATATTGTCAATACAGTCCTATTACATTGAGGTGTGTACAAAATTACCTTGTTTTCAGCACATAGTAATAGAATGTAGGATGCAGCAATTGCTATTTTCCATTAGAAATTATTTGCACAAATATGAAAATTATTAGTTTTCTTAATGTCCAGGAGATGTATTGATTCATGATTGCCAAAGCCAGGTGATCCTTAAACATCCTCTGCCTCTTGGGAGTAACAGTGAATTTGCAGTTTTCTACCAGAAAAATCACTATGCTGTGTCTAAAAGTTATTACCATTGTAGTTCCATTGCCACCACTCCCACCAGGAAGTCTGATTAGTGGACTGGGTAAGCACTGCTGCTTTTCTCCAGTGCTTATGCAAGAGACTGGTTTAAACAGCTACTGATCTTTAGATATGAGCAACCTGAGCTGCTAAATCCACCCTGCACAGCATTCTTACTGCATGTTATTTACCTGGCTGTAGGATGAAAAAAATATGCAAATGAACTAAAAGGTGCAATATGAATTGTCTTTAAATTACTTTGACAAAAGCTTGATAATTTTCATTATAGCAGTTTTATCAGTCAGTGTCATCACACAAGAGCATGAAAGTTCCTGTCTGTCATACTCAAGGCTGGTGTTCTTTCATCTTGTCACACTTAAGTAATGTAGGTTGACAAGTCCCTGTATGAGGAAGATTCCACATAAAAAAACCACTGAAAAAGCCAAATAGTGCACCTAGGCTGTGCCTGTAGCTCACAGTGTCACAGGCTCAGTCCTATTCTATGGTGAGGTGAACTCAGCTTGTAGCATGCTATAGAAAGATTGCTGTGGATAAGGCTTCTAGCTGAGTGTCAGAGATGATTAATGAGACAGATAAGAGAACATCCTCCTTTTGACACTAAGGGGCAGATAGAAGAGAATGAAAGAGTGAAGGAAAGCAAAACATTTATAGCTGAAAAATAACGAGGGTCAGCAAAGCTCTAGTCTCAAATTAGAGTTGTATGTTGGTCCATTTGTCGTTGTAACTTGACCCCTTCTATCTGATAAAGGACTTTTAAGGGGAGATGGTAACAAAATGTCCCCTATGGAGAAACAAAAAGGATTAATAGCTTTAATGGAAAGAAACACAGTAAGACCAAAGCAGAATGCAAGCAAAAACCCAGAACTAGGTGTTTCTCAGAATGAGCTATTTTTTTCTTCAGCTCTGAGATGGTTTTGTGGAGACAGGAAAAGATTAAGGCAAGTATCTTCAGCAAGTCTTAATTAAAAAAAATACATAAAAGACTAGTAACAGAAATGGGTATTGCTGAAAATAGTTTATAAAATACATAGCAAGTTCTAACATCACAGGGGAGTTCATGACCTACTCCCTCAGCTTCTTGGAGGGGGTGGATCAAAAGAACACAATCAATATGAATGTCAAAAGTCATGGAGGAGCTTTCTGTTAATGCTGTAAAAGAAAAAGATCCTTCCTCATTCACGGAACTTATTCAAATGAATACTTTTCTTATTAGCAGACAATTTGTAGGCAGAAAATTATTTTTTTAGATGCATGAGTTTGTCATAATCAGAAACATTGAGTAATTTGCCATCTGTGTAAAATGTATCAGACCTCATGAGAAACGTGAATGGCAGAGTAGATTAGATTAAATCTTTTGATTTGGGAGTGTGTGGCAACAAGTTTATTAAAGAGCAAAACTAGTCCTTGGGATGCTGTAATATTTGTCCTACAATGAAGAGGGCACTCATATTTTAAAAATGTAAAAATTTTAGAAGGACTTATGTCTCTAAAATATTGTAATTTTTATTTATGAAAAAGGGCAAGAAATTAATAGAGTAAGAAAATAATTTTATTGGAAAACATAAAAATTAAAATCTTACTGTTGGTAACTTATGACTTGGTTAAAATATGCATTTATCTGTTGTATAGTTCATTTGCAACCTTCATCAGGGAATGTGCAGTACTGTCAAAACATCTTAAAATGAAGATTCTTCCAGAACTGTTTCCTTTTAGCCTATCACAAATAGCTACTGACACTGTAATTGAATCACATTTGTTTAGCAAGCTGGTTTTCTGAGTGTTTTTTGAGCATGAGTTTTTTCTGTTCATTAAACAGCAATGTTATATAAGGTTAGTGCAGTGGATAAGTAACTCATATGAAATAAAAGTGAAAGCTTAGTACATTTTAAAGTAACAGGGTGATCATCAAACCTGAGATGTCATTTACGAGACAGAAAATATGAATGAACTGTTTTCACAGCTATAATGTTACAGCCTATCAGTGCAAAGTGGTTTATATAAATACAGTTGTTAAATAGCTTTCATTTTGGTTTGGTATGTTTATCAAATGGATGAGTACGAAAATAATTTTTGTTATAGACAGATAACAGAAAACACTTTCCAGAGGAAAAGAAATTAAACAGTGCTGTTCTTCCATCTAGTTGTTCCAGTCCATCACAGGAAAAGGATAGCTAAAATATAAATTTCTTCAGACTGGCCTCATCTCAGCCTTTTGAGCCCTCCCACTAAACTCTACCTGCCAAAAAAAAAAAAAAAAAAAACAAACCACAAACACCAAAAAAACCCAAAAAAACAAAAAAAAAAAAAAAAAAAAAAAAAAACACAAACACCAAAAAAACCCAAAAAAACCAAAAAAAATCATGGAAGAAATAGGTACTTTTGCCTGAAACATAAAAGACATAAAAATAGGCATATTTTCTCTTAACCATGTTTGGAAAAGGAAAGTATGTTGAAGTTCAAATAGATCTATACTTAAACAGAAAGATTTAGTGGATAAAAAGCAAAAGACATTTACATGTTTTATCTTAGATAAGAAACTGTGATATTCTAGTCAGGTTGTGTAAGGTAGCCCAAAGGTATTCATGTGGCACTAAATAGAATTGTCTCAATATGAAGAAAGAGAACATAATACAGAATGAATACTCATTCTGTAGTGCTCATTACATGAATTCAGAATTTTGTTTAAGAATTTGTATCGTTAATACATAAATCACCAAATTAATAAGTTCTTCTCTGTGTCAGAGGGAGAAGCCTCACCTCTTTTTAATGATGTTTTCTCAAGAGATTTCAATATTCTCTTCCTCTTTATAATAGAATCATTCCCCAGCTTTACTACAATGGAAATATCCTCAGTTTTGCCTTCTATTTTTAGCAACTTCCCAGTTTTTTAATCCTCCCATATATCTTGGTTTAGGAAAGACAGTTTCTTTAAACTTTTATTCTAAGATTCCTATTTAATGAAACGCAAATTCTCTAGACCCAAAAGATAATTTTGAATTAGGTAAAGTAGGAAATGAACATTTATTTTACAATTTTGACTGTCAAGCAAGTTACAAATTCTTGAAACCTGGATGAGAGAAGGCCTCTGAGGGGTCAGTACAAGAGTCCATATCACAAAATATACTTTATCTGTCACTTTTACAATAGGCAGGTATAATATTTTAGTTTCAGAAAGACTTATCCATTGAGAAAGCATGAGATGGAAAGGAGATAGGCAGATGGTAGTACTCAAATAGTGCACAGTAGTATCTTCCTTTCCATAGTGAAGTCTGAAAAAAATCCAAAGAGGGCTCATTGGTAAGAGCTTCTGATGGGAGAGGTGAGGACCAGAAGCATCTGGAAGCAGTTCATGCAAGAATGGAGTGACACACATGAAATGCAAGAGTTTGGCTACTGGAACTGGGTATGAAATTGTTCTGACATATTGACACCTTTACAGTGAAGCAGAAGAATCACTAAATACACAACTAGGAGAGCAAATGTTGTGAATATACCTATGTTAATGTGGATTATTTTCTGGACCATTGAAAATTACTTTTTCACTTCTTATTTCCCACAGTATATTTTTATTTCATTGAAAGATAAAAGTGACATAATCTTCAATTTACTAAAATTTATGGAAAACCTGAAGTAGAAACAAACTCACCTAAGAAGTCCACAAACCTGGTGAAAATGCCATTAAGAAAAATCATCACTCATCCAGCTTTTTCCTTTTTTTTAAAGAAATAAATGATGTAAAGACCTTATTTCTTCATATAAATAGCCATTTATGGAGAAAAACAATATAGAAAAAATGTAAGGGAGAAAGATATAGAAAGAGTCAGGGAGAAAGGTATAGAAAGAATCAACAGCTACAAGCTGATGCCAAATTCAAACAGTAAATAAGGCCTATATTTTTTAATATAGTGTGTATTTATCTACCCAAGAAACTTCCTGCAAGTTATTAAATTTAGGATATAAATAAATTAATGAAGTGAGATTTGATCAGCTATATGAAGTTCTTTCTTCACTTAATTTCCATTAATGTATGATGCTGCTCTATAGGGGGAAAAAGATTGGCCCACTTTGTAATCTCAACGGGCTGCATTTAAATTGAAAGCTATATTTACAGTTTTTATTTTGGCAAATCACTACAGAGAACAAAGAAAGACTAATTGTACTCTCACACATTTTTAATTCTGGAGAAATTCCACTTACTTGCTTCAAGTTGATCTTCATCCATACCAAAGAATATACTTTGAACTTGGGTTACATGATACCAACTTCCTTTTCCAGTATTTCCAGATGCTTATGATTTTTTATTTAACATATTTAGCTGGATCTGCATATACACTCTGAGATTTCTATCCAAGGCACAAATTTGCATTTCCTTTCCATCAAAACCACAGTTCAGCTGAGAGGTAGATGAACTTGTGCACATATAGGCTTAGTCTGAAATGAAAACAGAATATGGCTGCAAACTTCCAAATCCTATAGCTCAGATGCTATCACTAGAACCTCTTATATTCTTTGTAAAATGGAAAAATATTCTTGTGCTTTCACTGCATGAGTAATAGATCAAAGGTTTGGGACACAAACACAATCATGTCACATTATCAGCATTTGTTTTACTTATTTTTATGGGTACATTGGAGTTCAAAAATTTGTCTTATTATACTAGAATAACCCATATTAGAATTTCTCATACTGAGCATGCAGATACTATAGGAAAGACTATCTACCTCTGTTTTAGTTCCTCTTAATCGTTTGTTACTGGAGTGACGTATTTCACAAGAGAAGGAGAAAAAGGACATGATCTGATTTTTCCCATTCCTCCTTTTGTTGTAGTCACTTGTTAGAGGGGAGGTCTTGAAGCTGTCTGACCATTTATGGCCTCAAATAATACGCGTGCATCTTATATTATACTGATTATTGCTTGTGTTGTAGTGACTGTTGCTTATGTTACACTGACTCAGCTCTCTGGATCTTCTCAGGCATTCTGGAGAGATTCTCATTCAAATTAGACACACAACTTCTTTAAATCTATAGGTTTCAAGTTGAGAACAGAAATCTTTGTTAGGATAATTGTCATGAGAAGATGGAAAGCTATGCATTCAAATATATTCAAGGTCATTTTCTTTAAAAATGCATGAAAGGAAACTGAAACAACAGAGCATGAAAAGATGTAAAAAGTTTAAAATTTAACTGAGTGCCTTCTTTCTCACATTTCAGAAAACATGCCCATGTCTTACACTGTCTTTCCGTATTGATATGTTTAGTGAAAGCATTTTAAAGCTTTGAAATAAAGACATGGCCTACTGACTTCTGTGATCCTGTGAGGTACTCAGTTTTTCACTTAAATAAAAACCTATATATTCTCAGGCTTCTGGATGCATATAATTGAATCAATGCTTAAAAGCCAATAGGTTCTTTCAATTAAATTTAGTGAATGAAAATAGCTTTTTTTCTGGCCAATACTCACATATGCTCTTAACACAGCATCAGTAATCTTCTTATACGTGCAGGTATAAATCAGGAGTGACTCTAATAGTCTTAAGGGCCGTGCACTGGAGAAACACCAGAAGGAGACTAGAATCAGGATTCAAAATTCTTTCATGAGTGTAACCTAATCAATAATGAATTTGCATTAGTTTTGGAAATGTTAAGTCAGGAAATGGTATCAGACTTTAATTTATTTTAGCAGATATGTGTGGGTTAGTCACAGGGTCCAGAAATCAAAGTAATGTACACCTGGGAGCTCTGCTACCAAATGAGCTCATCTAAGTGTGGGATGCAAATAGAGCAAACCTGGTGAACAACTTGTCAGTGTGCAGGCTACAGCCCTGGAGCCTGTTCTTCACAAGGGCCAAAATACTTTTTCTCGACCCAGATTTTTATGAAAACATATTCTATATGCAATAAGCAGAGGTAGCCTTGGTATTGATTCAAAACTAGTTTATAAAAGCCAGGAGCCGTTCCATTTCAGCCTCTTGAAAATGACTCAAGATTTTATCCACAGGAATTGGATTTAATGATCTTGATAGCTACTGACACATCAGTCTTTTCAGAATCCTTTCTGTCTGTATAATTAAATTGAAAGTTGGCACCAGGGAATCTCAGGCTCTGTCAGGTAGTATATGTTTTTCCTGGCCTAGAATGAAAAGACTGTACAGGCAATGGGGTATTATTCTGCTTCACTGGATTGGAGGAAAAGAAAGAGAGATTGGTAGCAAGCTTTTTGTCCATGGGTTGATTCAATGTTCCATTCACGAGGCTATTGTTATTAAGGGTTCCTGTCTGAGGACTGTTTTTTCTAACATACTTTGTTTGCATGTGTTTGTTATAAACAACACGCTATGTTTTTATGTAAACTAAGATCAAAGAAGAAGGTCTGCCTTTTTTTTTTCCTTCAGTGAAATTCCCTCCATTTTCCTCTCTTTGCAGCTGTTGGCTGGTCTAATTTGTCAACTGTGTGACCATACACCATTTGCAGTCCAGCTGCTATGTAGATTTATAACAAGGTTGGCACATCAAAAGACAAACAGAATTTTGCTCCTAGAATACTATTTCTCCATCCTAATTTGGTTTTTTTAATCATTTCTCCATTCCATACATACAAATATGTGGGTATATGATCAAGAAAGAATTGTTTACAAATGTGATAACTGCATGGATAGATGCTAATAGAATAATGCTTCCAAATATCTTCAAAATAAAGAAAAAGAAAACTGAGTGATGAAAATGCAGTTGCTTTTTAAATAATTTTAATGCAAATTTTCATTGAAGGGGAAGAATGGTTTTTACTCTGATAGAAGAGAATAACTTTTTTTCTGATTTATACAAAGTCTGAGTGAAAGTACTTTCCAAAGAGCTAGACTAATAGAGCTGGTGGATAATAATAGAACTACATTTTTAAGCATTCTTTGCTGTCAAAAAGTTGAAAATATTGAAGAGAAGAAAACTCATCTGTATTTTGGGAAAACAAACTTTGTAGCTTCCCTCCAGATTTACAGTCAGGTCATTCCAGGATGGCTACTGAAGCATGGAAATCAAGTCACTAAATATTTATGTGATGTTAACAAGCAATAATTGCAAATAAACATCACTTAGGTATTTGTGATGACAAATCTTACATCCCCAGAATTCGATTTGTAGGCTGTTTTTTGAGAATTTACCAAGCAATATTTTTCACTTTTGTACATAAAAAATGCATACAGGAAATTCCAAGTCATTTGGGAAAGCAGTAAAACCTGCCTGTACTCTTTTAAGCAGGACCTAATTTCTAAAATTATGTCTACTATGATGTACACATGTGCCATCTGCAGTGCCTGTTCATTTATTAATTCAGCTTCTTTTTAATTCTACTCTGTATTTTTATGTATTTTGACCATATTAAGGACCTTGACCAATTGACAACGAAGTGGGGCCTGTAGTGGCAAAGGCAGAGCATTCATTTTGTTCCCTCATAGAGGAGTTAGTGTGATACTATCAAGAAGGTTATGAATAGCAACAGAAATTCTAACTCCTCTTGGTAAAATTGCTCCCTCTACTCATGAATTTGAGAGTTTTTAGCCTACAGAAGAATGACTTGAATTTACTGCCTTTCTTTGCTATAGCTGTACTTAATCTTCAATTAGAAAGGTCTGGTGGGACCTTCCAAACCATGGTAGGTCTTGAAGGTGACATCACACAGAGTGGTGGTCTAGAAATGTGCATCCCCTTAAGCATTTTTGAGTTAATATTACTAGAGGAAAATGGTAGAAATTAAAGTATGTAGTATTTCATGGGCAGGGGAAGAAAGGTAAAAATTCTTCTCTATTAGAATGAATAAAGTAAGACGCTTTGGAAATTGTGCCTCATAAAACTGATAAAACATCATGATTATTCTTACTGTTATTTCTTTTATATTTTATTTCTAAATTTAAATAGTAATTCAGATAAAAACTCTTATGTCAGACAAGTAATTATTTCTGCTTCCCTGGAGTTTGTCTGAACTACTGCATCTAGTCAGTTGTTCAACAACCACTGCTGTTTTGGGCTTCACACTGAGAATTGGCTCTGCTGTGATAAAGCAAAAAACCCACACGTTCTCTTTTCAGTGCTCTCCTATTTTTTTCCCTTTAGAGCAGTCTGAGTCTCTTCTTGGCTTTCATTAAGCAGGTCCTTCTTTAAGTAAATAACAATATTTCTTGCTTTGTGGTTACTAGATCGTCCCTTTGTGACCATCAAGAACTTACATGTATGGAAAGGGCTGTAAAAATGCTCAAATTTTATATAAGTGAGATTATTTAAATTTTTATAAGGATGTAGATTTTATTGGTCTTAAACACAATCTGAAGACTGTTGTATAGTAAAAAAGATTACTAGAGTGGCCTTGTTGTAGCATGATATACTGTAAAAGAGAAAGTTCAAGACAGGCAGTTCACAGTATCTGGTCAAGACAAATACAGTTAAAACATTAAAGATCTCAAGAAGTATGCCAAACAACTCTCTGCTTTAAATTGCTGTGGTATATGCAATTTTATTTAAAGTGGGTTTGTGATTTGAATCAGACCATTATAATATATGTAATTGTTCTAATAACAGAAGTCTGAATATGCACCTGAATATTCACTGAGTTTCATTATTTTCTTTGCCCTTTTGAAGGAATTCTCAGTAAAAAGAGCTTCAATTTTAAACTCATTTTTTTGCATAGGCAGGCATTTGTCTTACAGTTGCATTTTGTCAGACAGAAATTCTGTTTATCATCTATGAATATTTAGATGTTCCATTGTCAGGTTATTCCATTATGAATATCTCCAATCCCATAATTCTTCCAAAGAATAAATACTGGATAACATCTAATTCACTTGTAATAGCCATCTGGAGGGATAAGTAAAGGGGAAAAATAGTTTGTGCGGTTACTAATAATGAACAAGAGAGCTGTCCAGAAGAGGAGGACTCCTGCTCCTGTCAGATTTGGTCTCAAAAGACTTTTGGAGGCCTGGAGATAATGGACAAAAAGGCAAGCCTTTTTTCAAGGTGCAATGGATGCTTACCTTTTTATTTGTCAACAGTAGAGAGACATGTTAAAGAGAGTGCTAACTTCTTGTTATTTGAAATCTTTGTCCATGTCCCTTGGAGGTTCTCACTCTCGTCAGATCATTGCCCTCCTCCCCAGTACAAAACCTTTCAATAGGGGACTGACTGACCATCTGTAAAGCAGTTCAAATGTTTTATTCCAGCTGAGAGGAGTTTCATATTATTGTGGTTTTGTGATCTAAGATTCAGTGCATTGGCATTTCGTAGATGAATCTAAGAAAATGATGTGAACAAGGGATAATTGATGAAACAGAATATATGCTGCCTACTTGCTAACTAGAGGTAGAAATGTAAACATTGATATAATAAATCTAAAGATGTCTACTTAACCCTTAATAGACTTATTAGTAATTTTTTCCCATATATTGCCTACAATCTTATTCTGTGTGTGTATATGTGTGTATGTATACATATAAGTATGTGTGTGTATGCATAAACGAAATTTTAACGATCTATACTTAGCCCTTTGCAACTACTTGAAACAGTCTAATGATCCCAGTTTTCTTCAAAGTTACTTAGACTGGTTGTAGTGTTGTGATTGCGTGTGGAATATAGGATACCCCAGGAGAGCTTGGGCATCCCAGGGCTGTTGCAGAAGTACCCCTGACGGGGCCTCAGGCTGAAAAGAGGCTTGCAAGGCCCCTGCTAGCTGGCAGCCTTGAACAGCCTTGGGAAAAGGTATACACTGGTCAGCTTCCCCGCTGCTTAGAGGCTTTCTCATGGGAAAGGGGCGTGAACTTTGGAAAAAAGTATAACTTGGTGTAACGGGATAATAAAGGGGAGCGCGATGCTCAAATCGTATCGGTGTTTGTATCGTGACTCTGGCTGGATTCCCCTGCTCCCGGGACCACCCCCCCCCCACTACACAGTGTCACTGCTGCATTTACTGAACCTAGATATGACTGTAATTAGCACAACCCTTTCTCATATAAGACTTTAATTTTGCAAAATTTCTGTCCTTAATTCCGGAACATTGTTCAGGTAAAGAACAGCTCCTGAGCTATAAAACTGTTGTCAGAATAAATAAAGTGTTCATTGTTTGGAGAGTGGAGGGGACTTTCTCTATGTCATGGCTTTTTAAAGCAACGGATTTTTCTGCTTGCTTGATTTTCTTAAAAGTGAGAAATTTTGGTTATGGAAATAGTGAAACAGCAGTAACAGAAAATTTACCCTGTAAGGTAAGGTGCCTTATCCAGTTATTAGTATTTCTTCTTTCCTAAAACAGTGTGATTTTGAAGGAAAAATAAATTTTAATTGGTACCTGAGTGCTTTGAAAAGAGAATCTTCAATACTTGTTCATGACATTTAAGCTTTTTTTTCACAAATGAAAGCTGTGAAAGAAAATGGTAGGTGTTCTGGAAGACCACCTATCTTGTATTTGAAGATATTTTAGTTAAGATTGGTGTTGTGTCTTATTGAGCTTACTCATCTTTGTTCCTCTTGTAACACATGATCTATTGAAATGTCTGAAGATCAAAGAACTATATTGAGGAAGTAGTAGAAATAATTTTGTGTTGATTGAAGTCAACAGTTTAATGGATTATTTCAATTATTTGGGTGTCAACTAGAGCCTTTCTGTTTTAAAATATTTAAAAACAAAGATGATTTTCCAAGGCTATGATAGTAAACACTTCTTAAACACAGAGAAGTTTTGCATAAATTTTGTGAAAGCTGTGTCAGGTAGAGGTGAAGCTGCCATAGCTCTGTGTCTCCAGGTCCAGCTACTACCAAGCATAACCACACACACAAATTCATGTGTGCACCCAGTAACTGGCCTTTAGATGTCATGTCAGACTCAGCCTACCCACTAGTGGGGCCTTCTCAACCCAAAGACACATTTTCACACATGCACGCATGTGTGCCCACACACGCTTCCCTCTCAGTTCTCTGCCCTGGCACTTCCAGTAGCCACCTTTAACGCTCTGGTCTTTCCATCTCTTTGCACAGACTTACGGCCTCTTTGATCCCTGGATCCCAGGCCAATTATCCAACTCACCACCCAGTCCAGCCTGGTGTTTCTCTTGACATGTGCTGACATACAGAATGTCACACATTCCAGTGGTGGCCCCCACATTTTGGCTCCTGTAGGCTCTCCTCCTCCTCCAGTTGCTGCAGCTCAGACATCCCACACACGTTTACAAGACAGAGAGCCTCTCGCACAGGAAAATAGTCAGAAATGGAGTTTAATAAGATGACAGGACAGATCAGGTACAGGGAATGGCCAGACAAAGTGTTGAACCCCTGCTTGTTACCAGCTTATTCTATCCCCTTATCCCTCTGTTTTCCTAGAATTGTTCCTCCCCAAACCACTCAGGTACCTGAGAGTTTTTCCCTGGCCTGGCAGCAATGGGTATCCACCCCAGCCATGGGGCTGGTCATCTCCTGTCATATCTTGGGTAAAGGTTGGGCCGGGGTCTCCACCGTTCCCATGTGCCTCTGTCCTCCCCCAGTTTACCAGAAAAAACAGTGAAAGGATTTGGTCTTCTCATTAGACAGAAATTGATTTGTTTTCTTTGTTTAACTATTTTGAATGAATATTTCTGTAGTTGAATTGAGTATGTTCATTCCCCATGCAAAAAACAAATAGAAACCCTAAATATATAAACAATTTCCTTCAGCATTTAGGTTTCTGTTGAGTTTATAAATCAACTAAGTAGTAGGACCATTGAGGTAGTACTGGAAAAATACGAGCTGGAGGTTTCTGAAGGAAAAGCATGAGAATCAAGGAGGCCTGTACTGACACTGAAAGGACCTCATCCTTCTACTTGTTCTGAATGTAGTACTGATAGATTTTTGTTGTTGACATTGAAAACTCTCAAAAAACAGTATTGTGATGTTTCTCTATAACGACAAAAGCAAAGATGATCTTTCTTCATGTCTCATATTCCTGGTGAGAGCAGAACAGAAGACAAATTCTACTTCTCTTTGAAATCATGCAATTCATAAGCGAAGTGTGAGGAAGTAATATATGTGTAGAAAAATCCATAATTTTCAAAGCATGAGGAATTTTTAAAATTTGTAGTGAGAACTGTATTGGAACAGTTTTCCCAGCTTAAAAGACAAGCTTCCACCTTTTGTCCCTTTGGGGAACATAAACATGAGGTCATTCCATTAAATTATGTATACCATCATTTTTTAATTTACTATTCAATGAAAGCATATATAAATATGAATTTATAAATAAACATCTTCCTGACAGTGTGTATAAAATAAAACTTCTTATTTATCACCCATAAAAATCATAAGGTGATGATTAAATGGACTGGGAAATAAAATAAAACTTCTTATTTATCACCCATAAAATCATAAGGTGATGATTAAATGGACTGGAAAAAAAAAAATCTGGATGATTCTTTATTAGCTAATTTTCTGAAGGCATTGTTAACCTGGAAACAGAAAATAATATTACTAATATCGAATATTACCTAACCAGGGACAGGGGGAGGGAAGACCATGTTTAGAATTTGGTCACAGAAAACTGGAATTTGGTCACAGGCCTAAACTATGTGAAAAACATTTGAAACCAGCTTGACTGTAGATGTTTAGTGATTAATTTGTCTATAAAACAAAAGATGTACAAAACCATAGATGCCTTCTTCAAATTTTCCTTTACACAATTTGATTTTAATCTTCAGTTTTAGGACTTTTCTACACTTGACTTTTAGATAATAACATTTTCTTTAGTAGGCCAGCCCAAACAGAGGAGTAATAGAAAACAAAATTAGGTTTTAATTCATTCAATATGTAGGATTTTTTAAATGCAACTTGCAGGAAAAAAATTACTCTATTTTTTTGTCTCAGTCTCCAGTGATTTCTCAGACAAGAAATAAAACACTCTACAGGATTGCTCTATATTTTAAAATGCCATATTTTTCTCTTGTGTTTGTGGTTTGGGAATCCATTAGAATAGAGTACATGTTGGCTATAGCAGCTGCCTTCAAATATGGCAGGCGAAAAGAAATAAAAACCACATCCCTTTCCAAACAGAAAATTAGCATAATTATAAGAGACTCATGCTAGTGAGCTCCACAGAAGCTCAGGTATGTGAACATGAGTATAAAGAGCAACAGGATGCTCCATATTGACTGGGATATTATTAGGAGACAGCATATCAGTGGGAAAAGTGATATTTTCAGTTTCCACTGGAGCTGGTAGTGGGCTGGAGCACCAAGAAGGGGGTGGGTGGTGACTGCTATTCTGCCTCCTTCACCAGACTCCTTATGGTGGTCCCAAAACCTTCCCCACCCTTTCCAGTCCCTTATTTGCCACCCCACCAAAGAACACTGGAACTCTTGCCATTGCACTTGCTAGTTTACACAAAAGAAAAACCCAAAACCAACAAAAGCAGTCAACCCTTTTTAAAATAATTGCTGCAAGCATTTTCTAAACTTTAAAAAATATATGTCCAACATTTACAGTTTGTCTTCTTTCTCTGATGTATCCTAGCTTGGCATAAACACAGATTAAGATGCCAGATAAAACTGTTTCAGAGGAAAGCTACAAATGACTGGAAGGGGAATAGCTGGGCAAGAAGGTAAAGAAGAATAGATGAATAGAGAGGAAAAGCTGAGTTTTATAAAATGGCTGTTTTATTATTCTTACACTTAATAATGCACTTAAATTTTGTTACTATCTTTGTTTTGTAGGGGCTTAAAATTTGATCAATGCTGCCTCAGTTCTTCTAGAGATGACTGATTACTTCAAAAGGGAAATTAAATCTCCATGACAAAAGAATGTGTTCAGAATTAAGATCATAATTACATTTACAGGCAGCAGCTCATACTTGTTTTAATATGGCAGGATGCTTTTTTTCTGATGCTTGCTTACATGACCTGAAAGACTATGTTGCTAAGTTCAAATGAAAATTGGACATATATACAATGCTTAATAAAGCTCACAACAGCTGGGAGGGGAAAAGCTATTCAAGGTTTCCAGCATTAAAAAAAAAGGGATGGATATACCAAATGACACTCAGGAAAAAAGTAAAGGAAAATATGTACTGAGCATGGTCTGGATGCCACCTTTCAAGATCATTTTTTTCTCACTGTTCCTGTTCCCAAATCGAAGGGAAAAATGTAATACCATGTGCTGTACCTCTCTTAGTGTTTGCCTTTCAGACAGCTAAACCAAATTTTTCTCTTTATAGGTTTTCTTTGTCACTTTAACAAGTATCTTATACATAGCACTGTAACACTTATTGCTAGAACAACAGTAACCAAAAAAGTTTTTAGGTCAGAGATTATAAATGAAAGGAGAGCATTGTAGGAGATATGAAATGCATTTTTATCAAGCCACATCATCAGATTCTAAGGATTTTGCATAGAAACTAAGTAGAAATCCATGCTGCATAAAAAGAAAGAGGCTTTCAGAACTGTTCATGTGGGTTTGGACACTAGAAACTGTCAAGAAAAAAGAAATATGACTAAGTTCATTTGATGAACTTGCTTGTTTTCCCCTCTAAAATGTCATAGGGCAATGTATGATCACATGAGACAGCACCCAACGGCAGAGGTAGAAAGCTATCTACTGCAACAATTTAACTTAAGTTTGTAGGGCTTCTGTTGTCAAGGGATCCAAAAACCTCAGAAATCTCAATTACTTTATCCTTATGGCAGCTAAAGGGAAGGCTATATTGTGTCTTGGTTCTTATCTGTAAAAAGGACTCTTAAACTGCCTGTAACCTCCCTGAAGATGTTTTAACCACCCCAAGTATGGGATAAGACTTCAAAATGAAACCATTTTCAGAGTTTTACTTCTTGGAGCTATTAAAAAATAAAATCTAAAGCTCAGGAGAGGAAGCATGTCATGATAAGAGAATGGAGAGCTGACATTTAGTGTGGTTGTAGGTCTTCCTCTTCAGGAGGTTAGTTATTTTACTATTAGGCTTAGTGTACTTACACAGGTTAAATACTGAGTCTGGATATATGAAACACAAACATCGTTTGACACTTTTGTTATGTAAAGTAGGTAGTTAAAATGCCAGGTAAAAATCACAAGTCTGTACAATTCAGAAGAGTTCTACTAATTTCTTATAGATTTTACAAATAGCATTATACTTGTTCCCCACTCTCATTTTTCAAGAAACACAATATTCATATGATAAAGATATATCTCTGTCTGAAACTTCTTATTGAATTAAGAAGACATGGGAGTTTTATGTATAAGGAATTTTTCAACATTGTGATGTTGCTAATTACTAAAGCAAACTGATTAAGCGTTCTGGATGCTGGCAAAATCCTGATGATCCTCCTACAAAATAAAGAGATTATACAAATTAATAAACAAAAAAATAGTGGACTCTTCTAATGAAATCTTTCCTCTTTCCTTCTATTTCTGCTTCTGGAAAAATATCTCTCTAAAATCATTAATTTCCCTCAGAGCACATGGTATGCAGCTATACAGCATATTCAGTAAGAATTTGTTCACAATTGGGGAAGTCTTATAAATTTGGAACTTGCTGTAGGTGGGTAGATTTTGTAAGACGTTAGGTACACTCAGTGTCATGTTCTAACTCAAAATGACATGAAAAATTTATTTAAAGCTCAAGAACCTGTCTAAGTTCTGTGACTTAAAACCATCACCACTGCAAGTCTTAATTAAAACATGCTGATACTTGTTCATACTGCAAACCCTCAGCCCACAGACTCATAAAATATCCTGAATTGTAAGGGACCCTCAAGGATCACTGAGTCCACCTCCTGGCCCTGCACAGGACAGCCCCATAAATAACACCATGTGCTGAAACTGTTTTCCAAGAATTTCTTGCACTCTGTTAAGCTTGGTGTCATGATCACTCCTCTGGGAAGCCTATTCCAGTGCCCAGCCACCCTCTATCTGATTTTTTAGCCTTAGCTCAGAAAATGAATAGAACCTTCTAGACTTAACCTAAATTGTGACAATGAATGGTTAAGAAACCTTGCTATTGTTTCCTACAGAGCTCTGCAGAGTGTGATGTTTGTAGGAATGCCTCATAGCTTCATGAGCCTGATAAATGTGGCAGGTTGTAGATGTGACTGGTCCTTAGTGCAACAGTTCCAGAGAAACAGTCTTGGTAGAGATTTGACTGCTGTATTTAATCAGCTATGAATGGAGTTGATGCAAGCTGTGGTTGTCACAGAAATTTCTGAATGGGACTAGAAGAATTGTGTGCGTCCCTTCAATTTGCTTCCCGGTCCTCTCTCTCCACAGTTGGGTCGAAGGTTCTCAGTAGGCTAAGAAGATAGCAGGAGAGGAAGACAGAGAGAGACAGCAGAAATTATTATTTAATGAGTGTAAGCTTCATAGTCTTCTCCAGGTATTAACAGGTGAGTAACACACAAGGTACACCTGAGGTTTATAAGTAATAAAATTTGAAAGAAAAACATAAACCAGAAAATTCTGAGTTATCACAGGGAAAAAAATGAAGAATGAAGAAATTATTTTCAATCATTTTATGTATGGGTATTTTGAATTATGTCTTTCAGTCCTGTGGTCTCAAATTTTATTAGGTCCTCAGAAGAAGCTAATAATTTTCAATATAAGCTGTACTATTTTTTAGCTCCTAAGACTGCATTTCCTGCTCACAAGTGACTCTCATCCAAAAGCGTTTCCTAATTCAGTATTTTTGGGTTTGCATATTTGCTGCATATCATTGACTTTCAGCTCAAAGCTGTTTGAATTAGCACTTGATATTATGAAGTTTTTAAACTGTTTTCCATGCAGAGAAACCAAGACAAAGTTCTGCTGTGTTCTGACTTGTTTTGCAATGCAGTTCGTTGTACTAACCTAAAACGACTTGGTATCATGTTGAATGACTAGCTATAGGTGCAGACAAACATTTTTTGTTCAAAGTGGCTTGCGTTCCCCTCCAACACCTTCACTTTTCTTCTGGGTTTTCCCTTGGGGAAGGGGAGCATGATTCAAAATAAATTGTGGGATTCCTCCTTTTGCACAGAAAACTGCAAAACCTTGTGACAGAAATAGATTAAAAAGCCAAATTAGCCATTCTGTTTCAAATGCAGAACATTTTTCTTTACATTATGTTCCCACTTTTCTTGTTGCTGTCAGTAATCCTGCACAGTTTAAACTGAGGTCAGAGTTTTGCTTTACCATTCATAAAACATGAGAGGTTCCAGCTGTCGTTCACATCAGCAAATTGGCTATGCAGGGCCATTAGAAATCAACAGGAAAAAAAAGTAAAACTAGCTTAGTCATTAAACTGAGTGGATAAATGATGATTCTATATTTGTAACACATTCAAAGGAACAATGTCAAATGTCAATAGACACATTTTAGAAGTTGAGTCACTACTTTACAACTTGTTTAACTTTTAAAGCAAATGGTATACCATTTTAAGGACTTCAACTAGTTCAAGGGCTTGTCTGAGTTAAAGCAGCTTAATTGAGTTTCGCCATGTTAGACTAAGCTGATATGCAGTGCAGGACCTAATTAAGAATGTCCCACATAAGCAGTATCAGATCTTATCCTTGTATAGTGTCTATCACATCTCGTTTCTTTGGGAAAGAAATAAAATATTATTAGTTGTCACTTAATCAACTCTATAGATCTAGCTCAGCTCACGGATACTCAGAAGGATTTTCTTTTAGCTTGTGAATCACCCAATTCCTGTTAGCATTGTAAAAGGTTCTTTATTTGCATGTTGTTCCCTCACAATGCTGCTGAAAGGTTTTTCTAAGGTTCCACAGGTGTGTAAGGCACTGTTCAACATCAACAGGCTGTGCATTTGTTGGTAAAGGTCAGGTTAATCATAGGAAGAGGCAGAGCAAATTTATTTTTCTTCTATTTAACACTGATAGAACTTGAGGTGTAAATAATGTGACCTATATATTGAACTGTTTCTGTAATTTGTAGTAACTGTTATTAAAATAGACTCAAATTTAGAATTTCCAGAAGCTGGAAAATGGCAGATAAGCTACTTTAAATACTCAAGAACTCATTTAATTTAAATCAAAACAGATTCCTTAAAGCCCTAAACTGAAACAATGTTCCCTAAAGGGCTTTCATAAAAGGATTGATTCCTTGAATTAACTAGCTTGAGCTTAAGTGTTAAGCTCCTAAAACTTCCTGAATTGCTAGGGCGGGCTTAAACACTTGAATTCATCAATAGTACCTTAGTTAAATACCAGCTCCATGCAGAAGTACCTTAAAGACACTTCAAAAAGAGAAGTATTTTCACTTTAACTTTTGTCGTAATTAGGTCAGCCTAATTAGAAGAACATTAAATTCTCTGAGAAATTAGAAATTTGTGTGATTTACATAGGCTGTCAAATTGAAAGTTGTATCTTTTGAAATTTTGGATTAAAAGCTTTGACAGCATAAAATGCAGAAATGTGGTATGTAAGAACATGAAGAAGAGACTGCTAGATAAGACTGAGAAGACACGTAAGATGAGGAAGTCAGATACTCAAGGCTATATTTGTAAGATATCTTTCAGTGGGTTTCTAGGGTTATGGAGATTGGAAAGAGAAAGATCTTTTATGCAAAAGTTTGGCACTGCAAACATATAATAAGATGAAAAATCCTGCAAAGTTATTATGGGTAGGGAAAACAGAAGAAGAAATCGTGTGTTAGAGGTAGAACAAGTATTCCAAACAAAAAATTAAGAAAAGAAATAGAACTTGGAAAACTAAATTGTAGAGAAAATGATCAATCAAAACAGACAAACAAAACAACCTAAAAGTTGTCTGAAACTGAGTAGAATGAAGTCTTGCTTTTTATTAGGAAAAGGTTTTTCACCCAGAGGGTGGCTGGGCACTGAATCGGGCTCCCCAGGGAAGTGGTCACAGCACCAAGTCTGACAGAGCTCAAAAAGCATTTGGACACTTGCAGGCACATGGTGTGACTCTTGGGGTTGTCTTGTGCAAAACCAGAAGTTGGAGTGGATGATCCCTGTGGGTCCCTTCCAGCTCAGGACATTCTATGATGCTGTGCCATGCAGTGACTTTAGGAGTTACCATTATATTTGCTGCAATGCCAAGAGCTGTGAATTCCAAACATCTAGTATGAATTCTGAAGCATTTATGAAAAGTAAATCTTCATCAGTTCATAATTATTAACTTAATTGTATGAGACCTTACTTAAACCATTACATAAATTCACCAAAATATTCAAACCATTGAGCTCAGTACTGTCAATACATTTCTTTTAAAGCTTTGTGTTCACTAAGATGTTCAACAAAAATCATTTTCAAGCTCATTTATGCCAATCAGCTTAAAGAAGAAAGGCTCCATAAATCATCAGTAGAAGGCTGAAACTTAATTGTATATACATACAGCATTCTTTTTGCATTTTCTTGCTTTCTCTTCTGAAGTTGTATGTTTCATCTGCGTCAATGTGTTTGCATATATATTTATGGAAGGCGTTGTTTGGTAGTGGGATTACGAAACACTGCTTCTCTGTTGTACAATGTAAGTTGTGATCTTACAAACTGGAGTAAAATTGGTAGGCCAATGAGAGATCCACTTGGAGAGAGGGAGGGGACAATGTGCAGGGCTTTTCTTGTTCTCTGTGTCAATAATTATCGCAAGAAAGGATATCAACTGATCAACTCCCAGTCATGATTATCAGACTTGGCTGCACCTTGTTATGCAAACAAGTGAAATCATAGGATCACTATTTATTTTTGACTCTCAAAAAAGAACTGAAATAGTGGAAACTTGGCAAAATCAATACATAGAGGCAAGGTAGTTTATTTATATCAAGTCACTTTACTATACCATCTGTGTTTTCTCACACTTATGAAAACTATTGCTGTAGTCAAGCTTGGTGACAAAAAGTAGTTTTCATGGAAAAATGACTGTAAAGCTATTATCTCTGACTTCTTTGAAATAATTCCATAGGAACTTTGGCTTTACTGTAAGAACACCTTCTCATGTTTAATATTAATTCCATTCTTATAGGTACGGAATGACCTGAGGTGAAAGAAATTTGGTGAAACTAAGATCTTAGGTGTAAGTAGCTTTCAAGGACCATAATTAAACCATGAAAAGAAAAACAATAAAAAGGTATTGTAAATTAAGTGCAGATGAAAATTAGTCAATTTTAACTTTTTGAAAAGTTCATCTTAAGGTTACTATAACTACCATTTAAATCAGATGTCTCTTAAAAATATGACTAGAGAAAACAAGCAAAATACTATCTCACCTAAGATGTGAGACAAAATATTTCAGTGTTATTGTTTGACAACTTAAACATATTTAATTTATAAAAGCTAACTTAAATTGATTATAATTTTACCATTCATGATTACCATTGTAATTTGATATGAAATTATTACATGTGTGAAAATTAAATTGGGTTTTGTGTATTTATCATGTTAACTTCAATTTATTCTGCAGACACTAGTCACTAGGAGGAGTAATAGCAAAATAAAAGGTTTAAGTTTAGGGACCCTAATCTGGTACAATACATTTTTTTCTGTCACTGTTTGGAATTCCAAAGTAACTCAAGTTCCTCTGTTTGTATTTGTTAGGAAATGAAAGCTTAGCTTTGGAAATCCAGATAAATTTTATTGTACCTTGTATGGTGAATACATTTTAATGTCTTTCAGTGTATTCTGAGATATTACAGTTAGACATCACTAAGGACAGTAAACTAACAGTTTTAGCATTATTCCTTAAATCTGATCTCTAAGTTAAATCTTGCCCAATAAAATAATATTCTTGTTTGTTATAATAAAGTGTTCCTTGATTATTTTGACAGGAAAATAAGGTCTGGGTAACGTCAGGCCAGATCTTATAATTAACATATTTTCAGCAGTATAGCATCTGTTAAGGGGTCATATTAAATCCAGTGGATCAGTTTCTATGCAGAAAACTTCTCATTCCCAGTTTCATGCTCGGGGAAATAATATAATCTTACACATTATAAATATGTACTTGATTTTGCAAATAAGCATTTAGAGATAGATTTATCAAGTCTCTCAGCAGCTAAATGTTTCTATTTTGGCATATAAATTAGCAGTTTCATTTTCTGGAATGCTCACAGCTGCCAATTTTCAATAGAAATCATTGCATAATTTAAAATAAAATTGAATATTTCCTTTATTGTTTATATCCCCAAACGGAAAGCATGACCAGTCATTAAATATCTGGTTCTAAAACCCACTCAAACTGAAATCAATTAGGAAATTTACACTGGATTCAGTTGGATGGGAATCTGTTTTTAACAATTTCTAGATTACTTTGTACAGTACGTACAGTCATCTTTCATTTACATATCTGCTTTACATCAGTAGTATGATTTTTGGATCTGGCTTTCACAGTCTAACTGGTCTGAGTAGTTAAAATGTATTATAGGTCCTACTCCTGTATTAATGGGGGGATGAATAGCACCCCACTGAGAATTTAGAACATCAATATGAGGATAGTTAGTAAGTTTTTGAAAGTCATCAAGCTATTTTTTATCCATATCAATGAATTGACATGAGTAAATTAGCAAATATACACAGAATTCTGTTCACCTCTTTATAAATAACACTTCACGTAAGAAAGTTAATCGACTCCTTGCATCTACAGAAATCTCCTTTTCATAACCCTTCATTATGGCTGGCAGCTCCCTGAGCTCACTTCTACTCTTTGTGGGTCAGTCCAGTTGGGCAGTTAAAGGTGTGAGTGCCAGGAATCCTGCCATCTGGGTTAATTTATTTAAATTAGATAATAAAAGCCACAGGAAAAAAAAAATAGTGACTTGGCCTATACCCTGAACAGTGGAAATCTGTCAGAAAGGTCCTAGGGACATTTGAACAGCCAGAATTCAAATTCAAACTGCAAAACCTTTTTTTGCCATACATGCATGTGCAGTAATCATATGCAGCTGAAGATGTACAGTAGGAAGCTCCTTTTCTCATTTAGCTCACCTCCCATTTGCACTTTCTTGTCAAAAATACCAGTAGGCCTCCCCTGGCATGTAAGAGTAAATATTTCATTTCATCCCATATATTATTAATTTCTGTTGCTCATTCTGAAGAGACCTGTGTTATGGCAAAGGTTTATTTTTCATGTTTTTTACTAGCATATAATTGAATAATCCTTGAGAGTAGTGTTGATCTTGGGTTTTGTGTACCTGGCTAGAGTTAACAAGATGAGGATTTTCTCACAGACAACTGAGGATAAAGGAGAGCTTTGTTCCTAAAATTGTATAAAGAGAATCTCTCAGATCTTTAAACTAAATTCCGTAGGAGATACACCAGTTTTGACATGATACCTAATAATGGATATTGGTCACTTTATGGCTCATTTAAATAAGTCCTGTTCATATTTGTCCTAAAAAACCTGTTTCTCACAAAAATGGGACTCAGAAATTTGTATTTCAAAGCTAGTTATCGAATTAAAGAAATGGTTCTTGTTTCACTTTTAGATTTATGGAATAATAGTCCATGAGCTGTTTATGACATTAATTAAAAAACTATTCTGTATTTTTTCAATATCCAGAATTATTAAGACTATGAAAACAGGTGAAACTGTGAGTTATATTAAGGTTCATGGCAAGCATCCTGCCAAGAGCTTTACTCCAGATTTTTCAGAAGAACAGGTACAAAGATTTATTCAGCCGTTTGTTTATGTGGACCATTTTTGTTAGTACAGCTTTTGTTATAAAGGTCCTGAGTCTGTAGCACCACTGAAGTGCCCTGAGGTGCTAAGAAGATACAGTTGTTTCATTCTATATGTGAGGAGTGTTTTCTTTGATAAAGCTTTAATTAAGAAAGAAAAAGGAAAGAAATAAAAACTGCAATCAAACAAATAATAAAAAAAAAATAAAACCAAAAATCCCATAATGCAAGAAGATTTTAAATTTCAGTAATAATTGCCTTTTGTTACAACTGGTGGAGGATAATTTTTTTAATTGTTCATTTTAGTTCATTGACATCTACGTAATAAATAATGATATGTTAATATTTTCTGATGATGGTAAATCAACTAATTCAAAATAAAACAGAAACTTTCATTTCTGTTCATGTGCAACACCTGAAAAAAGGTGTTTACTATTGTTTTACTCAATTAAAAAATATGAAGCTCTATGGAAAATTACAGACAGTGCATGGTGATTACTTGTAACATATAAACATTGCTAAACTTTTTTTAAAGGTTTGCTTATAACTTCACCAAAATATTTTTAATTAATTGAACAGTAGCAATTTAAGTCATTATATTTTAACATTTGTGGCATAAATGTGTGAACTGTGTCTGCATTTGGGTTTCAGATCTTGACAGAAGCTGAAGTAAATACAATGATTTATTGTAAATAAAAGCATGATTTGTCTTGGTGTATTTATTCTCATTAGATATTTATCACAAACCTCAGGTACCATACCACAGATCAGTCTGGGTTCTGTGGGAATAATTTAGAAGACATAATTGTAAACAATTAGTTTTAAGCTAGGAAGTACCGACCAAAATATTTTAATTCACAGAGCCTAATATTACACTACAGGCTGTGTACTTGGGATTTTAATTGAATTTTTTTTTTTTTTCTTATTATTAACCACTTATTCTCACAAGGGATGGAAAAGCTCTACATATATACAATATGTCATGGTTATTGTTAGGGAAAGTAAAATGTTTCCCTGAATGAAACATTCATTCCCTGACCCTAGAAGTCACAAATCCTACAAAGCAGAGGTTTGTTAAGTGATAACTGTAAGTGACATGCTAACCTGCTCTAGATTCTGATGCAAAGTAATTATTTTGGGGGGTTGTTTAATGATAATAATGCATATTTTTAAATTAGTAACCTAAGAAATGTGATAGTGACTGACTACTCCTTTACACCAGAAGTTTGTTCACAGTGTTTTCGCAGCTGTCAGAAAGGCAGAGTTTTAACTGGTGTTTGTCAGTAGTCACTCGGTGAAGCCCCAGCTTTAACAAGACTTGGTGGTGGAACACATTAAGTGAAGCATGATCAGTTATATGGATTTCTTGAACATCTTATTCCAATATATGGTGAATGACATACTGAAGAAAGTGTCTGTATTGGATTAATGAGACAGCTGGGACAGGGCAAATTTAACCTAGTAATTTGGAAATGAGTCTGCAGGACTTTTGAATATAATAAAAAATACTGCATGATGGATGATAAATCCAGGTTTTCGAAATGTTGTTTTTACCTCCTACCAGAGCTGTGTTTAGGAGCAAGTTTCTGAATACTGGCTTTTGGATGAATAAGGATATGGATACAGGAATATAATTTCTGTTCTGTTCTAGAGTCTTTATAGATTTAGATGCTGTTTTGTTTCAAAGTCTCTTATTCTGTAAAACTGATAATATCTGTGACATACTAGGAAATTAGCCAGCTACAACTTCATATTTAGAGATGTTTATTTAATAAAAAAGAGAAAAAGCCTCTTAAGATAGTCAAGTTTTTGTGAACTTAGACCTAATTTTATGATCAAATGACTGATTAGTAATAATACATATTTCACAAGATAAACAGACCTAACTGAAAATATTATTTAGAAGAACACTGAAAATTATAAATTATGTTTGTACTTAAGGATTATATAAATCTTGAGTTGTTTCAGCAATTTGTGTTATGGTTCTAAAATCTTTTTTCTTATTGATTATTCTACAATGAACTTCAGGTTTACTTCTAAAACACATTGTGCTCAACCTACATTTGTATCTGCCTTCTAGATAAATGTCATCTCAGTATACTTTGGCAGTGACAAAAGCAAATGAAAAGAATTTAGAATGTAACATTAAATTTATATTCCTAGGTCTTAACATTTCCTCAGTTATGATGGCAGGGAGGGGAAGAAATTTTTGTTCTCTGTTTTGGAAGACTGTATAATTGCAGATTCCTTTAAATGATAGTGAATTAAGCAGGCAAAGCCTCTGTATCATAGAATCATAGAATATACTGAATCAGAATGGACCCATCAGGGTCATCAAGTCCAACTCCTGCCCCTGTGCAGGACACTCCAAGAGTCCACACCGTGTGCCTGACCACATTTCTTGAGCTTTGTCAGGCTTGGTGCTGTGACCATTTCCCTGGGGATCCTGTTCCACTGCCTAACCACCCTCTGGGTGAAAAACCTTTTCAAAGAGAGCAGGTAAAAGTAGAATGGTAAAGTTATTGGATATTCAGTACTAGAAAACCTATTGTGAATTCAATAGAATTAAACTTTTCATCATCATCTTCAACCTATTCAAGACCAGCAGGATACAGTGTGTCCCTCCTAACATTAGGAGTACATTAGAGACTGGTTTCATGACCCCTGCAAGCTTTTACTTCAGGTACCGCTATAAAATGCACTGATTTGGTCAATATCTAAATAATTGATATTTGGCTTACGAAGGCTTCATTTCAGAGAATGATTAATTGTGTGAGTTTTGTTATCTGGATTTGGCATATAAAATATTGCCTTATGAAAGCAACTCATCAACAAGCACCCAGTGCTAATAAGCAGAATGTAGAACTGAGATTAAAGAGCAGTTCTTACAAAAATACTGTTTTGATTCTGGATTTGGGGTTTTGGTGGGAATTTTTTTTGTGTTTTTGTTTGGTTTTGTTTTGGTTGGTTTTTTTTTATGAATGGTCTTGTTTTAGCAATAAAGACATGGTAGAGAAGAAAACATAAAGGGGGAAAAAAAGGAAAAGTGAGAAATAGGAAAAGTTGAGAAAATTGTGAAAGACATTGCTTGGATAGTCAAGCTGTTATAAAATATTCATAAAAGAGGAACTTGTCTGTTTCATTTGCCATGCCTTATGTTTCATACTGATTTCCATTCCTGTGTGATCAAATTGTTTTCTTTAGATGACACAGATCATCTGATTGAAGAAAAGAAAAAGAAAAAAAAAAGATTTTAGGCTGTAATAGAAGTGAACAAGGATTATCCGCTTCGCTCAGATAACTGCCACCTGACACTGCTTGTAATTGCATAGAGGTCTGAATCTTGGAGCATTAGCTAGAATATCACAAGAAGCAAGATCTGGTGCAGGAAGGGGAAGAATATAACATAGCCAATTTAATAATTTCATTCTGTTTCTGTCTTAAAGAAATACATGTAACTTTTTTCCTTCCCTATAAGAATAATTTAGATAAAAAATATATTGTAACCTTGCAATCTAGCTAATCTTTCACTTTTAGGTAGTTAGTGATTCTTGTTTAATAATAATATTACTATATAAAATAATATATAACATTTCTTCTAAGGATGCATTTCATAATTATATTTCTAATATTAGACTGGTTTAATTAACAATTTTCATATACTCTTTACTATCATATTTCAATTAAGGGAATTTTAAGTGTCCACACAAAAAACCATATAAATATACTCACACATTTAATTAAAAAAGCCCTCTACTTTTAGTCAATGAAATGTGCTTGGGAAATGAATAATGTATACTCAGATTATTTGCAACTATTGGTAAGGTTGCAGTTTTAATTGTAATTCTGTATTAGACAGATTTATTGTAAGTTCAATTTGCATTTAAAATATTTTAATCTGCTGACATGGACTCTAGTTAGATTCTATTATAGATTATATTTCCATGAAGTTTCTGTTATTAAATATAGTAGTTTAGGGTTTGGATTGTGGTTTTTTCCTTGGCTTTGGAACACTTAACTCCTGCTGTATTTTTATGTTCTACATGTCTAAAATCTGGATTGACTCCTCATGTTTCAAACATTATTTGAAAACTTTTCTGTCAGTTTCTAAAGATTTTTTAGCATGTAAAAAATATTTACTAAAAAAATGTGTGTCAAAAAGAATACTTTCTACATTATAAGCATGCTACTTTCAATACGTAAAAAGATTTATTACTAAATTGAAGACTTGGGTATCACTAAGTAAGAGGTGGGATGAAAGTACATGTGTGTGCAGGTAGGAGTTGTGCCTGTAGGGTTCTTCTCTTCAGTTTTCTTAAACAATCACTGGGGTAATAGTGTTTTCCAGTAAAGGAAAATTGCAAGAATATTGAAAATCAAGGCAGTTTAATTTTCTGTTATACTGGCGATGTTGAAATGAACAACTTGTCTGAAATCTTCTGTTTCTCAGTAAGTGATTTTTTTTCTTACATGTCAGTAGCATGGTCTGTATATCACCTTTCTGGTATCCTGTGGAGGAAGGTCCTGAACACTTGAAAAATAATAAAGTTGTGACTAATGAATTTCTGGTAAGCAGACAGATTCCATGTATGCAGCAATGTCTAGAAGTGAACAACTATGCTATAGTTTTGTGAATTTTTTTCGTATCATAGACTTCTAATACTATTTTGGAAATAATGATCATAGAAAATCTCTAGCTTTATTACTAAAAGAAGCATTTTAGTTTTTATTGTCAGTGGTACTAATAGCACATTTGAGAAGGAGGCTCAGAAATTAGAGAGCCGAAAGTACAAGCATAAGTGATTACCTTATTATTCGAATTTTATTAAAAAATAAGAAAGAGACTACAATTTTGCTATACACTGATGTTAACCTTCAAAGATAGCATTTTTCTCTTTTAAAAGGTTAAAAATGTTCTTAATTTAACATTAACACATTTGCTACCCTTCTTTCCTTAGAATATATTATAAGGTTGCATTCTGTAATTTCTGTGACTGCAGCTGTATCAAAGGTGTAGTTTTAGCTTTAAAATTAAAACTAGAACAATGTAGTCTTGTACTTTCATTTGTTTGAAATTGCTCCTAGAGACAAGATACAATATGGACTTTCATTTTGCATTTAGTCTTTTCTCTGCCACATAATTTGTAAAAGTATGTAAGGAAAGCTTACTTTTTCTCACTGCAAACAAATGTACTTATCAGGACAAACGATGAATCTCATGTACTTCATAATATAGCATTGCAAATATTGAAAATTTCTGTTAAAAGAATCCATGAAAACAAAGACTTTTTTTTTTGAGGGATGACGTACACCTTTTTTCCCCATTTATCATGACTGCCATTTTTTTCTGAATTTAATACACTTATTCATACTAAAAACATGGCAGGATAGTGTGGTCATATCAAAGTACCAGTCTTAGTCACTTCCTTTTTTAAATTTTTTTTAGCAAACTGAACATTCTGAGTTTTCAGTTGGGTATGGTTGATTGTGTCCTTTAACCTGCAGGTTTTATTCCTTCTCCTAGCTCAAAGAATCTCATTCAAGGTGTCCTTTTGGTATTCAGAACACAAGATTTACCCAGCTACCTGTTGGAAATGTTACCTTCTCTGATTTGATAAGCAGAAGTATACATATGTCAGAGCCTACAGCACTCAATCTGCCTATTTGTACAGGCCTGCGAAATTCATGCTTACACCTTGGATTTTCTTTCAAGTTTCATAATATGTTGTCACCTTGGCAGAACATGGCAAGGAAAGAAGTTAATACATAAACTAAGCACATGTCACGAGGTACCTCGTTATTTGATGGGGGCTATGCAGTCATACCTAGAGAAGATCTCGGACTGTTATGAGCAGTACAGACCCAGAAGGGACTCTGTCGTGTTGCAGTGGGGATTTTTGCAACATGCATAAGACAGCAAGGCCCGTGGAAAAACAGGGACTGATTCTTGATAGATATTTTTCAGAGATGTTTATTTTCCAGCCGCATGGCCGGGGTGCAGCCCAAGAACTGTGTCCATCACAGGACCAGCAGGGTCCTTCCCAGGCAGGGGAACACAAAACAACCAATGGGGAACGAGGTTGACCGGGAAGTAGGGAAACCCCAGGCCTCCCCGCCATGGTCCCCCAAACCCCGAACCCCATGCCAGAGGGGAGGAACCCCAACACTGTCGTGTGCTGGAGTTAAAGCAGAATGCATGATCATATGTGAAATGCTGAGTATCTGAATTTACTCTAAAAAGGAGTAATCAGAATATCAAGAGAAAGAAAAGATCACCCCCACTGAAAAGTCACTAATGTCACCAAGTCTTTTGGCACATCTTGTCTCCATCCAGGTTTGTGCAGCATTCCTGATTCCAGCCGTATCCACTTGATCTTGGTCAGGGAAACGCACATCCCAAACCCAACACCTCCCCATGAAATACTGAGTTCAGCTCAGGAAGACAATCTCTTGCCTGTCTCTGTTCCCAGCATTGCAGAGGCTGAGGGTCCCAGGCACACACAGCTACAGTCCCATCCAGCCTCAAAGCAACTCGGGCACCTGGGTTGTGGAACAGGAGCCCCTGAAGGACTGTGTGACACCAAAGCTGGCTGGTCTATCGGGCTGCACATTTGTAGCACTCACCTAGTTCTCTGGGCTACTTATTTCAGGAATAAGCAATGAAATATCTGTTTTGGTGGAGGTTTGGTGTGAAAATAAAATGTAAAGTAATATTTACATTTTGAACACATATTTTTCCAGTAAAACTTGCAGAAAGCTGCTAACAAAAACCAGTACAGTGAGGCTTCTTTTACCAAAAATCTTTATACCTGCTTGCTAAGAAGATTCACTCCTACCTATAAACCCCTTTATCATAAATTTTTTTTAGGGTTTTTTTTAGGGTTTCTTTGATCAATTTATTTTGATTTGAGAAAAATGAAACTATCTTTCTTTAATACAGGGGTTTATTGCCACTATCACTTCCTTAGAATTTGATTTTGGGTGTGTGATCCATCTATATTCATCCTGGAGAAAATGTAGAAGGTAATGCAATGGATAATGCAGAAGAAAAATGTTTTTGGTGTTTACTAAAATTTAGTAAGAGCTTTTTAAATAACAGTCTTCTGCAAAGTCTTAAACATAAAACTATTCAACATAAAGTTTTTGGGGCAGCAATGCTCTTGGTGTGTTTTCCTGTGGTGGTTTTTTGATATTTTCTATAATAGATTTTTGGTTATAAAATGTTGATATCCTATCTGTCATGTCCTGAGAAATAATTATCTGGTTTTTTGAAGAGAAGTTTGTGCTTTCCTCAAAATAGCAGCTATCACTGTACTGAATTCAGATGTTCTACGTTGTAAGGGAAAATCCTGTAAATCATCATGCACACACATCAACTGTATTTAAAAGCTTATATGTCTTTGGCGTAAATTTTGCTACATTGCCCAAGTTGCTCATTTATTCTACAGTTTAAAATACAAGTCAGACACAGGTATATTAAATATCCATCTGAATATCTCTAAAGTTTTGTACTAATCTCCTCAGTTTCCTTTGAAGAATTATCCTGAAAAGAACTTTCTGAGAAGTTATTCACACCCACTTATGGTGTGTAATTGATTTTCTTGTTTGCCTCTACCTTTAAGGGAAACAATTAAAGCAGGAAGAGGTTTGCTGCCACTTTCATTGTTGTTCCTTTTTGTGTAACAACAGGGGTCTGGAGATTGGTTATTTTGCTTTATGGAAATGTTTAATGATCCTTTTTAAAATAAAGATATGTGACATTTTATTTTCTATGTTCAAAACAAACTCAAAATAATTATAACATTAAAAAGTATAACATTAGCATTCTCCCTTTTCTGAAAATTATATCAAACTGGGATTTAAAAACAATCCATTGATTTAAAAGCCAAATTTGATCTCACTATAATTTTTCTAATAAAAAGCTAAATGTTTAGAATCATTAAAAAGGCTACGGTTGAGAGACAAGCAGTCAAACAAGGAATCCAGACACATAATTTTGTCTTTCACAAAAGACATTTCTAAAACTTTCCTAATCTGTTTTCATCATCGTCGTATTCCCCAATGCCTCTTTTCTCCAAACTCAGTGTTCGATCAATCATGGGTTTTAAATTTGAACTTTCAGAAATGTTTTTCTTTCCAAGCTGAACACCACTACTACGACCATTCCTGACAAAACAGAACACAATATACTTTTGCAACAGTAAAGACAAAAGTATTACTAAAACTACTTCATCCTAAGTACTCTCATGCTAACATTAGTGACCACAGGAAAGACTAAACAATCATGTCAAGTTCGAAACTCAGCTCTTCAGAGAAAGTTGTTCAAAGTGTTTTGATTTTTCAACACCAGCATTACAGGGTGTTTAGGCATAAAAATATTGTGGTGAATAAAATATTGTGGTGCAGTAATTTTAGGATGTATATTTAACTTCTTTCCTCTCATAATTTTCTAACAACAGTGATTTCAGGTTGAGATTTCAAAGAACGTTTTGGTAATACTGTGTTTTGGTACCAGAAAGTAAAAGCATTTAACTTCAGTTTATGCAACAGTTTTGGACTAGGCTGTTACCATCACAGGATGACGTGAGTGAAACTTTAAACCATTGCTCTTTAACCTGCTAACTGCCATATTTTTTGTGAAAATCTCTTTCAAGCAAAATTTGTGTGATTTCTACCAGTACTTTAAATAAAACAAGGATTTTTATTTTTTTTTTCCTTGACAGTTTTGAAGAATTGTACTGGCAAAAGTTCTGGACTTGTAGTTAACTGAGGATGTATAAAATGTGATATTCTTTCTGAGAACTTCTGAGAGGCAAGGGAGCTCTAAGCAAGTGTTGGATAGACCTGCAGCTGTAAACAGATGCTGAACTAAAATGACATGAATGAGAGAAGCTTCTCCTTTTAAAACTTACCCACAGAATTTAGCAGAACACATAGAAACTGAAATTTTTGTATAATCTTGCAAGTGTCCTGGGCATCATGGCATTATGTAGGATGGGGCGGATGGGGGTTGACTCTGTTTATTTTGAGCTCTGTGTTAGCATGCTTTAATGCTTTGAAAATAAAACAAAGAAATTTGGGCTCAAATAAGTTATAATTAGAAAAAAGATTTGCACAATAAGAAAACATGGTGGAGGAAATCACAGTGGCTGCAGAGGCTTAGAGTGGAATATACTATAAAAGAATACAGTAATGTAAGGGTACGAAATAATTTAGAGGGAAAAGAATGAGATTTTTTCTGCCACTGAAGTTTTCTTAAAAATAAATTTATGGTGGATAAAAAGCATGTAAGCAAGTAAACTTCATGTTTGTCACATTGTCATAGAAGATGAGACAGAGACTGGAAAGTGATGCCTCTCTTTGCTAAGGAAACTGAGTGCTTCTGATGTGCATCCTGAATTTGGAAAATTTTTTTCTGCTGAGTTAGAACAGAAAAGCACACGACACTCCATTAGGTAATTTCTGGCTGTCTACATTAGTAGAATGTTGCTATTTATATTTCTTGCCCATTTTTAAAATTCCCCTGAAAGCCATCTACCAATTCTGTGTCGTCCAACAAATATGTTAAGTTCAATGCAGTCCTACACAACTCCTCTGCAAATCTTTAACGTCATAGCACACACATCCAGATGTCTTTCCCTGACTTTAATGTAGAAATGTCAGTTTCTAAAATACAGGGTATTTACTCATGGCTCTATATATCTGCTCACTTGAAGTCTCCCCAGCAGGGATATTTTTGTAGAATATGTTAGAAAGAAAAAGAAAAAAAACCCTCTCGCTTCTTGTATCAATGTATTTGGCAACTAATTGAAGCATGTAAAAATAGTGCACGCCGCAAACTTTGTAGTTCTTGGGGAGCTGTTTTTTCATTTTCATCAGAAAATGTAAGGATTTTGATTTCCTTGGAGTACAGATATCTTATGGAGACAATATTTTGAAGCACTGATTAGTTGACAGCAGAAAGAGTTTGGTTTATCATTTTGTCTTAAAAGTACTTACTGTGATGGTGGGGTGTGGTGGCCAGTGAACACACATTACAAGGGACAAAGGGTTTTCAGTAAGACAAGTCCCCAGTACCACAAGAAGCACTTCATGTTAGGCTGACCAAAAAGGCTTCTCCCAGGACGCAGTGTTCTGTTATGTTAATCTATCCCAGTTTGGATTCCCTGGTTGGCTGTCAGCCTCTACCCCTTGTCACTCCCCCAGAGCTTCCCCATTGGCCCCCGTTCCCTGGTCCCGCCTTTTCCCCGCCCCTGGATTAAACTGTGAGCTTTGGGATCATGTTGGTGTTTGCTTCTGCAGCCTTTGAGAGTGTAGCAGCAATAAATGCTCCTGGCGGAATGCACACAAATGCCCTTCTCGACTCTTTGCTACCGACTCCAATACTGAACCCACCCGTGCGTCTGTGGGGGCACGCAGGACCCCACGGAGCTGGGCAGGGACAGTATTAGTGGGTGAAGGGAATATATTGTATATATATTTACTGCTAAAGATGGCAAGAAGAAAGCTAAAAACAATATCTCGAGATTTACTGTCCAAGGAGACTTAACTTTGCAAGACTTTTAACAATTTTGGGCTTTTATGACAATGAGCAGTGTCCCAATGATCATGGGCCCATCTTTCTAGCTGGTCAAGGTCCCTCTGAATGGCATCTCTTCCCTCTAGAGTATCAACCACACTAGTCAGCTTGGTAGCATCTGCAGCCTTGCTGAGTGTGCACTCACTCCCACTGTCCATTTTCCTGACAAAGGTGTTAAATAATATCAATTCCAATATGGATCCCTGAGGCATGTGATTCTTTGCTATTCTCCACCTGGACATCAAGCCGTTGACTGAAATCTTTGAGTATGACCATCCAGCCAATTTCTTATACATTGAGAAGTCCACCCACCAAGCCCATGTTTCTGCAGTTTGAAGACAAGCATGTTGTGTGACACAGTAGGAAATGCTTTGCACAAGTCCGGGTAGATGACACCAGCTGGTCTCTCCTATCCACCAATACTGTAACCCAATCATAGAAAGCCACCAAATTTGACAGGCACAATTTGCCCTCAGTGAAGCCATGTGGGCTGTCACAGATTCCCTCTCTGTTTTCCATGTATCTTAGCACAGTTTCCAGGACGATCTGCCTTATGCTTTTTCAGGGCTCTAAGGTGAGACAGTGTCTCGGTTTGAGACAAGTTTAGGGGGAAGCGCCCTGTAAGGGACATCTCCTCCACAGAAGACAGGTTTCAGCACTCCCTCCCCCACTGATACGAAAGGAAATTCTTGGATGAAAGTGAAAAAAACTTTTGATTTAACAAGCAGAGTGCCAGCACAGGGCACAGGAAAAATATGAGTAATGTCAGATAATAAACCTTCTCTCTGCAGAGAAAGCTGGTGGATTTAGAGTTCCCTCTGTAGCTGGCTCGGGCCCTCCCGAGGTCTGAGGCCGGGATGCGGTGTCACCCCAGCCTCCCTGCTCGTCCACAGGGTCCAGTGATCTGGTTCTCCAATCACAGCTAGGCCGAACAGTTCCAGAAGAGGAAGAAGTTGTTACTGGAGGATTTTGCTATGCTGATATGGGAAAATTTCTTGCCTCGGCTACCAGGCTGGCTAAAAGCAGGAAGGTGCTCCCTTGCCTCTGCAGCGGTGAGAATGTGGAGAAGTGTGTGTGAGTCCTTGAACACAAACTGCGCTGAAGAATTCACCCGGCTTCTCTCCCCCCTCTCCTGGACACAGCTTAAAGCTATGGGACCCATTTCTGGGCATAAAGCAGACAGGGAAATACAGTATTATCATAAAATCACCACAAGACAGACAGACTGGTCTGTAATTCTCTTTTTTGTCTTTTTCATTTTTATAAGACTATAGCAAGTCTCACCAGAACAGTCTGTGAGAATACAAATCTCTTCCACTCTGGGTATAATTCTTCATTGCAGAGGAAGAAAAGCAAAACCAAGAAAGCTTTAGTTAAATTCATCATTGTGAAATTACATCCAAACACAAATTTCAATTCTGAATTAAAAAATCAAAACCATGCAAGAAGTAAATATTTGTCTGAAGTACCTTAAACTGTGTGATGATAACATAGAATCATGGAATTGATTGTTTTAAAAAAGACCTTTAAGATCATTGAGTCCAACTGCTAACATAACACTGCCAAGCTCACCATTAAACCATGTCATTTAGTGCCACATCTGCACATCTTTCAGATACCTTCAGGGGTGGTGACTCCACCACTTCCCAAGGCATCATGTTCCAATGCTCAATTACCCTTGCAAAGAATTAATTTTTTTTCAATAATTAACTTTAACCTCCCCTGGTGCAACTTGAGGCCATTCCCTCTCATCTTATCACTTGCTACTTGCCTACCTTGCTGCAACCTCCTTTCAGGCAGTTGTAGAGTGATCATGTCTCCCTTGAGCTTTCTTTTCTCCAGACTAAACAACCCTAGTTCCCTCAACTGCACCTCGTAAGACTTGTGCTCCAGAACTTTCACCTGAATGTAACAGAAAAAGAGGAACAGATGAGCTGATAACTGATGCAGAATAATACTATTTAAAACTAAGCTCCTGTGACTGCAGCAATTTAAAAATTGGGAAACTATTATTGGTAGTCAAGGAATATAAAAAAGAAGTGGTCAGAAATAATGAAATGAAGATTAAAAGCAGTGTAGGAAACCACATTGGCTTTGGCAGTCAAACTGCAGTGTAGAGTTGTCACTTAATATCTAATCCAATAAAACTGATGCCACTGGGAGTTTGCTGTGAAGTTCAATGAATGTAAAATAAAGTTCTAACTAAATCAGTTTAAAATTATAACCTCATTTTCTCCTTCCTTTCTTTAATGTTCTTTAAATATTTTGTGTTTTGAAAGCTGAACTATGACTCGTTAGCAGAAGAACCATATTCTTGTATTTCAAGAGATCACCTTTGCAATTCATTAGTATTCAAAATGTTGTGTGAAACATTGTATTTAATTTATATGGATGGATGCCCAATATATTCTAAAAACATAAAGCTTTCTACAAAGAACCATGCATTCAGCAAGTTTTCATATTTTAAGAAAACCCATTGAAATGAGACAAAAGATACAAAAGATACAAATCAAATGCTGCATAAACTAGCTGTGAAATATGCATCAATTTAGACCCAAGAACATGCATTATTTAATAATATTAAGCTTTACCAGAACATACTCCACTCCAACTTGTATGATTAAATGACAGGTTATTCCCATCTCATATTAGCAAAACACAGGGTGGTTAAGATTTAAGTGTTTATTGATGCTTTACAGTTGCAGCTGTAGCATGCAGTAAAAATTATATATGATGCTCTCTTTTAAAACATTCTGTCTTGGCAAAAAGCAGCAATCCCCTCCATATTTATATTTTATCCATAATAAGAAGATAGTTACCCTTTCTGGGCATGAGAAAGCATATAATTGAGCATGCTTAGGAATCCAGACTATTGATGTTTAGGAATTAGTTCTTAAGGTTCAGTTCATTATGAAGCTATAAAGAGCAAAGACCAACTGTTACTCCAAATATGTGGTAATACAAAACAGATGTTATAGTACCAGGGAGGACTGTACTTCAAATTTGTTTTAATTACTCTTGAGTGCACCTTCTAATGACAAATCTTGTTTTCTGCTTCTCATTCTGAGTAGAAGCCATACCACCTAGCCACTTTTGAATGCATCATTGGGCGGAAATCTTTCTGGTTCTAAAATCTGTTAGCCTGAGGCCAATCAAAGGCCCTTGCGCCTTCAAAAAATAAATGTGTGATGAAACAGCTTTTTCATCAGAGAACCAACCATAAGATTTTCCCACATATAGTTTATTCATCCATCCCAAGTTATATCCTATTGAAGAAAGACATTCAAACCAATTAAAAAATTACAGAATACTTACATGTCAATCCTAAACTGAGATACTTCCTTGTGTGCTTTTGACAATTCCTTTTAGACCAATTTATCCCATCTTCCTTGATTAGACTGATTTTGCCTTTCAAAGGACTGCTTGCAACTCAGCCTTGAGCAGGTGTCAGGCTGTTTATTTCATGCCCCTCATGAAATAGTATAGCAATGCCATCCTTGACATTGCTTTGCCTATTTCTTACTTTCCTCATTTGGTTCAGTTTTTTATATTGAAGCAGGGTGGTAACACATAAGTAAATACCCATTTGCAGCATTCATATCATCATATGGTCAAAGTTGTCAGTCTCCACAGAAATATTTTAGTCTTTTCCTAGATATTTGAGCTATTTAGATTAAAAATAAAAGGAAACTAGGTCAAGAGCATGTAAATTTAAATAACTGAAATTATATATGCAGCTAATAATGAAAAGTGACTGTTGACATCAGTGGAACTCCTATTACTGCTATAGGTAGGGATATTTCTTCCTCGTCAAGATTAAGGTTACTGTTTCATGGGAGAAAAAATTAAAAATAGTAAATTTTCCTAAAAGCCATAAATATATTGATTGAAGTTAAATGAATTTAAATGAATTTAAACTCCATGACAAATGGAGTTCATTTTTTACGAACCGGAGATGATGTGATGTGATATGCTGGGTTTTTCACATTGAAGGCACTGACATCTCATAAGCATCATAATTAAATCATTAAATCGTTATTACCCCCAGGCATTGGTATTGGGATCAGTAGTAATTAATATCTTCAACAATGACATATACAGTGTGATAGTTTGGACAGGACAGCTTGCACCCTCAGCAAATCTGCAGCTGACACCGTGCTGGGTGGTGTGGATGATGTCTCTGTGGGGTGTGATGCAATCCAGAGGGACCTGGACAAGCTCAAGAAGTGGCCCATGGGAACTCCATGAGCTTCAACAAGTTCACGCAAGATCCTGAGCCTGTGTCAGGGCAACTGCTGATATCAATCCAGGCTGGGGATGAACAGATTGAGACCAGCCCTGCTGAGAAGGATTTGGGGGTGTTGGTGGACAACAGGCTGGACATGAGCTGGCCATGTGCCCTTGCAGCCCAGAGAAACAAATGGGTCCTGGGCTGCATCCAAAGCACCGTGGGCAGCAGGTGAGAGAGGGGATTTTGCCTCTCCACCCCACTCAGGTGAGACCCCACCTGCAGTGCTGCATCCAGCTCTGGGGTCACAGCACAGGAAGGACATGGAGCTGTAGGAGTGAATCCAGAGGAGGAAACAAAGATGATCAGAGGGCTAGAGCATCTCTGCTATGGAGACAGCTTGATAGAGTGGAATTATTCAGCCTGGAGAAGGCTCCAGAGAAATGACATTGCAGCTATTAGTATTTAAATGAGGCTTAAAAGGGGGGAAACTTTTTAGCAGGGGTAGTGTTAAAGGAGAAGGAATAGCAGTTTTAAACCAAAAGAGGTTAGATTTAAACTAGATATAAGGAAGAAGGGAATTTTTTGCTATGAGGCTGATAAAACACTGGAACAAGTTGCCCAAAGAAGTGGTAAATGCTCCAAGGTCAGGTTGGACTGGGCTCTGAACAACCTCATCTCTTTGAGGATGTCCCTGCTCATTGCAGAGAGGTTGGACTAAGTGACCTCTAAAGTTCCCTTCCAACACGAGGTATTCTGTTTCTATGATTCTATGATATTTAGAAGTGCATGGATGAATAAAAAGGCTTAATAAATTATGAAATGATACTAAAGTATTCTGAAGTAGAGCCGATATTTTATTTTATTAATGTTACACTGATATTTGACGAAGTAGATTCAGAGATAAACTTTTTTTTAAAAAAGGGAAACATAAGCATGAAAAAGAAATCCAAATCATCAGTACAAATCCTCAGAGTTACACAGTATCAAATGCAAATTTTGCTGATTGTGGAAAAATAATGTTTATATATAAATAAGCAAATGTAATGTATGTATTTATGCTGATCTTCATGTTATCTTATACAACTATTTCAGTTTTATTCTCAGAGTGGAATCCAATGTATCTCCCATAACTCATTGTAAATAAGATGTTTGTTCACCTGGGAAACAGCTTTTCACAGCTCTATGGCTGTTTTCTGAACTGCAACTCCCATGAACCATAGCAATAACATCACAAACCCAGTGTTTCTAGTTTTCCCTTCATTCACAGAAAAGAAAATATTTTCTGTGGAGCAGATATAAAAGAAGTGGAACCATCCCTTGACAAGCACTAATAACTGACTAATTTCATCATATTGAAAGAAAGGAGATAAGGATTCCAGTCATGAAAGTTGCATTGTGTTTACTTCCTCTGGTTTTCTCAGATAGATTGATTTCTAAGGAAGCCATGCTGAACACATTTGTAACAGAGGATTGAAACGTGAGACAGCAGATATTACTTAAAGGAGTACACTATTGAAACATAAATTCTAACAGCTAATATGTCAGTAGCATATTGCAAGATCACAGTGATGCAACAGTGATGCCTACAGCATCAACAGTTGTCTTGGGTGGGAGGACGGCAGTCAGTTTTGCAATTTCTAGATCACAGTTGTTCCCATTTATGTAAGTTCAGAACAGCATCCTAGGAGACACCTTGACAGACTGGCTTGACAAACTGCTCCATGGTGTGGCCTGTCAAAATCAGCACAATCCCTGTAGGGCATGAAGGGACAAAGCTGAAGATTTCCACATGCCATCACTCAGCTGCTTCATGTCTTGTGTTAGAATTAAGTTCTCTTGCGTAACACCAGCCTCTGCAAAGCACTTGATTCCCACTACCTCTTACCAGTATTCCTACATTCCCACACTTCAGAACTTCCCTAAGGATGATTTAAGAAACTGTTTTGTCCTTGTATGGGCATCAGGGGACCCCAAATATAAGAGGAAAAATGTGGAATGCAAAGACACCCTTGATGTCCCTCTCTCTTTCAACTTCTTGAAAGGAAGGTCAGAAATGTGAGGGAATTAACCCTTTTTCAACTTAAATATGCCATTTGCCACTTAGCAAGGGAAATATTTCACTGATAATTGATAGTAAATGAGAAATTCTATGCATAAGTAATAATCATTCAAAATATTAATAAAAATTATTTGGAAATATGCTGATTCACTTAAATACCAAATCAGGGATGTTCTGTCATAAATATAAAATGAAATGCTTGTGTTGTACATAAAAGTAACACTGCTTTAAACTTTTCCATCTTTAATGTCTGATGGTTTCGTATATACCCTCAAGCGAGCAGGACTGTGTGAGGTTTCAACCTAAGGGTTGAAACCCGTTAGTTCCTAGTTTCAGGTCCGGTAAGAAGGAGAAAGAGGAAAAGGATGAGGAAGAGGAGGAAGAGGACGAAAATGATGTCCCTAGACAAGATCTGGCATGACTAGAACAAGGCTGTATTTCCAGGAGAAAGCCACACTTTCTAATCCCTGTGGCAGCAGCCTTCCCATGCCCAGGCACAGGCAGTGACTGTGCAGCTGATGAGTAACAGCAGATGGAGGCTGCTTTCACCAGTCATGCCAGAGCCTATGTCAGTGAAGAGAAATTATACTAGAATGAAGGCTTAAAATGAAAGGAGATACATAATTAAAAAGTTGAGACTCCTTATCATCATGTCATTTTAACCTTGTTCCATTAGCAAAAATAAAATAAGTCACTCAAGACCAACTGCATGTGAAAGAGTCTATTTTAAACTTGTTCCAAATTGCCTCTGAGCTTATAATAAGCTGTACTGGTTTTTACTGACAGTAATTTTTTGTTACTGTGCTTTCTGTACTGATATATTGTGATAATCCCTTGTATGTTGAGGTAGAGGACTACACTTAGAATGCGTTCCAATTGATGATAATGAAAATATATTAAACAAGTTAATAAATACCCTATTTCCCCATTCTGGCTGCTGCTCTTATATTCCAAATCATTGCAAGCATTTAAGGAGATTGCTGTTCTGCAGACACAGCAGAGGCAACTAAAAGAATTTAATAATTTCTTGGAGCAGAATGAAAGTTTTTGCTGCTTTCACATGTCTCTCAGTAGGAAAAGACATGCAGTTTTTTAGCAAATAGACAGAGTTACCGCTCTTTGTAGCTGGGACCAGGGAGCTCGTTGCAGTTTTATGAAACTGTAAATGTCAGATCTTGGTTTAGTTATGGCTGTTAGAAATCTGTATACATATTTTCAGGGTGGAAATTCTGTTGGATCTTGTTTGCAGGCTATGGTAAAAGGCCCTCAAAATTATGTCATAACTGAGGAGGAAAATGGTGGCTTATTTCATGACCTGAGTCTTCTCCAACAGCTCCTCTGATGAAAACAACTGCATGTTAGTTTTCAGAAACAAGCTGAATACATAGAATTTTTCTCTTAATTTTGACATGGTCCTCAGTGCAGATAAAAATTATAATGTACTTTGTTCTGTAAGGTGCTTGTACAGTACCTACATAATTCAACAAATAAAAGAAGGGCTATAAGATTTGAGATTTAAAGTCAATAGGAGAGTTAAGCCCTCAGCCTTGGGAGAGGGGGGCAGGGTAGTTTGATTTTGGAGTTCACACAAATAGGTAATCTTGAAGGACTGCATGACAAACATTTTAGTCAACTTCCTTCTTGAGACACCTACTGTTGCTCATCTTCCCAACAGGGAATTTCACACAGCCCAGTGAAAATACCACCAAAAAAAACCCCCAAAAAACAAACAATCAAATAAAAGCAGTAGGAAAAGAGTATTCATTCTGTGTCTAAGATGACAGGGCATCAGAAGATCCATTGCTCTGTCATTGGAATAAAACAGACTGTTGGATTTCTTTCAAACCACTAATTTCATTAAAGTAAATTGTATGCTTTATATTGCTGATGCAGTCAGCTACTGTTAGAATAGTATTTTATAAATTCTCTAAGCTATTGATGGCATTTTTCTGGTTCCATCTTAAAATTGTTTTATTTAATCACCTTTTACTTCTCTAAGTGTGGAAGGTGGGCTGTATTTGTGAAGAGGAAGGAAGTGAAAGGGACTGAGAAAATTCAGTGAAAGTTACCCTCTTCCATAATTTTGGTGGAAGTTCTCTGAAGTTGTCTGGAGCCTGCTATAAATGTGTGAATCTTCCATGTTTTATTTTTCAAATCTTGCCTCTAGTTTTTCCAAAATTGAAATTCTCAGACTTTGCATGAAAAAAAATCTTTTTCAGATAAGGTCTGATTCATGGAACTTCTAAAAATAGTTTAATTAATGCAAAATTTGCTATCAGAAGCAACTTAACAAGGAAATACTACTGAGTTTTCCTGTCAGATAGAAGGATAAGTAGCTCTTCCTTATTGCCTGTAAAAGTACGATGTTATTAGTCAGCTTACAACTGGCTTCAGTTCTTTGGATGAAACTAAATTTTTAACAACTTTTTTTTCTTAAAGAAAGGTATTATTGCATAATTCAAATCACCTCTAAGCTATTCCTCCTGGCACATTTGGTCAAAAATCTTGGGGCTAATAAAAGCTATTAAAAAAAATCTTCATATTAGCAACAGAATTATTTGTCCTTGAAGAGGAAATATTTTTACTTGTCATGTACATTGCTCAAAGAAAAAAAAACTTTGAACAAGATCATATTCAGCTTCTTGGCTAGAGAGAAATATTCAAAATTGGTTAACATTAGGAACTAACCATTACCTGATAAAATGTTGTGGTGTACAGGTGTAGTGTAACAATGATGCCAACATCTCATTGCACTGGCCCAGGTTTTCCACCTGACTTCAGTCAAGAAAAACAGTTTCAGGTATTTATGGTGCCATCATGTGGAGACTTCTGAGCATTGAAGAGCTTGAATTAGAAGAGCTCGTATTACAAGGAAAGGAGATCTGGACCCCAAAACAGTGCTTATAAGCTTGAGCTATAAACAGGTGCTTGAAATTAAGAAATCCTAGCTCATTTCTGAGTCAAACTTCTGATCTTCCTGCCCTACTTAGGTATTTTCTCATGACAGTCACACAATCTACCAGAACTTATGTGTTTTACCTTGGAGAAAAAAATGCCCATGAATTTTTTCCCCAACGGGAAAGAATATAATTTTGTCTTAAACTAATGTAGATGAAGAAAAATAATGGCATCGTTAAATAAAGATAAATATAAGTTACATATTTTCTTCAAAGCATTCATGCTTTTCCAGGGACAGAGTATTCTTAGGCTAAAGTTATGCAGAAACAGGCAGGCTGGAAGGTTTTCTGTGAGTATATTAAAAAGACTAGGTCAAAGTTGCAAGTATCCAGGCTTACATAGATGGAGGGAGACAAGTATACTCCTTTGTACATAATCCTAAAAATCAGAAAAATATTTATCTAATAGTAATTTTAATGTCTTTTTTTCCATTTTTTCAAGGACAAAATTATTTAATCTACCTAGGAAGCAACTGAATTAAGTCACTTCCCTTTTTTCCCCTAGATTCAAGATGGAATTTTATAATAGTTCCTTTTAATTCCATATAGATTGGCCTGCACAGATGCTGTGATTCATCGTGTGAGCCTATTTATGCTCTTTTATTTTGCTGCATAGGACAAATTGTTCTTTATCAGTTCTTTTATGAGCATCCCATTGAATACCTCTATGCATGCAGAATGGCACATTGTTTCCTAGACATTTTTTTTTTTCTTTCTCAAGAGAAAAGGAAAAAGGAGCCCCCTAAACCTGCAATAGATACTTTCCCACTTTTCTGCTCAAAGCATTTCATTGTCCTAGTCTTTCTTTAGAGAAATAACACTCAGTCTTCTGCTGTTTCCAATGAAGAATCCTCTTGGTTGCTACATCTGATGTCTCAACAGCTGCTTATCAGCTTTTTAGATTTCTGTATGAATTTTTTTTTTTTTTTTTTTTTTTTGAGATAACAAGTTGTCCTCCCATTTGCAGTCTACGTTTGAGAATAAGGACTTTTTTTTTTAAAGTGTGCCTGCAAGAAATTTATACAAGGAATATAAATGTGGTGGAGGTTCTTTCCTGTAGCACACTTACACTAAGGTTAAAAAGTAACCTCTTACACAGACTAATCTGCCTAAGAAGTCAATCTGGATAATTTCTAGGCATGTATCTTATGATTTCACACTATCATGGAAAAGAAAGCCCTGGTTTTATCATCAAATATTTAATTTACACATTTTGATTTTTAGAGTGATCAGGTATTTATTTTATGCATATAGTTTGGAAAGTTCAATTATTGAGGTTTAGATCATATGAAAAATTTTGGTAACTAAAATAGGTTATCAGGAGATGAAGATTTATGTAAGAGGATGACAGGCAATAATTTTATCTTTCTGAATTTTTTAGAAAGTTTTGATGGAGTTATAGATGGGCCTTGAGTGGACTCTACAGGTATTTCTGTATGTCTTACTGCAAATATGTTTTGTATCACTCTCCAATCTCTTTTCTCCAGGGTGTTAATTTTGAAACTTGTAGCTAAAATGCTGAGATAAGAGGTAGTATAGTATGTGGTATTAGAAAATTATTGTTGCCTTGTGAAGGAAGCTTAGGGAAGGGAGGAATTATATACAGGCAAAAATAAATGTGGTAGATAAATTGCAAAGTAAACTGGCTAAGAAATTACAAGTGATCAGGAAGAAAAAGGAAAATATGTGAAATGAGTAAACCGAACAAGACTGTGGGTTTGGGAAGGATCCTTTGCAAGTAGGTAACAAGTTCTAGTCGGGCCACATCTTAAAATCCCAAACCTGTCAAATTTTTTTACCCAGAACATATTATTCTTACATAAAAAGACAAATGAGTATTGAGTCTAATGGGCCTCTGAGAAGTTACATAGAAAAATTATTATAAAATTACTGCTTAGCCTTTGGTAACAAGAAGAATCTGGGTAACTGCAGTACTTCATGAACTGTAGTACAGACAGTTACTGGCCTGTGTGACTTTATGTTTTCCAGGGGTAGCATTCTGGTAAAAATATGGGATTTGTAATGGTTTGTAGTCAGCTGGAGAAAGCACTATAAACATTATGTTTGATGGCAGTCTGAGACTTGAGGAGGAAAGGCGGTTTCCTTTTGACCTTAATTTATGTGCTGTTAAAATTAACTTTGGATAGACAAATGTTTTGCCTTTAAAATTAGATTAGTGTACTTATATTTGCATCAACAACCCAATTACAAATGAGACACTTCCAAACTTGTCTTAAAATGTCTGGTCAAATTTCAGCCCAAGTCAGTGTCTCTTTCAAGCTACAGAAGAAAGATTTAGTAGTTTTTTGACATGATCTGAAAACTGAGAAAGTTCTTGAAGAAATATAGGGAGGAGCAGGGAAGATTCCTTTTTTTCAGGAAATTAAGATTAATTTCCTAGAAGGTTGATAATGCTAAATTACATTTATTTTATCAGTACTTTTGATTATACTTGTGAAAAACTTCTAATGATAAAGGTCATGACCTAAATGGTTTATAAACCATCAGCCTTACTGAATTTGGATGGACAAATAGAAAAAACATTTGGGAGACAAAGGTGTTAAAAGTAGTTTAAATATTGCTGTTACACTTTGATATTTGTATTGTGTTAGTACATCCACAGTTACAGGTAGCAGTGGCATGAATATGTACACAGAGATGGTCATAGCCACGGGGTTGAAAGTCCAAAATATGACAGTAGCACATTAATGAAAAAAAAAAAATATATATATAAGAAGAGCCAAGAAAAAGTTAACAAGTCTGGTTAATATGACATATGTCTGTGAAGGTAAATTAATCATCTTATATATGTCAATAAGGTTTACAGACTTTACAGCTAACATATTCCAGACCTTCAGACTTTCTCTGTTTTGGAGGGGAAGGAAAACAAACAAACAAACAAACAAACAAACCAAACCCCCCAAAATTGTTGAGTACATAAGCTAAACAAATACCTTTTTAAAGAAAGATTTATCGTTCAAATTAAAATTGTGACTGAGCAGTCTGTCAGAGGCTGCCAGAAAGGTTTATCCCAGTATACCTAGTGAAAGTAAATACAGAAATACTGCTGAAGGTTATGGGACTGTTCTGGGCTCAGAGCACACAGAGGTCAGAGATTACAGAAATATATACTGTGATAAGCAGAATTTTTTACAGCACTGATGCTCTTGATAATGGGAAAGTAACACCAAAATCATCATAAAATCACAGTAAAAACCAAGAATTTTTTTCCTTTCCTTTAAGGCAAATCTAGGGAGAAACTGAAATACCAATAAGTGGGGATGTTTCCACTATTATTATAATTACTCTTGTTTACTTATGGGGCACAGTGTGAGTGCATGAGTCTGCTTTCTGACACAGCACAAATTATGTACAGTTTGACTTGCAGAAATAGATCATCTTTGTGGGTAAGAGAGCACTAAGGAGGCCCTTAACCAACATTATTTTTCAGTTGCAAACCAGTCTTTGGTAAAATTTGCCAATCCTATTAAGTGCTGTGGACTGATTTCTTACATTATTGGAAATTAAGGAGTGTGAAAACAAAACTGATTTTAAAAATTTTTCTATGTTACACAACATTTCTTTCAGTACTATTTTTTTACCTAGGCTTTCTTTTCACAGAAATATCATTTAATAGACATTTCATCCTTGGTGTAGTAATAGTTCCCATCTGTATTCCTTAAATAGTTATAAAAAAAATCTCAGGTTTGACAGAGATGTAAAAGGAGTGTTCTATTTTTCATAATTCTCCACCTGTGTTCTTATCTTAAAACAGCATTTAATTGTGCCTTTTGAGGTTTTAGCTCTTGTTTAAATCTCAAGAGACAGTTACCAAGTTAAAAGTGTCTTCCCATATTTGTCATTAAAAAAAAAAAGTATCAAAAGCAATAACAATTTTAATTTATTTTGTGATACTGCTCATGGATGAAAGGAGTGTGATAAGTCATAATCATAGTGTCTCTATGGTGTCTGCTACAGGCCAGAATCTGGCAGTGGTCAGCACTGTGTATACATGCCCATAAAGGCACTATCCCAGCCCTAAATACCTTGCAAATTCCATGGAACAAATTGAAAGAAAGCTATGAGAGAACAATTTTCAATATGAAGAACTGATGAAGGGCAGAATTTGCTAAGGGCTGCAATATAAGTTTGTAATAGTTGGACTCTACTGAATGACACCAGTGAAATCCTTCTGAAGGTAATAAAATCAAAAGTACCTCTGCTATTCTTTGTACTTACCATCAAACATAAAATGTGAAATGCCTGAACCTTGAGCTTCCTGATTTAGTTTTGTATTTTCTCACAGCAAGGGACTAATGGTGAATTTTCCTTATGTAAATGAAGTTTTAGAAAATTAGTTCTACAAATATATCTTTCAATAATCTTAAAAAGATTTTTTTTACCTTTGAGTTTCTTTCATTATGTGCCAATAACGTTATATAATCAAAATTAGCAAACTAGTATACCTAGCATGAAATAACTCCTCTACTTTGTGTTTACCTCCTGTAGTGAATTCTATTATGAAGCTGTCATTTACTGCCTTCCTGTGGCATAAAGAAACCCTTTCTGACTCAGCAGTATCCAAAGATCCTCTGTTTTTTTCAGGCTTAGGACTGAGTGATGTCTGTCCTAGATCTCACAATAATGTGAACTGGTGGGGGGAAAAAAAATCAACATTTGGAGGAGAAAAAGCAAAATGGTTTTGTAATAGGATGCTTCTGAACACATGCAGAGAGGTTGATATTGTTAAAACAATTGAGGAAGGGAAAGATCTATTGATGATTATAATGCAGATGAGAAGTACAAAGATGCAGAATAAATGTTGCTTGTGCAGATGCTTGCAGCCCGTCCATGGGATTCATGCATCATGATTCTAGCAATACAGCTAGACCTTCACTGCCTGACAGTTTAGTCTTAATGTTTAAAGATCTCATTTGTGTGAAGTGGGGAAAAACACCTGGAAAGATATTAAAAGGACTGTCCCATATAAAAAAATCTGTGTAGAAAATGAAACGTAGATTAAATCTGACAATGTTTTGTTTTCCTCTCTAATTTTTATGGCTGTGAAGATGCATGATCATGTTTGCCTAAAAATAAGTGTTTGCTCTCATAGACAGGAATTTTTGTATTAAAAAAATATCAATGAACTGGTATCAAATTCTGTTACACAAGCTGGCCTTTAATTTGCATTGTATTTTCAAGGAGTCACTTAAAGCAAAACAATGCCAGCTGGAAGTACTTCTTAATGTAACTTACTATTCACTCTTGCAGTCATTCTTTTTATTCCAGATTGTACCTCATAATGTTATACCAACATTATAATTGAAAAATCTAATGGAAACAATTAGCATCAGAAATGCTTCATGTGTAATATATTCTTGTATTTGTACAGATTGTGGCATAACTCCTTAAAGGAGAACAGAAATATTTTTAACCCTGCCCAAATGTGGGCTTTTGACAATGAGCTATGGCAGTGCTTTGGAAAAAAAAATTCTTTTGAGTAATCAATCCTTCCTATTCTCTTTTCCTCATTTCCATCTCCTGCTTTACTAAAAACATAAAACTTATACTTCTTTTCATTCTTCAAGAATATTTACTTTTGCAGGCTGACAAGTTAAGCAAGTAAGGGAAGGCTAAGATCAGATTTACAGGTAGGTCTAAAGGAACTTTAAAGCTTGACTATGTGCCTCTAGCCTAAGCTAGCATTTCTTATTTTAAATATGCATCACAGTGAGCATCACAGTCACTTGATGATTCCATCACTGTAAATTTTAGTCCTAGTCACAAGAGTCATTGAATGATAGAATGAATCATAAAATAATTTGGCACCAAAGGGGCCTTCAAACTCTGAGCAGTTCCAATCCCCCTGCTGTGGGCAGTGACATCTTCCACTCCACCAAGTTGCTCAGGGCTCCACTCAACCTGCCTTGAACACTTTAAGGGGTGATGAATTGACTTCTCTTGGCAACATCCAGAGAATGTTGCCACCTCCTCACCACCTCCTGAGTAAAAAGTTTCCTCCTAACATCTAACTCAAATCTCTTCTCTTTCAGTTTAAAGCTATTCCCACTTGTCCTATCATCACATACCTGTGTAAAAAGTCTCTTTCCAGTTCTTTTTTAGGCCCCCTTTAGGTACTACAAGGTTGTTATGGGGTATGCCTGGAACCTTATCTTCTCAAGGTGGAACAACCCCAACTCCCTCAGCCTGTCTTCATAGGAGAGGTGCTCCAGTCCTCTGATCACCTACATGGTCTACCTCTGGACTTGCTCCAAAAGGACCATCCCCTTCCTATCATGAGGACCTCAGAGATGGACACAGTGCTCCAGGTAGGGTCTCACCAGAGCAGAGTAGAGGGTCGAATCCCCTCCCTTGACCTGCTGCCCAAGTATTTTTGGATGCAGCCCAGGATACAATTGTCTTTCTTGGCTGCGATCATTCACTGTTGGCTCATGTCCAGAACCCCCAAGTCCTTCTCCACAGAGTGCTCTCAGTGAGTGGTTCTCCCAGTCTGTAGTCATGTCTGGGATTTCCCCGACTCAGGTGCAGCACTTGGCCTTGTTGAACCTCATGAAGGTGACCTGGGCCCACTTACTGAGCTTGTCCAGGTCCCTCTGGGTGGCATCCTGTCCTTCTGTTGTGTCAGTTGCACTGCTGAGCTTTGCGTCATCTACAAATCTGCTGAGGGTTCACTTGATCTCATTCTCTATGTCATTGATAAAGATATTAAAGAACATCCATTCCAAGACAGAGCCCTGAGGGAAAACACTAGTCACCAGCCTCTTCCTGGACAAAGAAAGGTTGATCACTACTCTCTGGCTGCACCCATCAAGCCAATTCTTAATGCACCAAATAGTCCATCCTTCAAATCCATTTCTCTCCAATTTAGAGAGATGGATGTCATGTGGAACCATGTCAAAGGCCTTGAAGAGGTCTGGGTAGATGACATCAGTCAGTCTTTCCTCAACAACTGTTTCAGTCATTCCATCATAGAAGGCTACCATTTCCCATGGATAAATCATCTCTTTAAGGATTCCATCACCTGTCCTCTTAGCTTGAATTAGTTCTTCCTTGGTTTTCAACTTCACCAAAAGACCTGACCAATAATCAATCGTTCTGCCTTAAGTGGAATACTATTAGTACTGAAAGTAATAATGAGGAACAATTGCTCTGGACTTACTTGATCTGGTTGCAGCCTCTGTGCTTCTGCTTAGAATAACTGCAAAGCACTTCAAGCCAGCATGCTATAGCAGTTATCCTGTCCAGAAGAGTGAATCAGTGTAATCAGTGCTGAGAAGAACAGGTCGAGAAAACAAGAAAGGGGCCCTCACAACTCCATGTTAACAGCCTTTTGCAGTGAACTTGGTTTTCCAGCAAGAACATCTTGCTGAAGATAACATGTTGTATTGATAATAGTATAAAATAGGTTAGAGAGAAGCTTTATGCATAATTTAAGTTACTCTCTTAGAGAAAATACAAGTAAACTGATGGATTCAGGGAAATATATCTCTACATGGTGGCAAAGAAATATCTACTGTAGCTACTTACCTGACATATCTTTTCCCAGTGGCCCAATTAACTTTACAGTGTGGCAGAAAGACTAAACTTTTTTCCCCATCAGAAAAGGTTTTTATCCTCTGAATTATACGGTGACCTTGTTTATATCATAAACTCAAAAATAAGGTGACAATTCAATCATGTATTTCATGTAAAACATTTCAAAAAAGAAACTTGAAGCTGTAAGATAAAGTAGAGGCTTTTAGATATTATGTATTGCACATTTGGTGTCTTTGAAAAAGTGACTAAGTGTGTCACTTTTCTTAAATTCACGTATTTTGAGGGAAAGTGAAGAGGCTACAAAATGCAAATGTAAAATTAATTTGTTTTGCAGTTATCTATTTTTAGAAACAGAGCAGCCTCCACAATTACTTCTCTCTAAATGAAATGCAAAAAAAAAGCCTGCCATCTCTATGGAGCATTATGATTTCCAGCAGTGTCATTTGATTTTTGGTA